>NW_013952402.1:9770310-9772999 GCF_001266775.1 Austrofundulus limnaeus | reverse complement strand
GTATTTTTACAGTCTTTATTTTACAGTTAAAATACGTTTATTAAATAAAGTCTAATGTTACAACTAATCGGGGATCCGTTTAAGGAATATGTAAACTGCTACTTTCTCTGAATTCATTCAGGACATAAATTAGGAGTGGTTTCCTCTGAAATAAATGCACAAAGTGATTATAATGAGAATTGATGTTTTATATTGGTTACAGTGAGTTTTTAATGTGATTTTTAACTCGTGGAATGAAGCATAAAAGAAACACTTCAGTATATATTAAATGGAAGGTTGGAAAATTCAATTACAGCTATTTCCTGAGTATTTCAGAAGTAACTTTCAATTCATTAAGAATATTGAGTGAGCTTTTAAACGTAGGCAAAAACTAGACAAGGAAATGAATTTGTTTTGTACAGAAATATACTAACCTAATACAAATGCTTCCGTTTGACTGCATGTGTGTTGATCACAGCTGTGCATGCAGGTAGGCTTGACCATTTGCTGAAACACGAATGGTGTCATTTTCTCCCCAACTTTTCATTTTGTTTTTTATCCAGGTGGGCTGGCAATAAGGCTTGACAGAAGATGCAACGGGGGTGGTGGCTTGTCAGATGGCTGGGGACAGGAATGGCAATCCTTTCTTTGCTTACCTACAGCTGGGGCCAGAACACAGAAGGTACGAACAGCCATCACACTCAGCCCTGAAAAAACTCTTTTTTTCCTCTCATGTATTTCATGTGTATGTTTTTGTTTCATTATTTTTAAATAATCTATACCAAGCTGAGTGCAATGATAATATCTTGTTTTGAGTGCAACACATATTCGAGCGGACTTTACGACTGACCAGGAAGTAAGCTTCCAACGCTGTTCCCAGTTCCACAATGCAGATAACGTTGCCTTACTCAGTCTACCCTCCCGGTTAAAGTTAGAAGTCATTATTTAAAGAAAGGATTTAAATTCAACTTCCTCCCTACACACTTCGCTGATCAAACTAAGAGGATTCCCCTTGTAGTTCAGAAGTTCCCACATTAGAGAGAGAATCTCAGCATTCGCAGTCACAACTCAGTGACTCTGTAGCAGGTGCCGGCTAAAAGTGAATTCCAGCTGCATGAGATTGGCAGGTCTTTTCAAACTGCGGCCGGCAGAATGCTGCACACACACTTGCAGACGTGTTCCAGTTCCCGAGTGAATGGTGATAATCTGATTGATGGTATTTTGAAGATGGGTGTGCTCACAAATTCTACCAACTTCCTTCCTATTTTTCATTTTTGCCTCATCCTTTCCTTCCTTCCTTTGTTTTTCCCTCAGTAAATTTATGAATTGAGGTTTGTTTTAAATCTCCTTCAGCTTTTGGAAAAGCTTCCCTGATTGCAATTTATGAATGTGGTTAAATCTTTTGTTTTCTTTCTTTCATGCTAAGGATAATTGACAGTTTATACAGAAAAAAAGAACATTATTTGTTTTAAAAACAACAGGTCTCATAACTGGGGTAGAGGGGAAAGCTCTAAAATGGTCATCAGTTGGTTAATGATCTCTACATGTAACTGTTGGAGACTAGTTGGTGAATCAAAATTGTGAGTAAATAGTCACATTTTCTTTTGCATTCTTACTGAATTCTGGTTGACCAAGCGACCAGAGCTGAGTGTTAGTGACTAATTTATTTCATAAATCATGGCCTGTTTCACATGCCTGGCTTGCAGGAGGCATGCTATTTTGTTGGCCACCCCCTGTTGTGCAGGTGTCAGAACACAGCTKAAGCACTTCCCAGAAACCAACTTGAGAAGATTTTTAGATCACTGCAAAAAACTCTACAACTCTCATGAGAAAACTGAAAATCCACTGATTATTTTGAAACATTTTGCATGCTCTTTTCTAGAGTTTAGATTTATAGCCCGGGCCAAAATGGTACACTTGATGGTTGGGTTTCTGCGGCATGGTTTTAATAAACCTACAATACATACAGCACAGAGAAAACTAAACAAGAATGTGTGATCTAAAGTGACATTAATGTACCATATTTATTCATGCTCTATGCAAAAGAAAAAAACAAAACAAAAAAAAACTAAAAATTCATTCATAAAGCTGGGAAGTCGTAGCTAATATAGACTGGAGTAAATTTTGACCGATTTATTTTATTTATTTATTTTTTTTTTCTAATTTACTACCACAATACAGGAAATTATTTTTGGACTAACTGAACTATTTGTTGCGGGGGATAAATCATCCATATTTTGGGTCTTTTTTTTAACGGCAGTGCGTAGGTGCAAAAAATATATGGATGTTAGTTGCAAATTTGCATGCTCAAAAGGAGAACAGCTGCAGATAACAGATTTGGTTAAAAAACCTTGATGGTCTAAAAATGAAAGCACTGGAAGCTTAATTAAAACAAAGTCTGGTTTTGTTCAKGCTTTTAATTAGTATTAATTAGTCGGACTGGATTGGGCTGGGACATAATATTTATGGGCTCAGGCCAGGTCGGGTTGGATTTTTTAGACCCAAACTATACTTTACTCTCTTCACCAATAGTTGGAACAAACAACTAAAGATGCTTCTTTTTTTCTTGGATAAAATAAATCAATAAAAAACAATTGAAAAACAATTATATTTCAACAAAAATTGTTTTTGGATCATTTCTTTCACAGCTTGAGATGTTTTTTTGTTCCTCGTGGCATTACCTGACATCCTGATTCACTGAATCATTTTA
>NW_013952402.1:9761710-9770115 GCF_001266775.1 Austrofundulus limnaeus | reverse complement strand
TATATATATAACCATGAATGTGGTTTTGACCCTGCTTTAAACCTGCTGCTGCAGGCTCTTTAGTATTTAACAGCAGACAAATGTTTAACTGCACATATGTGTGTAAATTTCGTGCTGCACTTCTATGTGTCCATCACTTCTTGTRTGAGTGCACTGTACCGTTTAAGAAAGGTTAATGAAAGGTTTAATTCCACTCCATAGCACAGTTGACAGAGAGAGTCTGCCCATAATTCYATCTCATTCCCCATTCACATATCTAGATGTCAAAACATATGGAACACACACAACCTGGCTCAGTCTCGTTTTTGTGCGTAGCGAGAGGTGCTTTTTTTGCTAATCGCCATCAACCCTCCTTACTTTCTCGCTCTTTCGGCATCCCTCTACTCATGACTCGCACGCTCCTTCGTTTCCCATCTGCACATCCACTCTGACCCACAATTGTCTGTCTATTTTTGGGATTGTCTGATTAGGGGCCAGATGTGCAGACTGGGTCTGGCAGCAGCAGAGGTCTGCGGGGTGGAGGAGGAGTGGAGGGACAGAAAGAGAGGGGAGGCGGAGGGGGGTTTTAATCTGTTCGCCACTAGGCTGTAATCACGCGCCGGGCTTCATAAGGTGGGCGGGTGGGAGCGGGGTCTTTGTAAGGCCGGCCTTGAGCTGCCTGCGGTGTGTACCAACAGGCCCATCTTGGAGCACAGTGTGTGAGCATGCGTGTGCTCTTGTGTGCACTTGGAGTGTGATTGCAGCATTTGCCCTGCTGTCTGTGTGGTTAACCTCATAAAAGTACAAAGAGAGCAGAGGAATGAGGGTCAGTCTTAAGTAAAGAAGAGTCTGTCCTAGATAACACATTATTCAACACTGCCATATATCATTACCTTACAGAAAACTGCTGGAATTTTCTTATTTATGCCACTTTCTTGTTGGCGGTTACAGCAGCTGTTTTCTCACCTTGTTCTGGTCACAATTTTTTGTTTATTTATTACCACAAACCTAACACCACTTGTGACCTATAAAAATAAGAGCATGTACACAGTTAAAGCAAGAGGTCCCACAGAGAGTCACACTCTTGTTTGTTTGAAAAACATAGAATAAAATAAAAATTTGGTTAGAGTCTGAATCAGTGCTTGTATTATTTATTCCCAAACAGACATAATGCAGCAACTACACAACACAGCCAATCTCTATTTCAATTCAATTTCTAGTGTATGGAGAGCCGTTTTAGCCAAAATTAAACAAATAAATTAAAAATTGGGTTCATGAAAAAGCTAAGTTATTTATTTAACAAATTTTTAATTTATTTCACTCATTTTCTTCATTTYTTGATTTATTTTGCTCATTTTTTTATTTATTTCACCCATTTATTTATTTATTTAATTTTGGCTAAAACGGCTCTCCATACTAGTGTTCTATTAATTTAATGACAAATTAAAAGAAAAAAATACATAAGCAAAAAAAGAAGACACATGTATATGTGTGTGTTTTCATTTTGCATGACCGCAAAGAAGATCTGATTCACAGAATATCAGCTATTGTTTTAGCAGATGGTGGGTTTTCACATTAGCTTCATTAAGTTGATTTCCAACCAGCTGCATGGTGTGTGTGTGTGCATATTCACTGCWGAAAGACAGCAACAGAGCTGTGTGTGTATGCAGAGTTGGCCTTTTTCTGTTGCAACATTACTGAGTATTTTTTTCAGCTGTGGATCAAAATGGTCATTTTAAGCACAAAAATTCAACTAGTAATGATCAATTCAATTGTGTTTGGGTCACAAGCAATTGCTGAATTTAAGATAAAAAATATATAATAATTTTATTAATTGTGTCAAATTTTAAATGGCTAAAGGCTGAGAGGTTTTAATCTCTGGCATACATCTGTACATATTTTGAATATTTATATGCTTTCCATAAAAAAGGCTTTAATATTAAAGCTGAAATTAAAAACWTTCCACACATGCTACAGCTTGTCGCGGTCTGCCTCTCTGCTGTGTATTTGGTTCATTGAGTGTATTTTCCTTGACTATTTCCTTTTTTTGTTTGTTTCTGTGTTCTGATTTCTTCTGTGATTTCCAGTGTCATCAGTTTAGTTTTTCCGACCTGTCTCTGCCCTGGTCCCGCCCACTCTCACCTGATCCTCATTGTCTCTCCCCAGGTGCACCTCATTGTTACCTCGTTAGTATCCCTCTAGATTTTGTCTCCTGTTCTTAAAGGGATCCACGATTAGTTGTAACATTAAACTTTATTTGATAAACATTTATCTTAACTGTAAAATAAAGACTGTAAAAATACTGTAGGCTGTTCAGTTTTGTAAATTTTTTAAAATTTATTTTAACACGGACGGAACCATTTTATTTACACGCAAAGCATTCTGGGTAAATGATGACATCAACTAGGTCATTGGTGCGAGGCTGCTAGCGAGATATATCCACCCTGAAGGTTAATCTTTTACAATATCTGACGATTGGCTCTTTTAAATGAAACCAGAGAGCGTTGACAGAGAGAAGATAGAAATGACTCAGCCTGTCATGCAGATTTTCTTTTAAACTTTTAGTTTAAAAATGATAAAAAATGAACATCCTACAGTATTTTTACAGTCTATTTTACAGTTAAAGTATATGTTTATCACATAAAGTCCAATGTTACAACTAATCGGGGATCCCTTTAATTTGTGTTTTGTCGACCATGACCACTTATGTTTGCACCACGGTGGCTGTTCCAGGTAAATTCTTCCTCTAAGTACTTTTGCTGCCACCTCAGCCAGTTCTTTTGTTTGTTAAAAGTTTGTTCGAATGCTCCTAAATTTTAGAGTCATTCAGTCTGCACTTTGAGTTCAACCTAAATAGCTAAAAATGATACATCTAGAGTGAAACTGGCCTTTAAGTCTGAGTTACTTAATATGATAATGTCATTTATAATATTAACTATTAATCAAGCATTAATTCATTTGAATTTTTCAAGTCAGATCAGACCTACAACTTCTTATCTGAAATGTAAGTAACTGTACATGTAAAACCAAATAGAAGACTGCAGAATACAAGTATATGCATGTGCTTGACAATGTTGACAGATATGACAATAAAATGCAATTTTCTTTTTTGCAAAGAAACCTAAAATAAAATAGTTTAGCTTAATTTGCAATGTGCTCCCAAATTCTAGACTGTCAAATTTATGTTGATTGTAGAACTTTGTAAAGTTAAATAGTAAAAAGAATACCACTAATATACATGTAATATACAGGGAATGTTGTTGGAGTGAAAATTAATATTTTGGACTGTGCAGACTATAAAACCATTCAGTTGAACATGTCACCAAAATTGAATAATCCTGTCAACATAAAAAACATTTTAATAACAAGCATATTTTTTTTACCCACAGAGTGCTTTTTGCACTAATAAAAGGTTTTTATTACAAAATGCACTGAAGTACAAATGACAACTTGCAGATTTTTCTGATTATGTTAATGGAACATTCCCTTCTTCTGGCTTTTTGCAAAGAGCAGTGATATGACTCAGAGCTTACTTGACCTTCATTGTTGTTGGCTCTTTTAAATGTGCACTTGCGATGACATGATGATRTAGGGACTGTTTATATTTAACTACATCATTTGGTACAAAAAAAGAGTGCTCACAAACTATACTTCGTATGAAATACTCTATTTGATCTGAGTGGTAATGCACAGCGTTCAGAGCTAATTTAGAAAGTATTTTTCTAACGTATGGACCTCTCGTGTTGTTAAACCTGCTGTTTGCCTTTAAGCAATTATTGGATAGTTTATGACTTTAGTTTTCAGCTGCCATACCCTTGAGAAATCCTCTTTGTCTTTGTGAAAATGGATTCATGGACGATAAACTCTGTTAATTCAACTGGGAAGTCAAAACAGAGTCCATGTTTGCTTTGTCTCCTCTTTTTTGGCCGCCGTCTTCAGGGATCAGTCATGTTTCTAACCTTCAACCTTGGAGATTTTTGGTGGATTTGGGTCAGACTAGAGGTCAGCAGATATTGACATTATTTTTTTCTGGTGAATCATTAATGCACTGCCTGTAAAAAGAAGAATTGTCAATTTTGTCATCGCTGACACAACTTTCTGTAGGTTCTGTTAAGCTTTTCTTTTTTTAATCATCACCAGGAGCTGATTTATGTAAAAAGGCAGAAGCTTTTACGATTGCATCGAACATACAGTGACAGGAGGATCCATCTAAAAAATGAGAAATGAGTTCTGACTTTTCTCTTCATTGCTTTTGCCCTTTCCCACAGACTATTTTGCATCTTTATTTATTTATTTATTTATTTATTTATTTTGCTTTTTCTTTGTCGGATTTTCATAACCGTCCATTTCAAGAGACTGCTACTGTGTTTCATTGCAGTTTGTAAAAATGATTTGCATTTCCCAGTTATCTAAGAAGAAGGTGCTGTGTTATAGGAGCTGGCAGGATTCTTGTAAATGCCTACCATATTGATTGAGACTGTGCTGCCCTCTGGACTGCTTTGCTTGTTCAGTTAGATGTCCTTAAGTCATCTTTTTGAGATCTCCACTCCTGGGCAACAGCAGTTTGATTTATTGGTTGCTAAGAAGGTGCTTTTTACAGAAGAAGCCACGGGAAAGCCCAGACGAATCGAGCAGCAGGTAAAAAATGCCTTTTTCTACCAAATGTCAGAGAGCAGACTTCATCTCATCACTTGCTTTAGCAAAGTTGCAGCTGATGAGTTGCCTTGTAAAGACTTAAATTGCTTCGGTTATTTGAATACTCTCATAGGAAAACCACTACTGAAAAAAGCTGCAGTATGATTGTGGAAATATCAGGCATTTATTGTGTCTTGTATGAATTCCCAATGCAGGTTTTTGCTTTCATTAATAAATATGCATAATTTTAATGCCAAGTGTTGCTTTCAAGTGTCACAATTACTCTTAATACTGATTTTTAGCTTGTAATTGTGGCAAATAAAGTAAAAAATACTTTAAAATATTGCTTTTAAAGGGGCCTTTTAATGTAGACACAAATGAAGCAGATGTTGAACTGGCATCTAAAGCACTGACAGGGATGCTGATTTTCAAAATAGGATTATTCACAGACTGTGCTTCAATCATTCTGATATGTAGCATTTCTGCATGATTAATAAAAAAAAAGTAAACTTAGTTTAATGACTTGGGTTTCACAGTAAAATAAAGGTGGTCATGAGAAGTTAAAAGTGCATGTATCCTTCACAAAGTGCACAAATAAAATGTAGCACAATGGCTTTGTGGTTAGTCCTGATGCCTCGCAAGATGGTCCTGRGTTGGATCCCTAGTTTATACCTGAGGTCTTTATGTGTGGAGTTTACATGTTTTCCTCATGCTCTTGTGGGTTTTCTTCCGGTACTCCATTTTCTTTCCACAGACCAAAACTATGAATGTTAGGTTGCCTTCAGGCTCAGGCCTCCTTTGAAAAAGAGCTCTGTGATCTCAATAGGATTTGCTTCGTTAAATGAATATATAAATAAAAACCAATGGAGTGATGCATAAGATTGCAAAAAAGTATTTGTTGTACTGTTTTTATATTTTTTTCCTTTTTTCTTGTATTATTAGCTAACAGTTTCTGAACATACCTGTATATTACCTGTCTGCTTGTTCATTGGTGTAAAGAAACTTGTACAAATAGAACCAGAATCAGGCTCTGGAAACTGGTATAATAGTCAGCTTTGAATGGTTATTTGTGCACATATAACATTTATCACAGAGCTGTGGTCCATCCCATCTAAATGGACAAAAATGGCCCCGATTCCCATGTTCACACAGTGTTCATGCAATATTCATACAGTGTTCATAGTAAACCTTGTCACACCCCCTACATGATTGTGTTTTCACTGCTGGAAGCAAGGTACATGTTATGCTAAATAGAGATTTTCAATTACAATTGATCATAAAGTATTCAATTTAAGACTGTATGCACAACTAAGTTAATCAGTCACAAAATAACTTAAATAATATAAATAGAGAAAATTTACATTTTTTATGTCAACATCATTATTATTTCGGCACATTGAAACAGTATCTGAAAATTCAAAAACAAGTTGGCTTTTGCACTTTGCTAAATTTCAAACACAAGCATAGTAGTTTTCCAAATGCCATCATTACAAATGAAACATGAACAGTCCATTCATCAAAGCAACTATCCCTAATAAATAAGTCAGATCCGCTACTCCAACCTTCTTGACTCACTGTAACGTTGATGTGGGCRTATCCCTGATCAAACTCAATAAAAGCGACTGACTTCACATGCATGTTGGAAAAAAAACCCTCTTATGGCTAAACCCCTACTCTGCTATTACACTTGATTCTTAAATTACCAGCATCCCTGCAGCACTTTCTGCACTCCAGCAAACACTTGCTTCACCTAGAGGGAATCCCACAGCCCACGCTCCTTCTGCATCAAGGGTAACACTGCAGGCTCCTGTGTTCTGCTGCGGCCACAGATGCACYTCAAGGCTTCCAGCTGGTAACATTTTAATGCGTTACCAGTTCCCTGGTAGTTGGAGGGATTGCCCTAAGCTTAAGAAAACAACAACAACTAATTAATAGTTCACACTCTTTCTAAACTGGACAAGTCTACAGRTGTTCAGTGTGTGGTCCTTTTCATGTTTCTTTGCATTTTGATTTTTAATATAGTTTTTGCTAAAATGTGCAATTAATTTAGATGAATTAGGGATGCTAATTTTAGTTTAATGGAAATATTTGGTAAAGAAACGTACAGTATTTTAATGAATGTAGTGTTAATGTTGCAKAACTGTTGTGTGTGTTGTGGCCTCTCGGTTTTCTGTATAATGTGTTATAATCTAACAAGGAAATATTTTGTTTTGTGCAACCACAAGCCTTCTTTAGTGATTTGAGGCTTGCAATCACTTTGTCCTCCTGATTCATCTCAATGCAAGCAGTAATCATTTCTTAATTGAAGTTTTACAGCTTCTAGGGAACTTTATTTGGTTGATTAGTGAAATGATCTCCTGAGTTTGATGCAAATTAGCCCGAGGTCAAAGCCAGAAGTGTTTGATTGTTTTTAGGTTTGACTTCTGAAGTGAATCATTAAATGATTGCCAGTTTGTATTTKAATGCAGCTTATTTTATTTGTTAAAAGTCATGTTTTTATTGCATTTGCCAGCTAAAAAAAGGAGTGCAATTTTTTTAGGCAAAGTATTGGTCCCTTGTGTTGGGAAGAAGGTTGTTGCAATGTTTGTGAAATATACTAAAGTTAATTCAACCTGGAAGGAATCACACAAAGACAGACTGACATTAGGCGGTTTATTGACATGACTGGACCGACATGGTTATTGACATGAATGGCTTCAGAGTTTGGCGCTCGGACCCCGGCAGAGGACGAGAGCGCTGAGTGATGCTGTAATCTCGTAAAGATGTATTAAATGAAATATATTAAAACCAAACCAAGAGGACTTTTAAACCCAGAACTCAGTCTACTTTAGCTTTTATGGATCATTGCTGTAGTTTCTGTGTGCCTTATTCATAATATTTTCTTTGAATCTAAAAGAACAAATAATTCAACAATTCACGGCATTGTGTTAAAAATATTGGAGTAAGCACTTTTTTATTTACTTTATTGGTCCTGTTTGTGGATAAATTGGCTCAGTATACCCAACCATGTCCGTACAATGGAGATTTTTGTAGTTTTAACTAAATCTATCCCCTTCAGAAACACATGCTAATGAACATTTTTTTAATCTATGTTCCCGTTATCCACCACTTTTCATTAAAGTGGGCTTGCTAACAAACAAAATGCAATACTTCTATTTGTGTTCCCTTGCTTTCATAGATCAAGCTGCTTGTATATGTCACATAATCTACAAACACTGATTCCAGCAGCATCCAAACCCTTGTAATGAGCAGTGTTCTGAGAAATATGGATACAATAAGGTATCTGGGCAGATGCAAACCATAATATAGCCATGACTCATTTTCTCAGTCTCTGCTCTGTAGCATACATATAAATGCAAATGAACTGAACAATATATTTTTAACTTATGTGAAGAGCTTAATTAAATTAAGGGCTGTGCATTGCTTGAATAAATGCACATTGCCCACTCACTCTCATGTCTGAGTTTTAGACTGGGATCATCTTATCTTTAGAAATGGACATTAAAGTTTATCCAGGTTGACGCAAATAAATTTGCTATTAGTTGTTGTCAACAAAAGTGACTTTGTGTCGAAATTGCTATGTGGAGYGTTTTTGTGTATTGTTCCCAAAATAAAGAAATCATAATTGCACTTGTTAAAGGAAAAAAAAAATACAGACTGCTCCATCAGCCTCTGGTGTCTCTTTTAGATACTTACAAATAAAAGTTAAATGTGTAAAACTCAACTAAAAATGAGTCTATTTTTATCACAGTTGGAAAAGCTCTGAGTCTGTTTCACCTGCTGTTTTTGAT
>NW_013952402.1:9753635-9760967 GCF_001266775.1 Austrofundulus limnaeus | reverse complement strand
AAAGTGGAAGTTATTAGCAAAAATATCATTTCAGTAGTGAGCATTGATTTCATTTTATAATAGTATTTGTGGCTTAGTTTTAGTCTTCACTGATGCTGTAAAAAGGAATTTTCTGACTTGTGATAGTCGTCATGATTTTTTATTAAAACCCCTGGTGGCTTATGTGACTGCAGTGCAATGTTTTAACGAGAAACATGAATTTTATTCAGCTTCTTACTGTCAGCTGTCAGGGGTTTCAGACACACAAAAATGTCCCTTTTGACACCATCCACTGTAGTTCCAACAACAAACTATCTTCTAGTGTTTCTTTTCTTTAAAATCTCATTCACCAACGGACATTGTGATTAACCAGATGTGAAGAAATATTCCTGCTTAGATTCATTTGTTAGACGTTTTGTCGTTCCTCCAGATTTTTCCTTTTTCTCCAAAAAATAGAGCAATTTCTATTCTCCTGCTCTTCTTCACTTCTGTACGTGGCATGCACAGGCTGAAGTTTAGGTGTAGGTTCACTCTCTACAGAGTGCAGCATGTGGTTCTGACATTCCACCTGCTGTTTTAGTTTAAAAATTAAAATAAAATGGGAGTGGTCACGCCCCTCGTTAATGAGCCTGAAGCCTCACTGATTGAGAACCACTGAATTACAGCAATGCAGGTACTTAAAATAAACCTCAAAAATGAAAGTGCAATTTGCTCAAATATATCAAGTTGGACATTACTGTTCTAAGCTCTGAGACTTGAGAGATTCAGTTATCGGGAGGCCTATATCTGACAACAAATTAAATACATAAAACAATTGCACTATTATTTCTTCTATTTGCAGGCATTTGTTCTCCAAATGTGTGAAATACTGTGTAGATTTTATTATTAAATTTTTTAAGTAATTTGTTTTTCCCCATAAACTATATTATGACATATAAACAATCTTAATAACCATATTTACATAACTATCAAGTAAACTCCATTTGATTCATATCATGATTTTGTTATGATGTCTAAAATCCAAACCTAATTTAGTTGGGTCTCTTGTAATCAGTGTTTCAAGGAAAATCAGACAGTTAAACACAATTTAAAAAAATGCAGRTAGAAAATATTGTTCAGCATGATGAATTGTCAAAATACTGCTGACCTTCTGAACTTCTTTTCTTCAGTTGTATTATCTGCCTAAAGCGCTTCTTTTTTCTGTTTTCATTATTTTTTTTAAACTAACAGAGGTGGAAAAAATGAAAATAAATGTGCTGGTGTTTGAAAGCAGCATTACTCTTCAAGCAGACACCAGCCTGTTTACCATGCATACATGTAGCTAAAAAAAAAAGAGTTTGATCTGAGACATATGCTGTCCATTCTTGAATCTTGTTCAAAATTCAAGGCTCACTGATATGAGACCTGTTGAAAATATACAGAACCTCAGTAGGAGAGGGCACTGTGCTGTGGCATGGCCCTCCTGCAGAGCTGTGCCATCAACTGTTCCCTTTTTAGCTTCCTTCTTCTGTTCTGTTCTGTTTTTTTACTTCTTCCCGTATTTAAACTACATCAAAAAAAAAAAAATGAAATTGACCTACTCATGTTAACTTTTTTATTTCATTCCACATCTGTACTTTCTTGAATTTTTTAGAATTCGCTAACTTTTTTTGCATCGGATCTTAATTTTTAAGCACATAATTGCTGATGGTTTGATTCTTTGAAACACAGTGATTCATAACTTGGTATGCAATTTCTGTGAAAAAAATATCCAACAATCTCACCATCAGAACCGCCTCTCATTCAGGCCTGACTGCTGTGAACTTGAAAGTGTTTGTACACCTGAATGGCTAGAACCATTGCCTTGCAATAAGCAGGCTACATTGTGGTTTTTGTGTTTTTTTCCTACATGTTTTCCCCCTCCTGGCACCATCAACTGGCAATGCCTGACAGGAGTGTGTCTTGCACACAGCGATTGGGAGAATTAGTGCTCCAGGCATGTCATTGTTAGCACAAGRTGGTAGCATCAGTTGTGCTGTGAATAGAAGGGGAATGAGGTGCATGTGGGACAAGATGAGGCGGAGGACAAGTTGTCTCTGGAGTATGACCAGAACCAGTGACAACTAAAGTAGGATGAAATAGTGCAATGCAGATCAGAATGCTTCACATGGTTTAATTATTAATAGTACATAATAACGTATGATTCGATTGGTCGACCAATTAAAAAAATAATCGGTGATTAGACTATAAAAATAATTGTTTGTGGCAGCCCTAGTTACAAGTATGTTTTTGGTCTGTATTTAAGAGTTATTATTTCATCTTTTATTGCTTGCTTTTATTGTACTGGGATCAAGGTAGATGTTTCCTTTTTATTGGGCGCAAACATGAATTACGTTTTACCTCCTAGCGTGTTGCACTAACCCCCTTAGTTTGTGTCTGTCATGCTTTAATACTGTATTAGCATTCATATTATTTTACCTCTTTCTTCCATCCACCCATCCATTCCTTTTCTTCCTCTTAACTGGGGTTGGGTCACGGGTGTAGCAGCCTAGGCAGAGAGGTCCAGACTTCCCTCTCCCCATACAGTTGGGCCAGCTCCTCCTGGCATTCCAAGGCATTCTCAGGCCAGCTGAGAAACGTAGTTCCTCCAGCGTGTCCCGGGTCTTCCTCTGAGTCTCCTCCCGGTGGGACATGCCCAAAACACCTCACCAGGGAGGTGAGCAGGATGTGAGTCCCCTCCCAGCTGACAAAGCTTATCACCCTATCTCTAAGGGAGAGCCCAGACACCCTGTGGAGGAACCTCATTTTGGCCGCGTGTATCTGCAATCTTGTTCTTTCGGTCACTACCGAAAGACCATAGATGAGGGTGGGAACATAGATGGACCGGAAAATCGAGAGCTTCGCCCTTTTTGGCTCAGCTCTCTCTTCACCACGACAGATCGGTGCATCGCCGGCATCACTGCAGACGCAGCACCGATCTGCCTAACAATTTCCCGCTCCATTTTTCCCTCATTCATAAACAAGACCCCAAGACACTTAAATGTCTTTGTATCTATTGCACACATGTGCATTGCAAACTGTAAAATGTAGCATAAGGAAGTATACATTTTTTTACCATTTGAAGTAATCCAGTTCAAGATGGCTGCTACTGCTAAACAACCTCAGCACCACAAAAATAGTTGTAGCTCAGCTAATTTAAAGCTTTGAGCAAAATTCATTGYAGTGATAGGAACATTGAGCCCTACACTTGTTTCAATATTTAACAATATTACATGATACTGGTTTTACCAAAACAGCTAAAACTCTGGTGTCAGTGATATACATTCCTTAAAGCAGAGGTCTTCAACCCTGTTCCTCATGATCCACTAGCTATGTTTACATGGACATAAGTATTCGGATTAAACGGCCATTCGGAATAAAAAATGTGTCAYGTAAACACCCCATTCRGATTATTCTGACCTAATTCAGCTCGATCCGAATGAATTTGTAATCGGAATGAGAGAAGTGGTTTATGCCGGTTGATAATCCGAGCAGCGTGCATGTAAACACTTAATCCAATCATTTTATTCTGATTGTGGAAAACTGACCTGACTGCGCATGTCTGCTGACTTTCATCCTCCGGTTTCTGCTTTTTTTGTGGAGGGAGGGACAGCATCGCTGTAGTTTCCAGCAGAACAGAACTTTTCCTCCCATTCTCTCATTCAATAAAGAAGGAAGACACACAGCCTGCCCCACTTCACAAAAAAAGTCTGCGTGTCACCTGCAGCTGAACCAGAGAGTGCAGTAACGTCTCCACCATTATTAAAATCTGTCGCAGGTCCCTTCTGAGCTCAGAAGCTGTTTCTGTGGGTTTTTGACGAATTTTTTTTTTTTTTCTTTTTTTTTTTTTTTTTTTTTTTTTGTGTGTGTGGTGTGGGGGGGTTAGCAACTGCGCATTTCAGTGCTTCTATTCTGAATAAAAGCCTGGTGCATGTAAAAACTCGTCATGATCGGAGTGTGCCCATGTAAACGATGCATTCAGATTATTTAATCTGATCAAAGAATTTTGCTCGTAAACATAGCTAAATTGTTTAGTTTTGACCAGGTTAATTCAAGTGTGTTTCTCTTCCTGAAGACTCTTCTCCAAAAACTTTTACATTGCTGCCATTTTCAAGTTACAGTTTTTACTTCAAATCATGTGGTTATTTTCAAACAAAAAAGCAGCAGCTGCTAACTTTAGCACTTCTATTGCAGCCTGGATTTCTTCCTGCTGCAATATCAGAATATTTTTACAAGAATAATTGTGTAATGTTAATTTGATGGTAACGTAAAGGTTTATAAAGCAACATTCGTATGAACTTTAATATCTTTTAGATGCTGAAATTGTTTTAAGATGACATTAGCTGTGTTTCCATTGCAAATGTGAGCAAAACKTTGTCGRTATTTTGTTAATGTTGAAAAAACAGTTTCACAATTGTGGTGTTTCCATTAAGTAAAAAATGCTATTAAAGTCACASGTGAATACGTTTGTTCTCGCRATAAGTCATTACAAACATGGCGGCAACAAATGTAAACACATGCTTATTGCTAMCACGACRCCATCGCTCATCTTCAGAGGAGACGTCRGCGWCTTATCRAGGCTTTCCAGTGACAAGCCCCTCATACTTGGGAGTGGCTACRTATGCKGTGTTTTTGGGAAATTGTAGTCGGTGAGTTTACTACTTTCTTTTATTATTTTTGTGATTTTACTACGACTTCTACTTCCTGTCATCTTCTTCTTCATTGTCTTTTTTGCCAGTAAAAACAGCCGGGTTTTGATCGCCTGACTCCCAGGATGCGAAAAAAGTGTTTATTGCAGTTTTGCAAAAAAACACCTATTTTGATACGACCAAAAAACCACCTTATCCTAGCAGGAAAACATTTGAAAAAAAAAATTTTTTTTTCGAAATTGAGGTGTTTCCATTAAGCAAATTTATTTTCGAAATTCTAATTTGTGCATTTTTATGGTCAATGGAAACGCAGCTAATGATCTATTTTGTTATGATGTGGTGGCTGATGGTTAGTCGAAACCTGAATGTATAGGCATCCAGGTGACAGGCAGGAAGTTTGTAATTCCAAAAAGGTNTTTTTTTTTTTTTTTTTTTTTTTTTTTTTTTTTTTAGGGAAAGTTAGAAACTGCACGTCTGCTTCTATTCAGAATAAAAGCCTGGTGCATGTAACTCGTCATTATCGGATTGTGCCCACGTGAACGATACATTCCGATTATTTATTCCAAATACATTTTAATCCGATCAAATGATTTTGTGCTTGTAAACATGCAGGTTTTAGATGTTTGCCTACTTTAACACATCTGACTGAAATGAATGAGTGATTAACAGGCTTCTGCCAAATATGATTGCATTTTAAGCAGTTAATTTAATGATTTGATCAGGTGTGCTGAAGCAGGGAAACAGCCAAAACATGCAGGACAGTTGGTCATGAGAAACAGGGTTGAACACCTCCATCTTAAAGGAATGTGAGGCCTTTAATTCAGTGTTTTTTTTTTTTTTTGTTGCTCAAATACGATTTATTTAAAATTAAGAAAATCCAAAAATGCTGTTTTATGTTTTCATGGTGGCATCTTTCACACCAAGGGTTTAATTGTTTTCTTACGCTGTTAGATTTAGCTCTAAGTGATGATCCCTAGTGAGGAGAGGTGGAGCACCAGCAAATAGCATCTCTTTTCTTAGCCTAGAAAAAGTGTCAGTTTGGAAAATGACAGCATGCAATCTAAGGTAAGAGCAGAGTGTGGTAACACATGTTATTTAGCTCAAGTAGTATCCCACCCATTATGAGTAAATACCTTTATTGTGAAGCAAGTAAGAAGAGGGGATTCCCTGTTGTTCTGGGAAACTGAATTTCAAGCCCTACTGTTTCATTAGTTTTGATCACTGGAGGACTGTGTGGTGAGAGGTGATTTGTCACATAATTGTTTAAATCCAAAGAACCACAGGGAGGTGAAAATCCCAGGAATTAAAAAAAAAAGTATTTTATGTTTTCCCATTAGACTGGGAGGGTTTTTAGAATAGAAAAACATCACCTGCTGTTAAAGGGTATAAATGTGTCAAGAAGTAAGGATCATTTCAATTTTGTTGTAAACACAACTGTGAGCAGAAGTTGCTGCTTTATGTTTTTTTTTCTTTCTTTTTTTTTTGGTGTAGGTTCACACATGGTGCTCTGATCACAGTATCAGCTTGTTGTTGCTAGAAATGGAGGTGCTGTTCTTCGTCGCTGCTTAGTTCTTCCTCTTGTCTTGTAACCAGACTCTTCAGATCATTCTCCCCTCATTGCAAAACTACCACTTAAACCTACGTCCACACGTGTAGGGATGTGCACGTAGACATATATCCGCACACTAGCTTGAAAGCAGACATGCAAAATAAAAAAATAAAAAGCTTAACAAAACAGACCATCTATGATCCCTGGAGAAGCTTCTCAAAATGAACGCACCAACGTTTGTGCCACAGATGCACACTCTTTTACTTCATAAACAATATGACTTTCAGAGGAGACTTATACTTTCTTTTTCATTTTGCTTGTTTATGACTCATTTGAAAGGTGTGACCCACTTGCTCTGTTCATGTTGTGGCTGCTAAAGGAGACCGTTTCCTGAGCAGACAGGTACAGACTTTCTAATTCACTGACTCTGAAAATTAACGCTGAGTACACCGTAAAAGATAGGTACATCTTGAGAATAACTCTGTCACAGGTTGTAGGCTAGGAATATCTTTTACTGATCTTTAAAGTGACAACAACATGAATAGATGCGAATTCCTGCATGGTTTTTGTCATTTTAAAGCTTTGGATAAATTTGTAACCAGCAAAATAAGCTGTTCTTCTCACTGCTCATCATACATATGTATTCTTAGGAACGAGATGGTTCATAAATGCATGCATCCACACATCCAGGGTTTTATTTCTGGTCAATTTGGGCTTTTGAAACCCCGTGTTAGTGAAGGCTCGTGGTTATGCATATTTAATAAGAAAGCCATCCAGTGTTTTGCACCTGGTAACAGGTGCACGGTTGCTCGAGTGAACACTGCAACAGAAGGTGGGTGGGAAACACTAGAGCGGTGACTGATGATGTGATTGTGTTGTTCAAGCCCATCTCATATTACATGCAAGATGACACGACCTGGCAACAAGCTGCCTTTAGATTCAAGATCTTAGAAGGAGACAAGGCACCATATAATATGAATAGTGTTTTTAACTACTGCTGTTTCTTTTCCAGAATATTCTATTTATTTTACACCCACAATGTATGGTTTTAAAGTAGGGCTGTGTATTGACAAGAATTTGGTGATACGATACATATCATGACAAAGGAGTCACAATACGAAATGTCCCGATATATTG
>NW_013952402.1:9751270-9753190 GCF_001266775.1 Austrofundulus limnaeus | reverse complement strand
TTTTTTGCAGCTTTTAGTTTTTAATATTAATTTACAATATGGTCACCCAACACTTAACAATAGCCTTTATGTTATCATAAAGTTCAGTAAACAGATGAAATGAAGCTGCTGCACACAGAGTTTCTGGGATCAGCTGACCTGCATCCAGAACGTGATTTGCATAACTGCAGGTCGAACAGCAGAGCAGGTCCCGAAAATAAACAGTAAATAAACTGAGAAGCTAAACAACACAGTTTTATCTCATAGGGGGAGTGCCAAGCTCGAGACGCTAAACGCATGCGCTATATATGCATGCATGCCTGCCTGCCTTCCGTAACTTTGGAAAAAAGAGTGCACAAGACCCTTTATTTGGCTTAAAATACAGACATTCTGACAAATAAGTACCTGTTCGTAACCATACCTCAGGGTGTCGGTCTTTTCTGCTCAGATTCAGCTATCGGTGCATGAAGCTAATGTTTACTCACAATGCTAATGGTACCCTTACTCTCTGGCTCTCAAGAGGTAGAACAGCCAAATGGCTGGTTCACTGCTGCCAACTAGTGGTCAGAGGCTGAACTACAATATAAAAATGAACAGCTGGCAGGAAAGTTGACATTTTAAACCTTAATAAAAAAATCGATACAGGGTTTTATAATATCAATACAGTATCGGGAAATGAAATATCGTGATATTTCAGTGTATCAGTATTTTCTTACACCCCTATTTTAAAGTTGGGTTATTACGTATTTTCCAGGCACATAGTTAAATTCTGTACCACAATAAAATTATTCTGCTACCTTCAGTTGTAATGAAAATGATGTAAAATCCATTTGACTTTGCATCATATACTATCTAAACAACTTGAAATTGGCATCTCTCTCTAAAAGAACCTCTTAGTGTTTGTGGCACTCCCACTTCAACACGTCTTCACAGCAGTGATTCAGGGGAGGGGCACTCTGTGGAGCGGGAGCTTGGCTGTAGACTGAGCTCCTGGGAGGTGCTACGTACAAATGGGCGGTGCTTTGTACCAGCAAGCATTTAGGCAGCTCCATATGGCTAACACAGAAGATTTAAATGGACATTTTGTGACTGGTAACTGAATTTTATATACAGCCWATCTTTGTGATCAATTTTAGTCGTTTACTTTAAACAGTTTTAATATGTGCCTCGATCCACTAGTGTAAACATATRATATTTAACATTTACGGTATCTCAATGCCGACGTAGGAGGACCCACCCTATAGGTGTGTGGTCAAGTTTTCTATAAATATTACGGTTTGGTAAGGACACATAGCTTGAAGCCATTTTGTTGTAGACTTCCAGGGCTACACACAGGCTCTGGGTATTAGGAAGTCTTTAATTTAACTGAGATTTAATTTAAGTGAGAACTTATTTGGTTCTCTGCATATTGTTTGAGCAACTCATTTTGAAAACTTTGTTACACAAGGAATTCTCAAGTTTACATGAATGAGTCAAAGCAACACTCTGGGWATGTTTTTGATGAGGGAATGACATACAGTAGCATATGAAGCTAACAAAAGTTAATTTTGCATAACCYCCCAATCCCCTCTCTTTAATTAGATATATATATTTTTTATTTCTTTAATGCATGTATGTCCTTTTTAGAAAATAATTAGTCAGCATCATAAAAGATCTAGGCACCATATCTGTAAAAACTTATGTGAATCACTAAAATCTACCATTTCTGGATTGAGAACTTCTTCAGTATTCTCACCCAAAAACTAAACTMTCTCACTCTCTTGCATCTTCATCTGTATAAAAGGTTTCTTCTACCCTAACAGCACTTATTTTCTTGCAGTGATATTTTTTTTCTTTTCTTTCCCAACGTCAGAGCTTTTTCTTTAAAGGTATCATATCATGCTTTTAAATCCTTCTTTTTCATGTCTAAATCATTCACTTATGGTCTGTTTAAAATAAAAC
>NW_013952402.1:9746206-9750486 GCF_001266775.1 Austrofundulus limnaeus | reverse complement strand
TTTTTGATGCAAAAACAGCAACACAGAGAAAAAAGGAGAGACACACATCCATCTTGCTATCCTTATGAGGACTTCACATACACAGCGCTCACAGCTTCTCTGCCTCATTCTGCTGCTCCCGTTTTTAACACCAGACAAAAAATTCATTTAAAACAGCTGATGTTAACTTTAGATCACAGTTTGAAACACTCCGGCATTTTTAAAAAGAAAAACAACACAGACACGCTGATTACAGTGCAGGGCAAAARTGAAAGTAAAACATGGTGCTGAGCACCCGTTTGGTAAAGAAACTTAAACAMAGCTGTTTTTTCTCCCCTCATATTCYAAAACAGAGGGTAGAAACAGMTAAATTAGRCAGTTAAAAGACATTTATAGTTYRTAACTCACCTTTGYTGTTGTAACATTCATCCTGTGTTGTCCGCAAGCACTTTCCGCCCTGTTGTGGGTCCATTTCCTTGAAAAATAAAACTTAACCAGACACTTTGAAGAAACTGTGATGCTGGTAGTCTATGTAGATTAATCATGTGAGTTCACACACCCCAGAACCGAACATTTTGACTTCTGAACTTGCATATTCGGCATGACGCTATGAACTACAAAATCACACAGYGARGAAAAAAATGGTGGACTATGAAATCCAGTTGGCCGGAAATACATTACCATAAATGGTAGTTTCGAAGAAAAAAGTGTGACAAAATAAACAATGAATCGAAATAAGCAACAGCAGATTTTGAACAAACTGAAAAATCTGACCTATAAAATAATATAAACATATCTTTGCAGTAAATGGACAGAATAAATTAAAGTTTTCTACACTCCTAGACACTATAATTGCACAAAAAATAGTTTATAAATGCAAAAAAGTGCATTTAGCATGCTATGTCTCCTTTAAATGTTTGATCTCTCTCTTTTTAACTTTCTTCCTTTCATGCTTCTACTCTGCTTCCCTCTGGCTACACTAACCTCTGACTCCTTCAGACTGGCAGTATGAGGGTAAGAGGGCAAGCCTCTGTTGTCTTTTTGCCKTTTGTGTTATTACCTTCCTGTATTCTGCCATTTTCGTTGGCCATACCCTGTAGCATGAAAAAAAAAAAAACATTTAATCCCAGAATTTCCTTACATCATCCAAACTGCCTTGTAACGCCTGTGCTCCTAGACTAGGCACTTCCCTTTCTTCTGCCGCCTCCTCCTCCTCCTCAACCCCCTCCACTGCCCCATCTGGTGCTGCCTGTCATGCTGCCACTACCTGTGTCCCATGTGCTTTTATACCATCTAGCTGCTGTGACCTCCATCTGTGAAGCTTYGCTCACTCCTGCTCCGTTCTTGATGTTACCATGTGCTTTTGCCACCCTGTTTGTCTCGTGTCAGAATCATCAGTCAATTACTGTGGATGTTCCTGCTGCAGCAGTCATTGAAGCTATTTGCTGTGAAATGATCCACCTGTGTGACAGAGAGACACTGTATTTTTTGGTTTAATTCTCTAGACCAGTGCAACATAGCATTTAAAGTCACTTTTTCAATGTGAGTGTTGGCCACTCTTGTCATGACATTTTRTTTGGGTCTTACTGAAACTTTAATTTAAATACTGAAGCCAGTTGATTGAAATGTATTTCCACATGATAATTACAGTGGCTTCTAAATCCAGTAGAAACATAAAAAACAATATTTTGTTTTTTGTATTTAAACTTAATCTGGAAGTACAAAGCCCCCAAACTACTTGATTTTTAGGAGAACACATTCWAATGACTACCATAATTCAGTAGACTCTGCAATTGTTCATCCTTTACGCTTTTTTATCAWGGTACAGTATGTGAGAATTAGTTTTTTAACTTAAATGTTGTAATGATGATATGCAAATATGTATACAACGTATAACTTTACAAACAGCGGCAATATGTGGCCTCAATCTCACTCACTGAGGGCTTAAAGAAGCACAGGCTCCCTGCAACCCTACACAGAATTATACAGATAAAGGAAATTGATGGATGGATATAATGATAAAAAAAATAAAAACAACACCCAACAATTATCCCACTTTGACTTAATTCACTTTATCACTGTAGTTTGTTAGTTTAGAATGACTTAAAATAGTGCAGAAAGGAAATAAATAGACACACATCTATAAAGGAAACTAATCAGAAATATAAAGAGGAATGCWCATTTTACCAAACTATCAAAAGTCACAAAACTAGTTTATCAAACTAATTTTATGCTTCACAAAATTTAGGGAAAAAAATAAAAACATMTTCAAATGCTTACACCAGCTGCTCTCATTTTCAGTTTCTTATTCAACAGAGTTTTTTATAACAAAAAAAAATTGTAGCTTTATTTGTGTACGTTTTATCAAGGGCAGGGTAAAATGCCTGCAAAAATTGGTTGACAAACAGAAAATAACAATCTTGAAAAGTCTGCATCAGAGACCTCAATGCCTTGACTTTGGTTTAAGCACATATCCATTCTGTAAAAATAAAGACTGTAAATTATCTTTGTAGAAATCAGAATTTGGGCAAACAGATTGTACTGATCACTAACCTGAACAGTGGTTAAAACATTATCTGAAATACTCCATGGTAGTTTAACTTTTGATTGTTTGATCGAGTCATTTATCAAAACTTTTATGAAGTCATAGAAGTTTGGACTCTGGCTTARTATTTACATTTTTTTTAAATCACCTATGACAAGTAGTAAAATAAAAAGAACACATATAAGTATTTTGATTTCAGAAGTGTACCTCCTAAAACCTTGGAAATGCAATGTTTTGTAAATTATTTCTTTATTTTAACAACTCTTTACAATAAACCCTTAACTGGGCACCTGGGGCTACTAGAAGCTTAAAACAAGTATCATTAGCAAAAATAGTTGTTTGGCAAAGAGGATTTGGCAGTGTTTTCATGTGTACAACCTATCATCCCACAAATGCRTGTTTTTACATGTTGCAACAGGGTTTTCAATGGTATATGATTTTTTTTTTTACCAATAAGCATTGTTACAACAAAGAATTAAGCTAACAAACGCATGTTTCCTCACTTTTTGTGCTAAATTTATATAACAAATAATATGTTTTTACTATTTAATTACTTTTCACAAAATGTGCWTTCCTAAATGTTTTGTTAAACTGAAATGAATTCTGGTTAACACACATCAATCAGGCTGTTTTTGTCGTGACTTTTAACTTTGAGGTTTTGTTTATGCAGAGTGTAAGCTGTCTCGGCCAGGCCCCCCTGCAACCATTGTGACTGTTGACGAGGAGAGCCCCAATGGTACGTATCTTACAGTTCCCCAAGTTTCTCACTCATGTCCTCCTCTACTTCCTGCTGCATTCCATTGTAATAAATGCTGCTGAGCTCAAGTGAAGTGCTATTCACTGGTGGGATTGTTTTCTCGCTATAGTGAGTGTTGCTTTTGTAATGCAATATATAATAAAACTTGCCCTGTTGAGAATGTTGAGCTTGGTAATACAACAATATGTGGTGGCTCAGATGATGCCACTTGTTGTCTTATAAGAGATGTTTTGTTCCAAGTGTTGAACTGTCATTATGATTGTGTTTTGTATTCAGGAAAAGTAAATTCTAATTGCACTTGGTCCATTTGTTCAGTTACTTCAAGTAATGTGGACATGTGTGTAAGAGTGTGTGCATGTCTCAGTGAAAACAGATGGTGTTTGGCACACAGACATGATTTGGGGCTTTTTTAATGAGTCGTCTGCTCCCCGTGCAGATTGTACTTACTGCGGTATACCTGTGTTACCGCTGGTCAGGAGTCAGTGGAGCCTAAATCAAACATGCAGCACTTGAGTGGGTTAGATGAATCTCTTGTGCTTCTCCTTTTCTTTTCTCTGTCTTCTTTCTAACCTCTTCATCACCTGCACCCACTATTTTACACTCAAGTTTCTACGTCTTTTATCATCTCACCTTCTCGGCTTTCTCCCTTTTTATCCTTCTCTTTCAGTTTGGAGTGTTTACTACCGTCATGATGTGGACAAGTGGATGTGTACCCTCAGATATGTTCATGTTAGGGATGAAGAATTCTTACTATTGGTCGAAAAAGAGCTGGGGGGGATATTTTGTATTTTTCAGGCATACAGTTCAATTCTATACCGCAATTAACTGTTTCCTTGAGTTGTCATAAAAACGCTGTACATATCAAAAAGAAAGTTGACTTTGCATCATATATTGCAAATGCCTTTCACTGCAAAAATTGTCCATCTTACCATGTTTTAAAATCTTATATCCAGCCAAAAAGTGTTCTTGATCTTGTTTTGAGACTGATTTACTAAACAA
>NW_013952402.1:9735900-9745446 GCF_001266775.1 Austrofundulus limnaeus | reverse complement strand
GATGAGGGAATGACATTACAATATGACATAAAGCTCAAAAAGTTAATTTTTCAAAATGCCACCCCTTTAAAGAGAGCAGGWATGTGTTCATCTCACATATGTCACCCTGCAGATATCAGTTCTTCAAATTAGCAGAGTCTATTGATCACTCTCACTACAGATGGCAACCAGAGCCTATTTAAACAGTCAGAGCACTTTTTCACAGATGTTCAATTTCTCTGCAACACTGTACGCACTCTTGGCAGTTTAGTGTGCTTCCATGCACATTCTGAGAGAAAAATTACATATGCACATGTCTTACAAGTGTAATTGTATTTCAAGTGTGTAAATGTGGGTCATRTGAGACAAGGCCTGTTATTAGTTAGTGCAATAAATCACTATATGTATTATTATTTGGTCTCCCCAAAATCTTTCCTATCATTGAATGCAACTATGATCTGAGGTTTTGATCGATTATCAAGGGAATTGATGAGATGGRGGTAGCCAAGTCTGTATCTGAAAACCTCTCTACACCCTACATGTTCCTACTCTCCGCGCAAAGGAATTTGCACTAATYTTCTCATAAAGCTCTCATTTACCTGGGATGTGAGTCTCTTCTGGCTCCACTGTCGTTTTATTTATCTCTCTGTGATGAATTGGGCCACGGCGCGTCCTTCCCATAATAGAATGTAAAACAGGTTACCCACTGTTATTGACCAAAGCAATTATCCTCTTAAATGTGTTTCATCTCCTATGGTCTGTCACGCAGAAACCATGCAAATATCCAATATTAAGATTCTATCTTTGCTGAGGGTGTTTTTTTATTTATTTATAATTTTTTTGCTCAGGTCTATGAATTACAAATAATTTATTTATGTATTTTTTGTACCTTTTTTGGTCAGATAATAAAAAAAGAAACAAACTAATGCATAAATATGTAATCTCTCCCTCAGCTTGTTCAGACAATTCATTCAAGGGCAGCCATGCAAGTAAACATATGTGTGCAGATGGCAGCATCTAGTCGTGAATGCTCACGGCCCTACAACTCCACTAATGCACAAAACACAAACACCAGCAGCTTATTTCAAATATGACTAAAAGCAGTCTATCTGGAGAAACACAAATTAAGTGAACAAACACTTGTTGATAAAAAAGAAGCCTGTAATTTATCAGGGACAAAGGAGTTGCTTGATTTTGTAGCTACAGAACCGGTTGTGCCAGTATGTACTTATTCACATGTTGAGGGATTTAAGATGCACTTTTTAGTGTACATATTAAAGAAAACATTTTCTTTGTCTTTTTGTTTTTAGGGAGAGGTTATAAAGAGAGACTGATTCAGGGGCTGAATCCTTCGAAGGCTGAATTTGAAGGCAGCGTCACAGCGATAAACTGTGCTGTCCAAATTCGAAGGCTCCTCCAGATGCGACTCACAAAATTGTCCTCCTTTTTTTTCAATGTAAGGGAGGGGTCTGGTGTGTCCTTCTCAGCCCACCCTATCCCAAGATGCATTGCAGGTGAACTGGGAGATTTTATTTTTTTTTTTTTTTGCTTGTAAAGGCGTATGAAGGAACTGACAGGAGAACATTTTTAAATTAAAATCTGGGGATATAAAAAAACCTGATTTATTACAGTTGTGGTGTTGCGTAGATGTGTTTTTTTTATTCTTGTCAGAAATCATCATAAACGAACTTATATGTTGAAATAAACAAGCTGATGGGGTGGGTCCCTTAGTTATTCTTCAAGAATTACCTCCAAGCTAAATTTGCTAATTTATAAAAATATATTTAGCTAATTTTCAATCTCTTCATTGCTTCTGTTTAGCGTTGGCATGGTTGGGACAGGACATACGCTTGGGTAAGGGCAGGAATAAAGCTGAAGGCTAGACCGTCCAAATTCACAGCCACTTCCTTCTGTTCTCTGTGGTGGACAGTGCCCTACCCATGTTGACTGGGTAGGTCGGGTCCTTCGAAGGATGCAGCCCCTGAATTTGGACACAGCCAAATAGTCGTGAAATCCTCTCAAGGATATCTAACAGCAACAAGATAATTTTCCAGAAAATAGCAACGCATGAATTAAAAATGTGTTTTTGCCATTTTTATATTCTTCTGATTTCATGAACAGCAATGATGGTCATTTTGAAAAGAGCATTCCAGCAATTAGTCAGTTAGCCAAACTAAAGTACAACAAAGTAGTTTAAGTTTTGGAAAAATATATTTGTGTTTTTTTTTTTTCTGTATTGGTTGATTGTCAGGCCAAATTTACACCTAACTGATTTTAGGCAGCAGCTGTTGGTATACAAACTCTATTATATAAACCCTTTTCTAGTTCTTTTTCATTTCAGTTTGTTGTGTTTTTTATTCTGGGAGGTTTTCACTTTAGAAAAAGAAAGGCCACAAGGGGAAAACAAGTCAGTTGCTCAAATGAAGCATAACATGTTTAATTTATCTTAGYGGGTGCTTCTGCAGACCCACTGACAGGTGCCATACACCACATATAAAGTCTTACTCACTTTGAGCAGAGGATTTCCGCTGGGAAGACTGAGTTTGTTTTCTATATGCTCCCTTTCCCCTTTTTTAGCCCAAGAGCAAAATCCAAAAGCATTTAATCAGAGTGCAAAGATCKTTATCTCCCTGCGTAGTGGGACTTCCATATGTGAAAAGAGAACATTGTGAGAGAGAGAGATGACATAGTCTTATTGGTAGATTTTATWTGTTTGTATCTGTTTATATAATGGTAGTCAGAAATCAGCCTGTTCAATTGTGATACTAACTTTTAGCTCTTATCTTGTCTTGCCAAATTTGATTAGCATCAACTGTTGTTTAAATATATCTATTTGTCCATCGTCAAATTAGTCACCATGAGCTTATATCAAACCAGAAAGATGTCTTTATTAAAGGGCTTTTAGCAAAGGAAAGTCCATTTAGCATTTTCCCATGAAGTGTGCTGCCAAGGTAGAAGCACTTTAAATGCTGATAAATAATTAAATTTTCATGAAGGCTGTTGCCGACCTGAATGAGAAGTTCAAATTTATGCGAGGCAGATGATGCAAGCARTCGTATCACTAAAGCATGTACATGTCGCAAGTGGACTGATGAGAAATTTAAACCTTGTCACCAGCAATAAAAGAAAACATCACATGCTTTAGAGATTTGTTGTTGTGTCTTCTTCTTCTTAACATGAAACCTAATTTAACAAAAATTTATTGAATTGATTGTATATGTTATTCATATCCTTTGGTTTGTTTTTTGTTAAAAATATTTTGGTGCTCTCACCTTTTTTCCTGATGTCCTGACCAAAACAGCCAGAAGAGTATTTAATTACTTTAACTTTTGTGGTATGTTTGAAATAAATTGCAAATAAGGAAATGCAGCTAATTTAAAAAAATAGTTATGAGTACAACTTAAGTTGAACAGCAGTAGTTGTCAGCAGGAATGTAAAGCTCTTTGTAGATTTGTCAAGAGTACAATTTCCAGCTATTTTACCAAAAGTAGTAAAATAAAAAAAAATATATTTTGACCCTTTAAAGACAGTATGTCTGAAAGTTTTTCACAGTGTAACACTAAAGCTGCATTTAGACCAGAGGTCTAAATGGTCCCGAAGATCCGCTATCCTGCATGTTTCACTTGTTTCCTTGCTCCAACACACTCAGTTCAGGGATTAAATTACTTCTTCAAGTTCTGAAGGAGCCCAGTAATCATCCATTAAAAACAGTTGTGTTGGAGCAGAGAAAGCTCTAAACCATGCAAGATAGTGGCCGTTGAGAACCAGGATTGACTTTAGACAGTATGAAAGAGATACAGGATCATTGAATTGGTGGCAGATTTGTTTCAGGGCCTTAATTTGATGGTCAAAAAAACAACAACCAAGAAAATAATGTTCTTGATGCTATTCTCAGCAGACTTTTAAAACCTGTAGTTATGATGAATCATACACTTCTGTTTCATTTATTTTCTTACAACTTGCACAAAACCCAACCACATCAACTAGATCTGTTACAAAAGGACATTATATATAATTACATTATATATATGATATTACCAACTTTTAAAAACTGTTAYGGCCAGAGGTCTTTCTTCTATGTTTATACTAAAGCATGGAATGACATTCCTCAAAACATAAAGTCCATTTCAAAACTACAGCCCTTTAAGAAGACTCTTGTCTGCCATCTGCTGGACACTTTTTGTTGTGCTCATATTTAGACGTCCTATTTTGCAAATGCTGCCTTCCTGAAATTTGGTGTGTTTGTTTGTCTTTGTGTCTATGGTGTATAATGATGTGATTGTGATGCTGCAATTCTGAGTGTTTTATGTGCTGCAGAACAGGAACCTGCTGTAAAACAGCAATTATGCTGAGTCAGGCTTGATTTTTAGTAATATTTTCCCATTGAATCAATAAATCAAATCAAATCACATGCTTTGCATGTACAATTCAATACAGCCAAGTTAGAAGTAAAGGGATCGCACAGGATGTCTTGTCCTCTTGCTGTTTGTTGACACTAGCCTGATTACTGCAAACACAGTAGCATGGGTTAGTTAATGCACTTCAGGGCCAGAACATGAAAGTTGCAAGGTACTTGTTGCATTAAGTCAACACAGGGATGATATCTTAACAACAAACACAAAGACAGCGATAAGAACATGGTGAGGTCTTATCTCCTCCAGTCACCTCCATAAATGTGTTTGATAACAGAACCAGGAAGACCACCAGCTTTAAATGTTAGTCACGGTAAAGAGCTGCTGATTACTCCTATACTGTACTTACACATCATTTTGACCAACTAGCACTAGTTAACCAGGTCAAATGCCTGTATCAGGAGAAGCAGAACTTCCTTTTTTTTTGTTTTTGAAAGAATAATGTTGGCAACTTCTTGTAGCAAGTGAACAATAGTAAGTAAAGCTTGATGTTGATTGCTAACTAACAAAAACTGCTGCAGTTTTTTTTTCTAATGCCAACCATGCATTGTTGTTGCCAATACCAAATAAATATATATTTTTAAATGATTACTAAAAAAATAAGAAATATCTTCATAGTTAGAGACAAACTGCTCATAAAATTCTGCACCACATAAAACAGATATTGCCATTATTCTAAGGCTTTAAAGAGGAATATATTGACCATATTTGACCATATAGATAATCTGCTTTAGATTTCATTGACTAGTGCTTTATGTTAGTTAGTGTATGCACCCCAGCTGCTGCAACATATGTGACCCCTGCTGACACGAGTGAATAAGCACAGGCCACAGTGCAAAAAAAAGGTAAAAATAAATGGATTTTTGCCATAACTGATTTGCATATAGTCACTACCAATTCTAGTAACTGAATCCATCTTTAAATCAAAGTTTCCTGATGGATATTTCATACATGTCAACTTGTACGGATTGTCCATAAGTTATAAGGATTTTACATCATTTTGCAGGTATACGGACGTGTAGAGCAATCTCACGGATTTTTTCAAGTCTTACGGATTTTTTCAAAACCTCATTTTCAAATTTATCTAACATGTCAGAGCCTATAGGATGACTAAAAAACAATGAATAACATCAAATAGCCATCAACCTGTTCTGCCAAGAAATAATAAGTTCTCCACTTCTGCTCTCCTTCCCTCCTGCTTTGCAGCAGGCGCTTTCATGTCCACCCCCCCCCACCCCACACACACACACACACACACACACACACTTTGTAAAATGTTTGGTGTCATTGTGAAGCTTAAGGATTCCCCTTTTGAAACAAATGGGTGGAATTCAATTCAATTCAATTCAATTCAGTTCAATTCAATTCAATTCAATTCAATTCAATTCAATCTTCTGTGGCGGTCAGTATTACAACAAAATTCCCAAATTCCTGATGACATCACGTCAGACCAACCAAAATCTGGTTTTTGAATCTGTCACTTTCCAAAGAAAAAACTAGTTTGTTGCCAAACTAGATGATAATTTGCCAAATTTGAATAAACTACATGTCAGTCTGAAGGTTTTGAGGTGGGATAATTTTAAAATAATGCTAACTCCACATTGAAAAAGTCCTTATTGTGATTCAGTTTGCAAGCATCCCACATAGCAGAGAAGTGTGGGCCTGAACTGTTCCAGACAAACTTTGCTATGTGGGATGGGTCAAATGTGTTTAGAGGGCAATTCAGTTCTTTAGAGTAATTGGCTAGCTGATAACAAGAGTCCAACTAAGAATTGCATTTTGATCATTTAACTAACTTAAACAATATTACATACCATATATCTCTTCTTTTGAAAACTTTGCAAGATTATGTTAGAAGTATATTATAATTTGTATTGGAGTTTGTTGTTTTATGCAAGCACTATCAGAACTTGATTTTTGAACCCGGATGCTTCTTGCAAGTTTTATTTGTTTTTAAGACCATATTATGATGATATTTTCTCAGGTTTAATCTTGTTACTGCTGATGGGAGGTTTTTTTTTGGCCATTTCTGCTGTGCATCGTTATGGCAAGTAAGCAGAAGTGGAAACATATGGACAAATCCCTTGAATGGGAGCAACCCAAGTACCATGTGCTGGTGTGAATCTGTGAATTTCTTGTTTGAACCCAGACAATCGCCACAGTCTTGTCTGCATGTGCYTTAGAGCATTTGCTAATTTTCTGTGTGTCTGTTTCTGTTCAGGTGCGGTTACAGCATTTCAGTCCCTAAAGCATGATCACAGACGTCCAGCACTTATTTGTATGTTCCACTAAAAAAAARAMARAARRAARAGGRRAAAAATAAAAGAAAATCATGTCCGATCAAAGCCTCTGTTCCCTTGTCTATGTTAAACAGATACACACTGATCCCTTTTCAATTGTATGATTACGCCCAGATGTAATGATTGCTAAGGTCATCAATATATAATTATGGTGTGTCGGAAAGGCTGGGATTAGTGTGCACCTGCTCCTTGTGGATTAGAGGGGGGGCAGGCAGGAGGTTTATTCAGTGAGGCTCAGTTAAATCCTTCATTCAGTACACTGTCACTATCCCAGTATRTATCAGTCATTCACCTAACAAACCCTTATTTATGTACAACTGTTTAACTGTCAGCTTAGCAGGAAAGTATTGGCTTCGTCCATCAGATTCAAAGTGGTCTGAAACACCCTGCAAACACCTTGTTTACATATTCTTAATATCACTGAAAGTGTTATTAGGATTTATTTTTCTTTGAAGAGCTCTGAAAAAGCAGCAGATAAGGAATGGATGAATTCTTTGAAAAAGAAAAAAAATTAAGCGTATAAAGATAACAATTAAAATATATTGTAGGAATAAACAGTGAGCATAATTACCTCTGTTCTTCTTGTAAATCACTTGGTGTTTATCCTCATTAACCATTAAAAACAGGCCTTTCATGTGTTCTGCTGCGCTGTATCATTATCTGCATGAGCATCTTTAGAGGGTTTGAGTGTTTAAATATCAATAAAGAATGCAGTCTGTGTGATGCTAATCTYATCCGACTAAAATTGCTTAATCAAMTTTAATGTGTTTGTGTGTGAGCTGAGAAAATCACAACATACAAAGTAAATGGCTCGCAGAACAGTGTTGTTTTCTCTCTGCAGGTATTCTTTTTTTAATGCCAAGAGAAGCCTATGGTTTTTTTATGAGTGCCTCTGCCAGAGCGAGCACACCAGCATTACTGTATTATTCTGCTGGTTTCTCCACAGAATGTGGTGGTATTGTCATGTTAGAATGATCGTGTCATCATAGAATGTTTTTTTTTCCTCTCTCTTTGGGAATTCAAGTTTTTTATTTTATTTTATTTTATTTATTTTTATTTCCCGCTGCAGCCTCTTTTTTAATGTACGTGTAGATACTGTAGAGCGGAAAGACGGTTGCTAGTTTCTCAGTTTTTCTTCACTGTGTGTGTCACGGACCAGCTGAAAAACTGCAATTCAGTCTGACTCATAACTTAAAACCTGCCACTGAATTGGAGAAAGAAATGTTCAAGTTCTTTACTTATTTACTCACAGTTTGTCGAGTGTCTCAGCTGAATGGTGCATTAACATTTTGGAGGTGATTTGTGTGTGTGTAAGTGTCTTAGGAGTGTTTCCAGACACGCATTTGCAGAATATTTCTAATTTAGTGCTTGTGTTTAAAAACCCTTATTTTTGGTTCTGTTAAACTTAACTTCAAGGTGATATACTGTAAGAAATTGCTTTTATTGTAGGGTTTATTTATCTGTGTCAGCTGGTAATTTGTGCTTCATTTGTTATTTTCCAGATTATAATTAGGGAGCGAAGTACTTTRATCCTCTTACTAGACTGAACACACATTAAAATGATTGGTCATTCACATTCCATATCTGAGACTTATTTTCAATCAACAGACCACAGTGYGTGTGCTGCTTCACATTAGAAATGTCTCAGCTGAGAACTCCCTGATCAGTTACTATGATGACCAGAGTCACAGTGGATGTATGATAATGTGCTTGATAAATTGCTATTGATTCAGCCATGTATACAATCACACAACAGGAGCTTTTATTTACTTATTTATTTACTTACTTATTTATTTATTGGAGAAGGGCGGGGGAGTTTTGCTCCTCCAATTGTGTCCAACCACGCAAAGAATTGTGGGAGGTGTCTCTTATTTTCAGAACCGTCACCCWGCACAGTTATGCCCCTTTTCCACTAGTGCCACTTAGTGTAGTGTCGGTACGGTTCGGTACGGTTCCAAGCCATTTTTTTAGTTCCTACTTCATTGTGGTTCCAAGCGGCCCCAGTCGACACCAAAATGCGACGTCAGAACACTATTCGTAACTGATTGGCTAATTTTTTGCAATTTTTTTAAAATTTCAAAAGTTATTCATCAAATGTATTTTTTGCATTTTTTTTTAAATTTCAAAAGTTATTCATCAAATGTGTTTCCATCTCTCATTTTTCCCATTAACTTTTTTTCAAAAAAACTAAAAACCACCTCCAACTATCCGCCCAAAACACACCCATTGGARCCGGACTGGAACATCAGTGGAAAACCAACCGGACCGACCCATACCTACACCGACCATTCCGACACTACACCATGGAAAAGGGGCATTAGATACAGGATAAAGTTCTGTGTTTTTTTTTTTATCAAACGTCTGAGAGGGCACTGTTTCCATGCTGTGTTTCCTCATGGTACTGGTGTGTGATAGCATGCCCTCGCTACTGTTCAAGAAAATGACAAACACTTTAGATCTCTGGGGATTGTTCTCAACTGTAACTTCAGATGACTCTCTACCCCTGCTTTAAATGGGGATAATGGCAAATAGACTGAGAAAACTTTATATTAACGCTTCTCAATTTTAAAATTAGAAAGCTTAAATCTGCATACAGCTAGAAAAAAATAGTAAAAACCCTAAAGCGCAGATGAGAAATTTAGGTCTGCAATTAGCGCATTTGTGTTTTAGGGGACTAGTGCCCACCACTGTCGACCAGTGTTTTTTTTTTCTGATATGAGGAGAGATTCCAGTGCAAGTGTTAAAATACAACACTAACACTTTACACACATAGAAACTAAATTAAAGGGGCAATATCATGTAAAATAAACTTTTTTGAGTTTTATATCATGTTATAATGTTATACTCTCATAAAA
>NW_013952402.1:9728148-9735850 GCF_001266775.1 Austrofundulus limnaeus | reverse complement strand
AACGACAGGTGGGGACCAGAAATGCATTTTGGGACCAGAAACGCCTCTGGGTTGTGTCCTTTTGGGACAAGCTCCTCCTCTGGGGTGTGTCTATAAGCCAAACTTCCTCATGCTGGAGCATCACCCCCCACCCGCTCTGAGACTCCAGCAGGCTACGTGCTGAAATGGGCGTGACCGAAGTGGTTGGATTTTCTTAAAGAGACAGAGACCTATTTCAAGACGTTTAGAAATTGTCAAGATGAGAAGTAAATTGTTTTGGGGATTTTTACAAATATATAGATCTTTCATAAGCTCGAAATGTGACATAAGCTGCGTTTCCATTGCAAATGTGCGCAAAACTTTGTCAATATTCTGTTAATGTCAAAAAAACTGTTTTGCAACTGCGGTATTTCCATTAAGTAAGAAATGCTATTAAAGTCACCCGTGAATATGTTTGTTCTCGTGATAAATCACTACAAACATGGTGGCAATGAATGTAAACACATAGCATGTTGCTTCCGCGACACTAGCGCTCATCATCAGAGGAGACTTTTATCGAGGCTTTCCAGCGACAAGTCCCTACTTGGGAGMAGCTGCGTATGCTGTGTTTTTGGGAAATTGTAGTCGGTGAGTTTACTATTGTAGACTACTTCTGTGATACTACTACTACTTCTACTTCTTGTTATCTTTTTTGTCATAGTCTTTTTCGCCAGTAGAAACAGCCGGTTGTTGATCACGTGGCTCTTGTGATGCAAAAAGAGTGTTTCCATTGAAGTTTTGCGAAAAACACCATTTTCGATACGGCCGAAATACCACCTCATCCTAGYGYAAATACATTTTGTCGAAAAACATGATTTTTTTCCGAAAATGATGTGATTCCATTGAGCAAATTTACTTTCGAAATTCTAATTTGCGCATTTTCGTGGTCAATGGAAATGCAGCTACTGTTACTTTATTTTAGTATAAAATTGAAATATWGGCTTGGAAAGCACATAATATTGCCCTTTTAAAACAAGTTTAAKGTGGATTCAGGACACTCCTGAGAACTCTTTAACAGTTTTGAAAGTAAATTTGTTGCACTTTTTTTAAAGACTCTGAGTCTCTGTAACCTAGACAAGAAAGTTGAGAACCAAACGTCCCAAAACTATTTTACTATTTTACAGAAACTAGTTCAAGTCTTGAGGCAAACTCACATTACTATTAAATCAATTGCATTTTCAGCATTTTGTATTATTTTTATTGGTGAAAATCAAGTTTGCAGAATATMTGTAAAATTGTAGACAAAATGTCTCTGTTATTGTTGTCATGAGATTTCCCATTAGCCATGGATTAAAGTGMTCACACAGGATGCTAGTGGATGTTTGAAAGCTGGTAGATATTTATTGGCCCTCCAGGGCAAAGACACYACTGAACTTTTTTCTGGATTTCTGAGCAGTCTCCCTTGTTTGTCAAGTTCTAAATGAAGGAGATCGAGGGGAAAATATTTGTGAAAGAAGTAGGTTTGTGAGTGGGTGTTTTTCAACGAAGCAGATTATATGCACATAGAGAAACTACTTTGTGGGTAAGGCATTAAATTAGATTTTGTATGCACTGCAGTAACCTCACTGTCATAAAAGCAGTGTTTGGTAACTGACTCATCCCCCACCCTGCCATGGAATCTTTTTGCCATATTTCCAGATTAGGCCTGAAATACTACTGGGTAGACTGTGTCAGCAAAGCTCARACACATTCTTTAAATGATATTTGAACAAAGAATAACGGCACAATGTTCACCGGATTTTATTTTTTAATATCAAGWGAAGAAGGAGCCGGATTCATGTGCAGATTTGAGCATGCTTGTACTGCCTCAAAAGTTTAGTTTAAAACAAAGGCAGGGGGAAGTGTTTTCCTCCTTGTCCTTGTTTTAAACTAAACTTTAAACTGATGTAACACAAGCATGCACAGTAGATCTTCACATGGTTCCTGCTTTTTCCTTTCTGTTGACCAATAGGAGAGGAGCTAATCCAAGAAGGGCAGCCCACCTTATTTGCATAATTAGGCAGATATGTATAAGGTAAAGTGAAAACAGCAGACAGGGAAATGTAAAAACAATACATGGAAATTAAAAGACTTGTGGGGAAAACTAATAAAATTTATAAAATTTTAGCATTTAAGAGATGTAAATGAATGTACAAGTAAAATGAACAACAAAAAAGGATATATTTAAAAAGCAGTAAAATGTAAATTATGTGCTAAAATATATAATTTATTGGAACTAAGCTGGAAAAATAAATATGAAGGTCAATTTAAATATAAAACATTAGGTAAAGTTCTCATTTTTATGTATTGGTCAAATTTAAGTGTATGTATTTATTTATTGGTATATTTATACTCTATATTTTTTTTAATTATGTCCGTTTTGGTCCTCCATACTACATCAATACTGTTGACCAATACTAATGATGTTCGACTACCTAGCAAAAGTTTTGGGTATGWGTGGAAACACTCCTAAATTTTAAACAGGGGATCAATTATTTCTGTCACGTAAATTTAGGTTTGAAGGAAGTGAAAAAWATGGAGTCATTAATTGAAATCTGAGCTTTAAAGTAGTGTCTCAGTGGTCTGCAACTAGTTGGTGAGCAACATTAGCTCCAACTTTAGTTGAGAACTCAAATTCCTCATGTGATTTGCAGGGGTGCACAGCCTAATCATTAAAGTTTGAACACATGAAAAAAAATCTCGACTTTTTTTTCTAGAAGTAGTAACAATGTGTGATGTGAGCATCACCAACCCRTGTCAAACTGACCTGAACTGTGTCGTAGGAGTCTTTGACTCGCCTCTRGAGCTTTAGAAAAACACAGCTCTAGCTGAACAGAAAAAAAAAAACTACTCTGGGAAATGTCTAAGTCTGAAAACCAAGTTCATGATGAATAATKATTGAAACGAGCTGCAGTGATGGGAATGTTTCCAGTTTAACAACCAGACAACTATTCAAGTCATCCTTGTACCTGCTTGAACTACATGGTATTTTTGTTATGCAGATATGTTCATCAAATCAATGTGGGCAAAAACAGAGCTGTCTGCCTATTTAAGCATTGATGAGACTTTAGTCAGAGATCAAGGTTGCCTGTCCTTTTGTCAGAGAGAATCAGGTCTCACATACCAGTTCATGGTCAAGGTAATGAATGTGCATTCTTCCTTGGCAACAAGTTTCCTGCTTTAGTACKACCTGTTTAAAATCCTTTTGATAGAACAGATAAAGTTAAACTTCCCAGCCAGAAAATGTAAGTAACGTTTCGTAAGTAACCCCGGATACCTGTCACATGAATGATGCATGATCGACTTGTATATTTTATACGATGTCACTGATCTGATCTATGAACATGTGTCATTTCAGTATATTTTAATATAAGTGTTGAGTGCACAAGAATAAAAGTTATAGAAGAGTACTACAAACTGTAGACTGTGAAATATGTTTTTATTTGTTTTAAGTATTGAGATTTTGTAAGTATGATCAGTGTTTCATATTCACTTTTTTTCATGGATTTTTTTATTCCATGTATTTCATTCGTCAAGTCTTCAGATTCCAAGTGGGAAGTACTCAGAGGTGTAAGTTGAAGAACTACATGTTGTTAAAAATGAAACAAAACAGCAAAAAAATAAAACAGTTCTGCTATCATGATTTTCATTACTTGTTCTAATAGAAAACTAGTTTGTCACTGAGCTTTTTCAACGATCCACACATGCAAATTAGATGCTGCAGTGATAGAAAAAAAACTCCTACCAGGCTGAAATTAAATCAGGTTTGGACAGGGCAGACTATTGTTGTACCCTGACAAATGTTTACTCCTGGCCCCAATCATTTTCAGCATGTTCATATTAACAACTGGCATTTCATTCAATTTAAAAAATACATTTAAAACAATCCTTCAAAGGAAGAAAATGTTTTGTCACAGAACTTGGCAGAATGACATCTTGGATGAATATTTTATCACTTGGCAGTCAAACTTCATTTTTTWAATCAGAAGAAGGCAGAAGACAGATGTTTTGGGTTTTAAAAAAATAAAACTAATAAGGCACTGTGAAGCATTTGCTCATTTGATGCTGGTTAACACATTTGCAATTTTAATTTTGCATGATACCCTTTGGGTTTCTTAACAGCTGGTGCATGTTTGCATTGTTTTYGCTTATGTGAGTTTATACTTGTGGAGTGAGGCTGTGGGAACAGCAATCCCAAATACCTGAGAGACTTGGATGTCAATTGAACAACACTGAGAACATCATTTTGAATATTTATATGAGACATGGATGTTGCAAACTCTGTTGACCAACAAACATAGTTTCCAGGTTACATTTTGACAACTTTCTGTAAACACAAATGTTTTCTTGTTAAGTAAAAAAAAAAAAGACAAAAAGCCAAGAGAAAAGAGGATATTAAGTGGACAGTCCCCACAGGGCTTTCTGATGTAAAATTAACTTATGTGGCTGCTTTGGCAGATACTAAAAATGTTAGCAGTAAAGCACTTTAATGTTTTAATATCCACCCAACGCTCATTAAACGAGCCGGGTGGGGTTTCAGGTTTATTGATTTTTTGCTCAAATATTCTGCCAGATGTTTAAACAGGAAAACAAATTTTAATGTTGAAAATCTTTAAGATCAAAACATGAATCTCTGCGGCCAGAACAGAGGTGCATGATTGCTTCTCGGCTTGGAGCCTTTCAGGGTGGAGTTTTCATGTTTTCTTTGTGCCTGTGTGGGTTTTCTCTGGGTATCCTAACATTCATGTTGGGGTAATTCTCTGAATTGTACCTGTAGCTGTAGGTGAGAGTGTGAATGGTTATCTTTTTTGGCAAAATGGCAGCACAGACCAGTCTATCTTTACACTTTCTCTGACTGTTTATGATTGCAGGTGGAGCTAAACACGTCTGACAAAGAAAATACTTTTCCAAAATGGAGCTAGGATCTCAGAACAAAAAGGGAAAAGCAACACAAATGTGTGATGAACATCTCCCTCCTATTGTTTTCAAAATATGATTTAGTATGTGATCCTCTTTGTGCAGAGTTGTAAAGTAGTACAAATACTTTGTTACTGTATTTAAGTAGAATTTTTAATTATTTTTCAGYCTACTTTTTACTTCTACTTCTTACATTTTCACACAATTATCTGTACTTTCTACTCCTTACATTTTTAAAAAAGGCAAGAAGTAGAAAGTCATTTTTTTTATTTCATTTTTGCTTGTTTTCATTCCAGCTTGTTACTGTAAAAAATAAATACTWTCCATATAAATTGTGCCTCCTTATATAGAGTAATTTTAATTGTGGTCGAATGAGAAGTATAAATGTACAACATTCTGATAACATATTAGTTTGTACACGAACAAATCATGTCACACTCCAGCAGGACAYAATTATTAAAATAAAAGGACTGTACTTAAGAAGGATTTGCATTTCATGAATTATATTACTGCATTTGGCCACAGCCCTCGGACAGATATTCATTTTGGAGAAAAGCTTTGGGCACCTTTGTTATATGTATATAAACTGAAACAGTTAAACTAGTGCATCCTAAATTTAACATAAATTAAACATCTTTTAATGTGACAGTCATTTCTGCATTTTTAGAGAGGTCACCTCCTAATAAATATAATTATGGAAAATCTAACAGCTCATTTTTAATCCATATTTTTACTTTTAATACTTAAGTACAAAAAATATAAGGAGACTTTAACCTTTAGCAAAGCAATTTTTTGGTAAGATACTTGTACTTTTACTYAAGTATCACTTTGTGGTACTTTATGTGTGGTACACTGCCTTTGTGGGTAACTAATTTTTGAAACTACATACAAAGTTGCTGTGTGATATCATTAATTTTCCCTTGCTAACAGATCTATTTGTGGATGTTTAATATTGCAACACACAAGTCATCATCATACATGATCACTTTATCACAYTATTGAGATGCGGTACTGGCTTACAGCTTCACATGTTGACCATTTCTGCTCTGTTACTACCTCGTTTTATGGCACAAAGACATGTCTGGGATGAGTTGGCTTTAACTGCCCCCGCCTCCATGATTCATTCAGAAGTCACACTGAGGTGACCAGATAGCATCTAAGACCCAGCCTGAGGTGTCTTGTGAAAGAGTCTTATGTGGCCTGTTATGGACTTGTGACCTGTCCAGGCTGCATGCCGCCTCTCGCACAGAGATCGCTAAAGATAGGCACCAGCTTCCCACAACACAGAGAGAAGAAGCAGGTAAAGAAAATAAATGGGGGATTTAATGAAACTATGCTTGCAGCTGTTAAACTGTGCACTTTTTAATAATCTATCACATTTTTACCCCCTATTTTGAGCTTAGAACTTCTATCAGAAGTAGTTCTTGTTTTTTGATGCAGTCATTTAGGGATGCCAGCATATTGATAATTTGGATAAATGTCTCTRCAGGATTAGTCTGCTGTGAAGCTCAGTTCACTGGCTTCTCTGACCATACACGGCACTGAGTCATGAACTACCAAAGACACTTTGTGTATTTATCTAGAAGTGAAGTACACAGCATGTTAAACACTGTTTAGCTCCTTTCTGAAAATGAGTGTGAGACTGATGACAACAGCTATACTCTGTGACTGAGGCTGAGGGACCATATGGCTGAARCAAGGGTATATTGGCTGTCCCAGCAGGAAAAACTGTGGTCCAATTAATGTAAGAAACAGGAGATTCTCTGCCCTCCCTTGTAATCTTATCAGCCTCATAACTTACAAGTTTAGACTTTCAAAAAGGCGTAGCTCACCTCTCGAACTACTGAGGCACATATATTTATGTAAAGCTGAGCTTTAGATTAATGAACTCACAATATGGGGGGGCTCTTTTGACTTTTAAATTAAATTTTAAGAAGAACCATTTTTCAGAAGGAGTTGAGCTCAAGTAATGCAGATAATTACTGGTCCTTGTGATCACAACACACAGATGCATCAAAGTGTGATGATGAAAACAAAGAGCACTGTCATTAATAAGAGCATGGAAATGCAGCAGCGGGTATTAAAATTATAATGCAGAAGCTTTCATCACACCTCCATCTGTTCCCCTTCTTGAGTTTCTAAGTGACTAATGACTAGATGACTAAACCTACTTTAAAACATGACAGAGTAGCATATAATATGGACTACAAATTATAAAAAAATACATATTAAAGAACTGCCATCCTCTGAGGATTTCCAGCTGGTAGATTAGAAAGGAATTGACCAGCTGCATTTTTTTCTGTTAATGATCCACGTTATTAACTTGAAGTTTAAAGTCACAATGGGGAAACATAGTCAACTTTTAAATCACTATCTGTGTTATGGCTATAGTATGATGCACTTTATTAAAAAGAGGCAATATCATAGAAAATAAACTTTTTTGAGTTTTATATCATGTTATAHTGTTATACTCTCATAAAAAAAAAACATGTCCAAAGCCTTGCTTTGACTCATTCATGCATGTTTGAGAAATCCTGCAGTGTTTTTAGGCAGCCATGCTGAGGAGCAAAACGACAGGTGGGGACCAGAAACGCCCCTGGGACGTGTCTTTAAGCCGAACTTCCTCATTGCAGAGCGCACCACCTCCCCCCCACCCCACACACCCTGCCCATGACTCCTGCAGGCTCTCGGGTGAAAGTGAAACCTAACCGTCTGCTGAGCTCTCAACATTAGTTCTCACTGAGTGAAGCTCTTTTCAGATTAAAAATACCTTTGAGGAAATGTATTT
>NW_013952402.1:9721068-9727924 GCF_001266775.1 Austrofundulus limnaeus | reverse complement strand
AGGTGACACTGATACTTTATTATGGTGTAGTATTTAAATACATGCCTGAGAAACACATAATATTGGCCCTTTAACATATGTAYGTGGAATATGAAGCATGTTGAATTCATAAAGTGTGCATTAGGGTCAATATGTTCAATATATATATATATTTTTTATTTAAATCATTGCCAAATTTTTTATTTAATTTTGTTTAAACCCTGATATGTGGTTCTATGGGTTGAGTAAAATCCTGGGACTGTAATTTGCTGACTCCTGTTTAAATGTCATCCTTTATTTTAATTCACCCATTCAGCAAAAGCAATCTTCAGAATTTAGTTGCACTTGAAATTTTAGCCCATAGGCCCAAAGCTGACTGCATAGACATTGTTCATGATCAGCCAGAACATTATGGCCACATCTGATTAAAATAGGTCTTCATCTTCCCATGTAACAGCAAAGAATACCTAAAGGAGTTCTTGAGCATTCGGTTCTAGAATGTTAGCAATAGTTTCTGTCTGGCCCTCTGGGTTGGTGGTGGGGTATCTCTGTGGATGTGACTTACTTCCTAAAGGTGTCATCACATTTCATCATATTTCTATCTGGGACAATTGGAGCTCACGTGAATATTCTCTGTCATATTATTTGAGTTGTTTTTTCCTCTAAGCTGTCCTGCTGGTTTTCGGATACAGTGTGTGTTTTGGTTGAAGTCAAATGTCAAAGTATGTTTTATGTGAATGCCTTGATGTGGAGTTTCTTTACAGAACACACTACAGTGTAACAGTGAGCAGTGTTCTTCACTTTCCCATTCAGAGGTCGTAATAATGGCTGAGTTGTGTACTCAATTTGAGGAAACCACATTKTTTAGGCCTTGAGTTCTGTAATTAGTTGTCATCCCCTTGTGATTTTCCTGCCCAAAGTAAAGGATGGTTTTACACAAACTCACTTGATTGTCACTCAATGCAAGCGTTTTTCTGGATTTGCTCATTGCTATATCTTATTATAACTCAAACAGGTCAGATAAATACATGAATGAGTTGTGTAAAGTAYTGACTTTGTGCTCATATTTGATTAAATAGTAATTTAAAAATATGGTCTTGTATTGGTTATTGTGTCATTTTTGAAACATGATGCATACTTGAATAGATACACTGCAGTAACAAAACAGGTTTACACCACAAACTGATGCTGACAAGATGATTTCATCTGATTGTTTAAAGAAGAATTTTAAATCACTGATCTTTTGTTGAAGCCTCGGAAAATCTTCAAAAGTCATTTGGCTAAGGGGATGCTTCTGAAAAAGTCATTTTGCAGAAAATAAAACACACGAAGAAAATGGAAAATATTAATACTTCTCTGCAATGGTCCGATTCAATAATCTATTTTTCTTTCTGACTTGCAGGCACAGTTTTGGTGGAAAACATGCAGATTAATGGCCGTTCTCAAGATCCAGGCAGAACCATCTCCTTGACGCTGCTTGAGAACTACAACTATTGGGTGATCCTGGATCCAGCAAAGCAGAGGCTTTACCTGAACAGCACTGGGCGTGTCCTGGACAGAGATGTGAGTGCAGAAATAGTAAATAATGGGTTTTGATATGTTCAGTGAATAAGATTTTAAACTGTGCCTGTAGCGACAAATACCTGCAACATTTACTTGTGACATAAAATAAAGACAAATTGGTGTATTTCAGGTAACTTTACCATATTAAAAGTGTGATTAGTAAATAAATAAATGTACTTAACTGTAAGGTTGGCAAGATCTGTTCAGAATATGTAAATTTTGGCTCCACAGCATACTCAGAAAACCTGCCGTGCATACAGAACAGCCTAAATGGTACAGTATAGAACATGAGATATCAGGTTCAAAGGAGTTAGCACATTAAAGGCCATTTTAAAGCATGTGGCTAGATTAAATGGTTTAAGTGCAGTGAGGTAGATTTTATGTAAGGCTATTGATGAGAATGCTCAGAAATATTGATAGGACAAATTACTGCAGAGAAGGTACAGAAACAGTTGAGGGTTAGGTGGTCTCACTGGCAGTATGCACTGCTTTTAGCATTTAAGTAGACCACAGCATCATTTTTATATGAAGCCTCTGTAGGAAAAGTGCTTGCTCAGATTAAAGATATTTCAATCAATATTCACATTTTCTCTCAGCATCATGATGCACTCATTATTATTTAAAAGATAATTGATCAGAAAAATTGTGGAACACTGCCTTTGTTGCCTTTTGTCATTGAGAGATGCAGTTGTGCTTTAGAAATGGTTAGATTCAGACGCTTTTACTGTCATTTATCATGACTTAAGCTGTTCCCAGCCAGGAAGTGAGAGCAACAAGCAGCACAACAAGTAGCATTTTCTTTTCTGTCTTTCAGCCTCCAAACTCCATCACCTCCATTGTGGTCCAGGTCCAGTGCACCAATGAGCTGATTGGTACAGTCATTTTGCATGAAGTGCGAATAGTCGTGAGGGACAAGAATGACAACACCCCTACTTTTCAGCAACCTCGTTACTATGTTGCAATAAACGAGGTAAGGATAATCACAAAATTTGGTAATCCTGATTGCACTTTGTTGGTTGGTTGCAAATACAGTATTTACCCTTTTGTTTGTTTTYAGCCCATTCATCTAGTTGTCTGTCTGGGCAGGATCCATTAAAGCAATGTACTGAGATGCGTTTTGTTTTCAAACATGCATTTTTAATATCAGTGATATCATAGAGAGTATTATTTTTTGAATAATTAAAATGTCTACAGAGCTATGGTTTTAATGTAAACCCACCGGTGCCATTTGATTATCTATAAAATGCTCTGGGCCAGACATAAAATTACAGAACAAAAAAATACTCATGCAAAAATAATACCCTTTTGCTAAGATTTTTACAAATGGGTAACAAAAATATACACATATTCTTGTGGTTTTTATTTTATTTTTTTTTTGGATCTGGTCAATGTTGAAGAGATGTTCTGTCAAATAGTAATTAATAATTAGTGCCTTTATCAGCTCTGGCTAAGAACATGTTAGATTAAAGGCTCCTAGTCAAATGAAAGTCTATTTTATCTTGTTTTTCGGGCCTGTTGGATTATTCTTTCTCCACAATGTTAGACTGTTATTAAAGAAAGCTACCTTAGCTAATATTATTCAACATCATACAGCATGTTACTGTTTCTCAAGTCTTTGTTTTCTAAACCAAAACGCCTGTGTAACAACTCAATTATTAAATGAGTCCAGACAATGTATATGCTGTTCTTGAGTTATCTGTATGTATCAATCTGCTTGACAAATGTTGTTTTTTGAGAAAATTATAATAAAAAACAGTGCCATGCAAACAAGATGAAGTTTAAAATTGCATTACTGGATTATTGCATATGCAAATTTGAATTTGTTCAAATAAGTGATGACAATGAAAAAGACAAGTTGTATAAGCCTGGAAAACAATATAAAACTGGTCCTCATTTGGCTAACCATTAGCTTAAGCTGGAGGAAAAATTCTGACACTCACATTTGTATTCTGTTTTGTGACAGAAAATGTATTATTAATTCCACAGATCATCTGTTCAAAAATGACCAGAGTATATCTTAATTTTGCTGTGTTCACAGCAATAGCATTTTCACTCTGTTAATGAATTTTGCAAGTTTTGATAATTTACTTTTTAATAATTGCACTTTATGTGTTTTGGTCTCAGTGGGTAAATACTCACAATGTGATAGGGCTTCCCATTAGTAACAATTTCCTCCATTTTTTTTATTTAACTTTTCTATCATAATGCTTGCAACACTTCCCATGATGTTTAGCATCTCAGCCTCTATCAACTGAACTGTGTGTGAGCACCGAGGGCAGTGATCGTTCAGATTGACCAAATGTGTTTTTGGCGAGATTTATTGCAGTCCAAGCAGCTATTTGAGATGATGTAATGCACATTAAAACTGTGATGGTTGTAAATTTGATAAATTGTACAACCCTACTTTTCTGCGACCAACTGGTACAATGCAGATTGAGATTATTTATCAGTTGCTTATATTAAAACTCATATGTTTTGTAAATATTTAATAATTTCTTGTTGAGTTTTTAGTCTTCATTGTTTACAGATTTTTTTTATTTATTTATTTATTTTTTGGGGTGGGGGCATTGCATGTTCAAACTTCCTGTCAGAGTTGGTTAACGTAGCCGTCTGCAACTTMCCCAGCAGTACAGTGAATCATTCTACAATGCTGTCAACTCTCCTGAACACAGTTCTCTGCCTGCTGCCTGGTCCTGTGGACTTTACTCAGGCCTCAAGGGAACAGCAGTGGTTCTCACACTTGGTTTTTGTTATTCTGTCAGTGCTGCACGAAACCCTTCAGACTGCTGACTCCAACAATTTCCCCTTTTTATGCGTTTTTATATATTAATGGGGCTAGAGTGGCAATAGCGCTGTTTGTATGAAACGGCTCTCTGCTGTAGGTTGATGCTGTGCTCACAGGGGGGCTATTAAAGTTGTTGACTTTTTATGTATACGCTTATTCATTTATTTCTCCACACTTTGGTTTTTCCCCAGCTGACGCCAGTTGGAACAACCATTTTTACCGGCTTCTCGGGAGATAATGGTGCCACAGACATTGATGATGGGCCCAATGGACAGATAGAATACAGCATCCTTTATAATCCCAATGATCCGGTATGGACAAGTTGCACTATAATAAAGAACCTTTACACCATTGTAAATTTCCTCAGCTGTCGTGACTTATTACTGTGCCTTTTCCTGTTTTTTTTTCTTCTTCTTCTTCTTAAGGCATCTAACAGAACAGTAAGAGTTGGAAACACCCTTTCAGGAAACATTTTACTAGCAGAGAGACTAAACTATGAAGACAAAACACGCTACCTGGTTTTGGTTCAAGCCAGCGTAAGTGAACTCATTTTCACATTTACGACTCCTTTTTAAATACATATTGTGGTGGAACTAATACTTTTATGTTTAAGCAAGTAATTCATGACATCCTTTAATGACCTAGGTTTTCATGACATTCTGTTCATCTGCAGATAGAATGATTAAAGTCAAACAAGATTTGCTAACATCAATAATCATTCTTAGACATCACTTGTGTTTATCTTTGTGTTTTCCATTGACCTTGTATGAAATCTTGCTAAGATGACAGAATGGTGTTTGTTAATATATATGAGGCCTCTCAAGAAACAGGGTTCAACAGTAGTGTGGAGAGACTGACAGAGAGAAGCAGAGTCACAGAGACAGGCCAGGTTGTTCTCTGTGTTTCCTGTTGTTGCAATAAAACTCAGCTGATCATCCCACGGAGTATCTTCATTCTTGGACCACGTATTTCTGTTTTTGTTAAATAAATATTGCAATAACAGTTGGCGTTGTCGCAGAGACCACTAGGAGATCGACGGACCAAGGCCACATTGCAGGTGGACTGATATGAGTAAGCAAGGACTGGACTGCTCAGGACCATGACTCCAGCTGGATGAAAAGAACCTTTTTATGGTAAATTGTTTTAACAACAGAGATTTGCTGGTGACATTGTGATGGATGATCTTGAATAAGCAAAGAACACTGAATTTTTATTTTTGGCTGTTGAAGAACCTGAGAAGATTTTTGAAACATCAACTGCTAAGAATGAGTACAGAACAGCTTCAAGATGCCTCCTTACTTTTCCAAAGAGGATTTCTGCCAGCTTCTCCAAAAGGTGACGGTGTTGGAGCTCAAGATTCATCGTCTGGAAGAGATGGTAAATGCTTTGGAGGACTCAACATGTGTTAAAATGGGTGAGAAGGCTGAGAGGAGAGATCAACATGGAGAGGAGATGGAAGCTGCTTCTGAGTGTAAAACTGTATGGAACTCTCTTTGTGCCAGACCAAAAAATCTCTCAGGAAGGATTCAGCTCTTAGATGACATCGAATGGCCAGAATTACAGAGAAATGCCTTTTCTCCTCCAGCAAGGAGAAGAAAGCAACAGGCTGTAATCAAAACAGCTGATAATGGCCAGAGAAAAGAAGCAGTGTTTCTTCAAAACAGATTCACACCACTGGAAGAAACAGGAGAGTCTGATCAAAGTTCCCTATTTGATCTCATTGAGGGATCTGAGACCAGATCCAGCTCAAAGCCAAAGCAWGTCCAAAAAGAGACTTTCAAGAATCAAGAAATGCTGATCATCACAGATAAAATGGTGAATGAGATCAGATGCTTCTGGAACAAGAAAAAGGTAAAAGTTCTGAGTTTTGCTGATAAAGTCTCTGACCTCACAGAGAAAATTCTGCAAACAACAGCTGAGTATCCCACTCTGAAGAAGCTCATCATTCATACAGGAAGTGATGAAGTTATGGATCGACAGTCAGAAATCCTGAAGAAGAATTTTATTCTGCTGCTGAATGCAGTTAAAAATCTCAACATGGATGTGTTCCTCAGTGGGCCCGTTCCTACAGCCAGAGGAGGGGCTGAGAGTTTCAGCAGACTGTTGGCTCTTAATGGTTTTTTGGAAAAGTCCTGTGTTGACCACTCTGTGAGTTTTATGGACAACTTTGATCTCTTCTGGGAAAGAAAACACCTCTTCAAGTCTGATGGAATGACTCGGAATCAAACTGGAGCACAGCTTCTGGCTTCAAACATGAAGTATTTCCTGAACAAAATTCCGGCTGGAAACAAACAGGACAAACCACAACAGCTGACGTCTGAAGGACAGCTGGAGAAAACTGAGATATCAGTGGAACACATCGTGCCAGTTACTGATAAGGAGACTGCTTCAGAATCAGAACCAGAGAGAGAGGAGTTGCTTCAAGCTGCAGAACCGGAAGAACAACTGGATTCATCAGCACCACAAACAGAGGATCTCTTGGACTCTGAGACCCCAACAGGACAGCAAGTGGGATGCCCTCTCCTGGAT
>NW_013952402.1:9711981-9717836 GCF_001266775.1 Austrofundulus limnaeus | reverse complement strand
CAATATAATTCATCATTTTGGGTGCAGGCTCAGGCCAAAATCAAAATTTTTTTCAAAGTTGTCAAAATGCGTTTCATTTTTACATTTACAAGTCGAAGTAGATTTGAAAAGCAAATTAATAATTAAAGAGTTGCAAGTTGTATCACATGATTCAGTTAAACAAATAGAAATTCCTACAAGCTGCAACTTAGAGCAGAACTATTTTGCAATTTGCTTTTGATACGTGCTCTCTTTGAGTTTGAAAGTCTGCGTGTGCTTCAGCAGCTTTGCATTTCAGAGTTTATTTGATTATGGATTTACTTGAGGGGAGGCAATTTCCTTCATACTCTCAATGGACAGGATGACTGAGAAAAAATCTGCAAAATTAATCCAAATAATGCCATTAGGGCGGTGTGCAGTTTAATGAGAGTCTGTTATGCTTTCAATTTTGCCATAGCCCTTAGCCAGATGGCATAAAATAAATGTTTGTTGACACAGGAGCAGCCAACGCACGAGGACCATCACAGCTTAGACCTCATCATCCAACATGGCTGCCCACTGCATAAAAAGGGCTAACAGTTACAGTAATACTATAAATAATGACACTTTGGTCTCGTTCTTTTTTTTTTTTTTTCAAAAATAAAACTGCACCATTAGTGACTTAGTGCATACATAGACTTTGAATGTGAAAAAATGTACTTTTCAACTTGCAAATGGAACATRGTCAACTTGGATGTAGAATTATTACTATCTCTGACCTCTGAGGGAAATGAAATGGATTATTACACATTCTGACAATGTTCCAGTTCTCTTTAAAAAATAAACTAAAAACTTAAAATCCTTTCGTACTCCACACTCTTCCTATGCCTCTCCTTAACCAGAAAGTTATGACAGACTAAAATGTTAAAAGCTAGCATGTGGTACTAAAATTATAGAATTGAAGAAGAGATAATATTCTAGCCTTCTACTCTGTTTGTGTCAAGAGTTCAATTAGGCTGAGATTGTAAATCCTTAGTTTTGTGAAGATCATTTCTCTGGATATCATGCTGGGAAGCAGTAAAAATATAGCAGGAAATCTTTCTTAAAAAATGCCTCCATGTAAGGTCTTTTGCTCTGATTAAATTTTTTAATGAACAGGTTTAACCAGATGTAAGGGATACTGCTGTTTCTATCTGGTTTGAAGGTACTCGATGTAAAATGTGGACTCAAACATAAATAGTTAACTCTGAACTTTAACAAATGGTGCCTTTTAGAATGGTTTACTCCAGGGGTTTTCTAGTTGTACGGTTTTCTAGTTGTACGGAATGCAGTTCAGAAAAGCACACTTAGTACACACCAGTGTTTCTTATATATATATATATTTTTTTTTTTCAGATATTTGGCTTTAAAAGCTACATTTTGATACCTGGATCATTCAGTTCTCTTAATTAAATCCATTTATCTGACTTGATTTGTCTTGTTGGTTACAATAATACATAAATATTTGGTCTGAATGCTATTTTTTTGTCCTTTTAATGAGGAATTTTTGATGTCCTTATGAAGAGGAAACCTCAAATTATATTTGTATATTGAGATTTCCCAGCTATATATAAACAACACTTTGCTAGCTCACAAGGAAAATCTCAAAATTTTAAGGCGTTTTTCCTCACAATCAATTTTTTTTTGTTGCTGCTGCTCAAAAAAGTGCTTCAAAATTTTGTTTTATGACTATATTTCAGGCAGTTCATTCAAATGATACATTTATAAGGCTTTTGTTCATTATATTTTGACAAAATGCCATTTTTAACATTTTAGTCAAAACACTATATTAGTCTTTTTCTCCTTATACCACTTTTGGACTTAATCCTCGTTTCGATGTGATTGGTCACATTTATCAGAGATGGGGACTCATGACTTGGACTTGAGTCGCACTTAAGTCCCTACTATTAGAGACTTAGACTTGACTTGGACTTGGACCCCAAAGACTTGAGACTTGACTTAGACTTGTGGTTTGAGACTCATGAACAATGCAAGTCTTTTCACTGCACAGCTCACGATTCTCACTCCCTCAATACACATCCATGCTCCGCTCCTTTGAGAACAAGTACGTAAAGTTTTAAGAGCAAAGACATTTGCTCCTGCTCTCACATTGAAAATATACGCTCTTGATTAAAGTCAGAATAATTCTTCCATACTCCCCCTCACATGAGAATGGGAGGGGCTAGCGCTGTCCAATGTTAATGATGCATACCCTACGTGATAAACAGAGCTTCAGCATGGCAGGTGTGTTGCAGTAGGCAGCTCCACTGCCATTCATTATAAGCTTTGCTTACAGAGACTTTATTCAATGCCATGACAAGAGATTGGCAAAATGCAAAGTGTGTGAAGTCCAAATCCAAAATTTGTTTTTGTGATGACTTGTGCAGCCGCTTTACTTTAAGGATTGTGGTTCATCATCTTCACTGACATGCTTTTATGCATTTAAAAAAATTTTTTTCTGGTATTTTATTGTAAAATCAGCAGCAGACTTGTTGGATTTGTTCTTTGTCAATGAAAATATATAATTACAGTATGATTTTGTAAGACTACAAGTGCAAAATACAGTTAACAATACTCGCTTGATTGTTATTTCAACCCTAACTTTATCTGTACTTCTAAAATAATATTATGGTTTAATAATATTCTTAAAACATAATACTATGTTTTAATATTTGATTAAAATATGATATTATAGAATATAATCTAGTATAGTTAGAATACCTTTGATCAAACTGCCAGTTAAGTAATACATGCAACGAGACTTGGACTTGAGGTCAACAGACTTGAGACTTGACTTGGATTTTTGGTCAAAGGCTTGGACTTGCAAAAAAAAAAAACTTGCGCACATCTCCGATATATATTGATTGAAACTACTAAAGTCCGCTTCTCCCATCAGTGCCCACATCTATCTGTGCATCATCCCCATGCATTAAAAAATCATAAACCATCTGCATCATTGTTTTAGCCACAGTGTTCAAAGCATGTATGAAAAGTAACGGCTTCCACTCAGAAAATTATGGATTTTATTTATTTATAATTATTTTTATATTTATTTTGTTGTTCTTTTTTTTTACTTTGGTCTATGTGAGGTAACTTGATTTCTGTGGTGCTCCACCTTGAAGGTCAATGACTGTTTCAGTGCTCAATGCAGCAAATATTTTGGATCTTGGAGAGCTGCGGCTGAAGAGTTTCTTTATCTTGCAGGACCGTGCTCCGTACCCTCCCAACAGACGATCAGCCACCACCACTCTGACTGTGGACGTTCTCGATGGGGATGACCTGGGTCCCATGTTTCTGCCGTGTGTGTTGGTGAACAACACACACGACTGCACCCCCCTAACCTATCGCGCTGCTATCCCTGAACTCACTCAGCCGGTAAGAAGCCGTCAGAGAGCCAAATAWGAGCACACATCTGTTCAACAAGGTCGCCACGTATCCTCTTGTTGATATAATTTGCAATTTTTTTTTAGTTTTTTCCACACATCCAGTTTTTGTCTGCAGTTGCATGTGTGTGTTTGCCCATGTTTTATCCACTTATGATATGGCTTAAGAATATCTAATTGTCAGCTTTTTCCTTGTTTTGCCACCTCAGCTGGAGGCAGAGCGGGTTTTTCTGTCTCTGCCTCAGCATTCCTTTTTTAGAGGGATTTTTTTAGGTCTATTTTACCAACAGTCAGAGCTAAGGGCTGAGCTGGGATGACAGCTGAGCACCACTGGAACTCACRGAAGCCACAAAGATGGCATGCTAGTTGAAAGTATAATACAAAGTCTAACATTGAGAGAAAGTTGTGTACAAATAGAAGTTACATTTTGTTATTTTGTATTTTATCATGTCTTGTTATCAATTCTATCATAACRAAGTGCTGTGAGTGGAAATTATTTTTTCAGTGCAGGACAGTTTGAATCTGATAGACTTGGTTTTCTCTGATTTCCTCCCACTGTGTAAAGTATATGAGGCATGGATTAGAAAAGTGAAATCCCCAGTTGCAAATGTGCTTGCTATGGTAATTTATTTTTATTATTCCTTTTGCTTTGAAATGCATTATATACGGGTAATGTGAAGCGATAGCAGCAAAGTCACAAAATTTCATCCTTTCTGATGAAAATGGGTTGCTTTAAAAGTATACCTTCATCTTTTGTTTTGTTCATACTCTAGGGTGATTATGTGGAGTGTGCTTAACTGAGCTCCTGACAGTCACTTGGTAAGGTCAGGCATCAAATACTACGGCTGCAGTGGACATGAGTTTAAAATGTTTCCAGCAAGAGAGATAAACAGAATCCTGAACACATTGCAAGAGAATCTAAAACATGCAAACACCAGGATTAAAGTGGTGTATACAGTGTTCAGTGTGTGCTGACTGAAGTTGTGGATGAAAGCCTGCAAAGAATGGAGCAGTGATGAAAAGCAGAAGTGTTCAGGATGCATACTGTGGAGAATATCTGCAGTAAAAAATCTGCAGGCTAAGAAGACTAAGAATGAAAGTATTCACTGACTAATGCCAAGAAGTAAAAGACAGGTGATAATGGTTATACCTGTGTCTGTAAATGTGTGTGTGCACATGTTTGTGTTTCTGCCTGTTAGCAATCATGAATCATCACACACATTTGTACGTAACATGTACAAATGATTGTTTGGTGCTGGTCCAGTTCAAGATGGCCGCAATTGTCAACCGATGTTAAAACAGACAAAATGGCAATTTTTTTTAGTTTTACACATTTCCTATTAATGTTTGGCRTGGTTTAAGCTGAAAGTAATTGATAATGTGCTACTGATAGAGTAAGATTTGTATGTCTGTATGTACAAATTTTGGAGTTAAAGGTGCAGTAGGTAACTTTCATAAAAAATATTTTACATACAGTATTTGTTAAAATTGAATGGCAGTAAAATGTGAGACTGTGAAATAATGATGTGATCTGTGAAAAAAAATGAAGCTCCTTCGAATTGCCCTACTGCCTTTTGCAGAAACACACAGCTGCCAGTCATAAACAGCCAATCAGAGCCAGGAGGAATGTCTTACCGGTGTCAATCAGTGTTTCCTCCAACGTAGTGGTTAAGGGAGTCATCCCATAAATGGTAGGTTGCCAGTTCGATTCCCCGTTCCAGCTGTCTCAGTCGTTGTGTCCTTGGGCAAGGCACTTCATCCGCTTGCCTACTGATGGTGGTCAAAGGGTCCGGTGGCGCCGGTGCATAGCAGCCCCGCCTCTGTCAGTGCGCCCCAGGGCAGCTGTGGCTACAGTGTAGCTTACCATCATCAGTGTGTGAATGTGTGTGTGACTGGGTGAACGATTAAAGTGTAAAGCACTTTGGGGTCCATACGGACTTGATAAAGCACTATACAAATTCAAGTCATTTACTATTTACATATAACATATAATATACATACAGAACTACATAACCGTAGTTCAAGATCAAGATTTCCGGTGTGCTGCAGATGTGCTGATGGCAGAGAATCAACCTAACATTAAAGAAAAACTGCCAATTTTTGAGAGACCTGAACGTGTCACAGCAGTTTATTGGTAGCCYTGCTGCTCACTAGGCTGCATGTTCCTGGCAGGCTCTGCTGTGGAGGAAAGGCTGTAGTGCGGCAGAGAGCAAGGAGGAGAGACCTGAAAGGTGTGCTCAATCAAATTTTCAGGTTAAGTCCACTTTTTTTTTTTCAGAAATCCCTACTGCAGCTTTAAAGGAGGATATTATGCAAAATCGTTTTTTTATTTTTTATTTTTATTATTTTTTTTGGCTTTTACAATTTTACAATTAGGGGCCTAAAACCTAATGTTATAGTAACTATCTTCACAACACATACTCTAAAAAGCTTGTGTTAAACGTTATTTTCAAGATTTAACCGACATGGCTACAT
>NW_013952402.1:9690148-9710958 GCF_001266775.1 Austrofundulus limnaeus | reverse complement strand
TTATTTTATTTTATTTTATTATTTTTTATGGCTTTTACAATTTTACAGTTAGGGGCCTAATACCTAATGCTATAGTAACTATCTTCACAGCACATACTCTAAAAAGCTTGTGTTAAACGTTATTTTCAAGATTTAACCGACATGGCTACATCTCTCAATGCACAATTAWTTTAGTTTAAATCCCAGGCATAAATTGGATGTGATATGTATTCCTTCAAGGAATGCTATAGCCCTTTTAATTATGAATACTTTTTTAATCAGCTTGTGTTTTTTTTTTTCAACAAATTGTCACCAAGTAAATATAAATTCTGAATTCACTGCCTATCATTCTTTTTAACTCAGCCTTGACAGAAGGTTTTAYGAGTTTTGTACCAATCGACCATCATTATCTTTTCCTTTCCAGTTTTTATTCACTTTTTGCTGTCTGCTCTTCATTTTGCTGTGTAACCATTATGCTAACATGTCTGTCCACTGGGAGATTTGTCTTCCCATAAATGATGAGTGTATTATAATTAATCACAATGGCTAGACAGGCATTATTAAGTTGATCCGTATTTATTTTTCGCCCTGGGGGGATGTAGCGTGGGCTATGGAGTCCCCTGGATAATGACTGCTGGAGGAGGGTATTATAGCTAATCATCATTGTGCAGAGCTAGGGGGATTTGATTTAGTACACCTACATTGTAAAAGCGAGAGCACTGATTGGGGAGGGGTGTAAGGATTATTTTGGAGCTGAGGGATATAAATATACCCCCTCAGGGAGGAATTCTTCTACCAAAGAGCTGTTAGCCATGTGTCTGTCTATGCTAAGGAGGTTCATCACAGGCCTCTTTGCACATAYTGTATAAGCAATATGGAACCATTTTGTGCAAGGGGAGACACTTTCAAACCTGTTGTGCCAAACATATTTCTTCTTAACCACATGTGCAAAAGGGTGGAAGAAGAGCAAGAGTAATGTGTGCTCATGAGTATTCATGAAGCTTGAAGCATCATGAACACAATATCCCCACTCCTAATAAYGATTCAGATCAAGGGATGTGTTTTTCAACTAAAAACATACGTTAAATAACAGTCTCCTGAGGCTCTTTAGTGCTATGGCAAAGCCTAATTGTAATGCATGTAAAAAAACATGGATCACAATGGTTTGATGTTTTAGAAGTTTTAAAGGGGACATGTGCAAAATCCATGTTTTTAACTGGTATATAAAATTAGTTGTGTACTTGGAGTCGTCTAGGAGTACAGCACCTTGAGTTGCTTTTAGTATGAAGGGTGCTTTATGAATAAATAAAAACTTAAACTTAAACTTAGGAGTGCAGAAACTAGAATTTAACCTCTCCTGGTGCTGCATGGGTATTTTTATATTCTGTTTGGGTTATATTTTTCAACTGTTCATTTTTCTTAAATTTCTATAATGATTTCTAAACTATTATGTCACAGAATTTGCAACAGAACTGACAAATACAGTATGGCCACAATTTTGTCATTTTCATTTTCCTCTTGCTCTGGCTCCAACATGTAAAGCTGGAGGACCTTTCCACTTTTGATCAATTTCAAAAAAAAAAAAAAAGTGCTGCTATATAGTCGTAAATCCCTCTATCAAAATAGAATTACCCACTCTGAAAGCTGGAGGGGGGGCGGGGTCTGAAGATCCTTGTTTGGATTTAAAGAGACAGCGTCAAAATGAGTTGCTTTGAGGTACACCTTAGAAAAGTGGTGAAAGTGGGGCTTGTGGAGTTGAGGCCTTTTTATACTCCCTCCAACCAGCTGGCATCACCTCAGATTGTTGCAGTTTCATGAGGAAAATTACATCACTGTGCTCTCAGCGTAGACTCTGCCCCTCCTTCTTGTCACACCCTGCCAGCAGAACTTTTTACCTCCYTCCGGCTRAGAAGTTTATGTGTGAWTGATCTGATGTTTGTGGGCAAATTTGTTTATACTGAAAGCGCTCGGAAGCTGCTCTTTGTTCCAACTACTCRCTTCCAGAATGTGACTGTTGTAGCCAGCAGCAGACRTTTATAAAGATTGTGTCAAACAGTCAGAAACTCATGCGTGGATATAAAAAAGATGTTTTGTATGGAGGAGTCCAGTGTGGAATTAACCGGGACGATTTGTGGACAAATAAAGGCAGATCTAATCAGGACAGATTTGTGAAAACAATAACAGCAGATAAGAGGTTTTGTTTTATTAATTATTTTGTTTTGTTTTGCGGGAAGGAACCCCGTGCCGTGATGCGTACCACAGTAGGTTTCCCAGGAGCTCAGCATGGTGTGTTTCAGGAACTATGAAAGGTGTGTGCGAAAACGATTGCCAAACAACCCCGTGACAGCACGTCGACTGTTSAGCGTCGGTTGGACTATGTGGAGGCCTTTACAATAAGGAGGAATTCAGACCAAAGCATTGCAGTTCAACTTTATATAGACCCCAATTGATGATTTAAATGTGAAAAAAATGTAAAAACAAATGCCTCCTTTAAAAAAAAAAATAATTTTAATGCACCAATATGTGTTACGTATCTTACCTTCAAAGGTCATGAAAGAACTTTTTTCGATTTTGGGAGTTTTTGTGAACAGAGAGACAGTTTTGAAATGGAATATAACAGCACATGAACTACATTCCACCGCAGGTCAAACTATCAGCACGTGAAACTGGGGTGACACCCAATCACTGCAACACCTCTTATTGCTTCTAAAAGAAGAAAACAGCCTAATAGACTGAGTAGAGAGGCCGATCAGCCTCTCGAGATGCTGTTTTTCATGTGGAGGCACAGACTTCTAAATAATGTACGACTCATCKCATGAGATTTGCAGCAGGCAAAAATATCAATATATCACATGGAAAATGTTTTCTGGGGCAGATGATGTATTTTTTAAGCAGAATTTTACAGACCAGGAGATGTATTATTTCGTTTTTACCAGCATACTAAAAAGTTACTTTTGAGACAAAACATTATTTTAATAAATTAAATGGTTATTAACTGCATAAACGGAAAACAACACTGTTTAGCGTCTGATTTTCTCACAGTGTAGTCTTTTAATAATTTTTCTTCCTTCGATGTTTCTATCAGAGCAAACTGAACCCGCTGAATGTGACCCCGCCTATCCGGGCCGTGGACATGGACAGAAACATACAGCCCCCATCGGACAGACCTGGAATTCTTTATTTCATCCTGGTTGGTACGTTCCTCACATATGTACCCTGTGTAATCTGTGTCATGCTCTTTAGTCCTCTTTGACCACTTAGTATGCCACAACTTGTGGTCTCTTGTGTTGATGTTGCAGTAAACTGCCAATTGTTCATTGCAGGTCAACCAGCCACATATCCAGAGTACTTCACCCTGAACAGAACCACTGCAGAGGTGCGTGTTCTGAAGCCAATTAGCAGGGACCTGTATCAGAGGTTTACCCTTATTATCAAGGTAACATTTAAAAACACATTTGAATTACTTTKTTGTTAAATGTTGCATTTTCTGAATCAGTAAATGAGTCTGACTGAACCCTAAATAATGAATGGTAAAGTAATATGATGCAATGGAGTAAATTAATGTTAAAGTGGGGGTATGGTGCAAAATCATCTTCTTTGAGCGCTATATTGTTATGTCATTCCCTCATCAAAAACATACCCAGAGTGTTGGTTTGACTCATTCATGCATGTTTGAGAAATCCTTGAATCTCCTGTGGTAGCCATGTGGAGCTGCCTAAACGCTTGCTGGTACAAAGCAACACCTATTTACTCAAAGCTCCTCCCTGGAGCTCAGTTTGCACCCGAGCTCCTCCCAGGAGTATGCAGCTGAGCTCCCCCCACTCACACACAGAGCACCCCTCCTCCGAAGCATTATTGTGCTGAAGTGGGAGTGTCAGAAATGGTAGAGTTTCTTTAAAATGCATAGGCTAATTCCAAGGGGTTTATTTACAGCATTTTCATAACAAATGAAAGTAACAATGTTACTTGATTATGGTATAGAATTGAACTGTGAAAATACATAATACACCCCCTTTAAGCAAATTATAAACAAACCTACACAGCTCATAAATTCCTAACATATAAAAAAAAATAATAGCAAATCAAACGTTACTGAGCCTAATGTTCTTCTCATTGGCCAAGCCTAAGGTCAAAAACTAGTTGTAAAAAGAGTAAACTTTTATCTGGATATCTTCAATACTCATCCTTACCTGCCCTACTTAGATAACCTCAATCCCAAAGGTCATTAACCTTATCTTTGCCAGCTTAGGAAACATGGATGAGAAAGATGTTATGATTTATTGACTTAACAGGAGGATAGGCAGCTGTGCTCTCATGAATCATAATTTTTGAGCAGCTCTTTCAGGGATCTGGTGCAGAGCGGCAGACAGTGCAGATGAACTTTCTAGCTACACATCACTAACCTCCAGAAACCTCTGAGCACTTTCAGAACCTGCAATTTACCTGGCTAACTGGTGTGCAAAGAGATGGGAGAAGGGCTTTACTTCCACTAGAATGAAGACAGGTTCATCATTGTTGAAGCATTTGCATGTTTCTGTGTGGACTGCGCATGGCTAGAGGAAAATAAACTGTTCAAAGAGGAAAACCAGGAGAGATGGACAGGGGAGGGGGTGTGTGGAGAATGCTTTGAGCCTTATCTGTCTTAGTCATTCAGAGGAGATGGAGCTGTTGCTCTAGGACTCCAAAGAGCAGGATCGTGGGGATCATGATTGCACCGTTACATCTCATTTTGGTGTATTCGGAGTACACACCTAATGCTGCAGGTAAACAAATGGTGAAATGTCCTGCAGACTCTTGCCAAAAACACATCTGTTATGTGTTAATAGTCATCACTGATCTTGATAGAGGCACATTCACCAAGATGACTTTGAGGAAATGAAGACAAGTGGCAAAAGACATGTAGAGATGGGGAAAATTAGAAGGAAAAGAAAATGAGGCRGAGAACGAGGGAAAGGAGGTGCAGTATGACACTTAAACAATGATGGAATCAGGTCTGGAGAAGCGGGATTGATTGATGAGCAGATACTTGGTTAGCGGGGAGATTTAATGTTGGCTTGTGTGTTGTAGCTGCGGAGAGCAGGTCATTGCCTCTTTGAATCAGAGACACCACTAAAAACGCTAAATCACCAGGGAACAATGTAATCCTACGCCCTGTCTTGTCTCATGCAGAAAGAAATTTATATGTGTAGGGTGCACATCATGCCCATCAATGAGACCACTTTTCCCATAGGTTTTTATAGGAACAGATTGGATCTGTGAGTTGACACAGTGTGGGTTTTCTTATCTCCGGTAGGGGAGATAGGTTGGACTCTTTTTAGATGGGTTGTCTGAAACAACATTGTGATAGACGTAATAACAGGTGTGAAGAATTGGATGTGCCAAAGGCACTGTGCCATAATCCCTAATGTTGGGTTTTTCACAAACAATGGTGGAAAAAGAATGGTCTATATGTTTTCCTATTTCTCTCCACAAGTCTATTGTGATGGTACAATCCACATGCGGTAACACAAAGCCAGTGAAATCAAGCTAATGTGCAGAATTAGTTCCAGATCATAGCTTAAACTGATATTGCATCACTCCCCCTCTCTCAATCTGGATTTTCAAAGCCCTAATGTTTTTGAAGCATCCCCGTGTGGGAGGCAATGGTGACATACGTGCTTTAGAGGAGGGAGATTGCAGCGACAGCCTGACTAGATCACATTCATTTGATTTGGTGGTAGTGTCAGGTATGATTACAAGCTCATTCACAACCTATTAAACTTTTTTGTACAACTTCACAGCTGAGTTAGCGCCTTTTTTGGATTTGTGCTAATTTGATATGTTACCGAATCGGCCACATTAGGCACCAGCTGTGCAGGGAAAARCAGAGAACCAATGTTTGGAACCGTGTGATTGTTGCAGATGAATACAGTTTAGTGAGTGTTTTCACCGCTCAGTAAATCTAATTTTGGGATTTTATTTTATTTTATTTTATCTTTGCTTTCACTGCKCATCATTCCAGGAACTAGATTATTGAAAGTGTATGGTTTGGGAGAAAACAAGATTTAAACACTCCCATCCAAAACATCATCTTGAACATGAGTCCTGAAATCCTCTGTTTTTCATTTGTTTCAATAGTCTCTGACATGAATTTATTTTTGTCTTTTTTTTTCCTCCACTGTGTTTGAGGTGGACTGTCAAAGTGTTCTGCTGCAATCTAAAGCAAGTGCAATCTCAAAATTATACTTTCTGAACCAGGTGGTTGTGTTTGTGCCAGCATGTAATCTGAGTATTTATTAGTTTTTTTTTTTTTTTTTGCTTTGTAAAATGATGCTAGAACTGATATTGCAGGAAAAAAAACTTTGTAGATAAATGCAAGTAACACTAAATATTGACTTTGCATTTGTCTGTCATCAGGTCTTCTCATTATTAAAGGAGATGGAAATGCCTTGCCTCATGAGACTTGCTCAATAATACCTAAAAGAAAAAAAMAAACAAACAAACAAACATACGATTTGTTTTAGTATTACTTAGTGTTTTTATTGTTATCATGATTTTGCACAGAACAAACTTTCTCAAACAGAACATGGCAACCTTTGACGTTTTCCTTTTTTCTCTATTCAGTGGTTTTTCTGGGCACATAAAAGCCTTGGAAATTTACAAATCTCAAAGGTCACACAAAAGAAAGTTGTTCTCCAAAGAAGATCTAGCTCCCAAGCTGCCTGAAACGCCTTGTTGGTAGTGCTAGCTTTCTTTCTTTCTTTTTTTTTTTTGACTTGTCACCATCAGTGTGAAACACATTTTGCAAACTGTGTACCCAGTGCCATGTTTTGGCACCTCCTAAATAAGATGAAGCAAAGCAGCTTTCTTGCATTCTGCTGTTTGGCCAGTTTGCCTTGACCGGTCAGAGCTGACTGCCCTTGTGCAAAGAAATGTCTGTGCTGTTCTATACATAAAACATTTGTCCTGTTCTAACATATTTAAAATAATGCTACAAGCTTAAAATTGAGCATAATATAAACTATTGTTTACAAAGTTATGATTTTCTTCATTGGATAATGAGTAAGAAAATATCAATACACTGAAATAATACAATATTTCATCATCTTAAACTGTAATGATTTTCAAAAGCAATGTTTAATTTTTAATACTTGCTTAATTAATGAATGTTGTTAGAAGAAATGGGAAGTACAAATGCAGTTCTCAGTATGGTTCAGTGTTTATTTTGCAGGCGAGCAGACGTACAAGGCAATCTCTTACATTTTGTTTTTCACATCTAAAATAAAACAAAAACTCAATTTCAAATTTATTTYACGCCTTATAGCTTGCAGGACGTAAATAAATAAGAAATAAAGTTAAATAACCTAATTCCATCCCGCTCTACCACTCCTTCCCTGCTCCTATGAGCTGCAGGCACTGTTATMTCCGCCTCCTGTTTGACCTGTTCCCATGGCCGACAGTCTGCTTTCAACCCCCCACCCCACCCACCTGTGAGCAATGTGTTCTTTTAGAAGGGAAATGATGGATTTTTGAGGGTCAGGATACAGCTAAACGTCTGTGTTGACATGTATGCAATTTACCGTATTGTGACCCTGTGTCGTGATATATATCATACAGTATCACCAAATTATTGCCAATACACAGTCCTAGTTAATAATACAAAAAAAAAAAACTGTACTACCCTCAATTTATTTTTGCTCACATGTTTACAAACTAGATTTCAATAAATTGTTTTCCAGGTAAGCAAATATGGATTATGTGTTTGAGGAGATATGTAATCAGTGTGCCAAAAAAATAAGTGAAGATTTCATTTTATCAGATTTTACAGTGATTATTGATAAAGTTTCAGGCAAAATGAAAAAAATGAAACAAAAGAGAAATAAAAAAAGAAACTCCTAAAACTGAATTTTTACACCCACAAAACGACACTTTGAGAGAATAATAATAGACTTAGGGTAGTTAGGTGGTTAATTCTGGCTTTTACTCTGCTAGTAATATCCCTTGCGAGCCTCCTATCAGTGGTCACTCATTTGACAGAGTAGGAGAGCCACTAATTATGGTTTCACTGCTGCAAATGATGGTATTTGCGTTGAGTGCCCTGGTAATTACTAAATCCTAATTTGAAGTGGAGCGCTTATTAAATTTAGTCAAACTCGATCTTTCTTTGTAATTAAAATGACATTTTGAGATATTTTGTCCCTTTTTTTTACCCCCTGTACCTACATCCAATACGATCTGATAATTTCCAACCCTTTTTTGTTTTCTTTCTCCAGGCTGAACAGGATAATGGTCACCCCCTCCCAGCGTTTGCTGACCTCATTATCGAAATCCTGGATGAAAACAACCAGGCACCGTATTTTCAGTTTGCCACCTATCAGGGCTACGTGAGTGAGGCCTCCCCAGTGGGTACAACTATCTCTACCAGTGCCAACCTCACCTCCCCACTGGAAATCATCGCGTTAGATAATGACATTGAAGAGGTAAAAAATAAATAAATAAAATGTTGGGGGAAAAAACCTTAATAACAATATATTCATATGTGTATGTAAACACAATTTGCTTACTTTGAGTTTCTAAAAATGTTCATTTAACAAATTTTCTTTGCTTATGTGTTTGTGTTGTGTTTTACAGAAAACATCATGTTTCTTAGTCATTCACAATTTATTTATTTGTTTGCTTRTTTATATTTATCCATTTATGCATTGTCTTTTTCCGTGTTGTAGCTGGCTCCTGGTGCTAAGCCTGTAGGTAAAAGGGGAGCTTTCGAATGAAGTGACGCATGGAGAGAGTGGAATTAAAGGATGTCCTGACTCAATTTTGTTGACTTTAACCTCAGACTTTATTTGATCTTCTTTAATATGTAGTGTCAATAATTTCACACCATAAATACAACTAAATTGTGCAGACTTAGTAACGCAATGTATGTCCTGAAATARAATTATTTAAACATTTCATTCAGGGGTATCAAACTCTTTTTCACACAGGGCCACATGAGCATCATGGTGGCCCTCAAAGAGCCAGTTATAATTAACTTTAACATTTTRTTTTTAACTTCCTCATCTCATTTCTAAGGCTGAGCACTGCCAACAAACAATAATTTAGCTCTGTGTGGTATTTTCTGCATAGAAACAGAGTTATAGCATGTTACCTTATAAATATTGAACAGTATTACGTGTACGACTGACTAAATRTGAAATAAATGTTTAATTTTGTTGCTTTGAATCTTAAATTCAAAGTTTACCATTGACGTAAAAACTATTTTCATATAAAATTAAGTAGAAAAAAATAATAAAGTAATAAAAATAAACCTTTTTGGTGATCCCTTTTAGCTGGCCGGACAGAAGTCACCCACTGGCTAAATGTGGCCCACTTTGAGTTTGACACGTAATTTAGTGGCTTTAATAGCTCCGTACTAAGTCTGCATTTTGACACTTGACACTCTTGTCTGACACATTATTTTGTAAACAACTGTTACATTTTTGTATTCATGCTTAGGGTTTCTAAGTCCATGTTTWTGTGCATGTTTCCAGTATTTTGCACATTTTGTAAGGGGTAGTTTTCGCACCTGAAGTGCAGGTTACACTTGGGAAAGGATCAGAAACAGATAGGCTTCATACATCAAACACTGATCTATTAAAAAAATTGATCTGTTTCATCCCCTCCAGCAAGTTGACTTGGGACATCCCTGCTGTTAACGCATGCATCACACTGCGGAAAGTACAAACGAACTGAAGGCATTCATCACTGCAGGAGATCTTTTTAAMACAGAAAAAAAATTAAGAATTCCATAAACAAAACTGGATCAAATATTAAGCAGGTCTCCTGTTGTGATGCATGTGTGCATAGATYCCTTTCTGATGCACTGACGTTTGCAAAGTGTGCATTCTAATAATAAATTCTAGTGTGTGTGTGAGAGAGAATGAAGTGTTTCTCATTTTTTGTTTTTTTTTTTCATCTGATTGATGTTTCCATATTTGTTAAAGTCAAAATGTATGCAGTTATTCTTTTTGAAAAGCTTTGTYTTTCACCAGCTTGATTTTGTAAATTATTTCTTGTGTTTAAAATTGCTGAAATAGATCCTTGACTTATTTGTTTTTCCCCACAGAGTTCACAAGCTTCCTTGTTATGTGTATGTGTGTGTGATTTTATCCACCGCTCCCAAGAACAGTTTTAAATCCATACACCAGTATGATGAATGAACCCACGCCRTCTCACACACAGCCAAAACAAATGATCACTGCCTTTAGTCCATCCTTCAAAATATCCCTTTACTCAGTCTTTTGAGAAGATTAACAAATGAAAGTAGAGACAGAGATAACAAAATCAATAAGCCACCCAACCCTGATGTTTACCAAACTCTCTCAGGAACAGTCATTGATGGATGGGTATCAAAGCTGACCAGCAACAACAGACTGTATTTGACATAAAATGTATTTGTTAAAATATAAGTAATAGTTTTGGTAAATTGAAGTATCTAAAGTGATTTGAMGTACAGAGTAACTGTACAGACTGTTTTTATTTTTGTAAGACTGTGTCTTTGATTCTAATAAAAAAAACTAGGTTCTCAGCTGTGTTTTGACAACATCTAATTAAAAATATATGGCCTAAATCATGAAATTCTACTGGAAAAAAAGAAAAAAAAACAGTTTTTTAGTCCTATCCTGTGTTTATTCTGCAATGTTTTCTGAAAGCAGCTGCCAACCCCACAAGAAGATTACTTTTTTCAAATGGTCGGCACATCAAAATGCKCTTTTTGATAGCTTTTCTTGGCCCCACAGCTGTGGCCTTGGGGGTGGAGAAAGTGATGAGACTCCAATGTGGCCATGGTTTCATGTTTCTTTTTGGTTTCTTCCCTTTAAAAGACGAAAGACCCTTTGGTGACGATTACCCTGAATGACTACAACCTGATCTTCAGCCTGACCCCAACTGGGATAATCCGCTACCTGAAGCTCCTCAAGCCTGTGGATCGAGAGACGCAGGTGGCCTATACTTTCACGGTGAGTCTTCAACTTAGCGGTGGTGTCCTGAAAACTGCCCTTTAGTCRTGTGGCCAACATCTTTCATTTTCTGTGCCTTAGCAGAAGTCTTTAAGCAGCCGTACTTGTCCAAGTGAGCAAAACTTACACAAGACAACTCCATAATTTGTGTGAGGCTTCTTATTTTAGTCCTAAATTAGATTTTAAATGTAAAGCATTACTATTTTCAGTGTTGTGCTCAGTATTATTTATTATTTTTCAAGAAACATTTATATAGTTGAACTAGTTTTTGCCTCTTTTGACTGTTAAAATAAGTACAGGTTTAAATGAATGTCCTTGTTTTCCTTTTCAATCATTTCATGTCATTCATGCATTCTCTAGTCTATAAAGGTAACATGTGTGATTAAAAAAAATCATGCAAATGTAGGAGAATCAAATCATAAATGCTGTAAGTTGCCCATAGCAACCTAAAACACTCCATGTAACCTTAGCATCAATTTGCCTCTCCTGTTCTGTACTGTTGACCTTGGTTTAAATGCAGAACAACCRTGACAAGATCTTTCAGTCTTGACAAAAGCCCCAGGAGTTTTAGATTCTGGATGCTGGTACCTTATACTTTATGGGCCAATAAGTGGGAGACTGCTGTCAGAAGCTACACTATAAGTTTAGYTGAAGACAAGAGCAGAGCGGAAAATCCACCTAGCCTGTGTAAAAGTGTAAGAAAACTGTACATCTTTTGCTCAGTAAGAGTATTTCTTTGTTTATAGCAGTGGTTCCTGACCTTTTTTTTAGACTTTAGCCATTTTGTCATACCACTACTACCCACTCAGTCAAACTTAATAATGATTCTCCAAAACTATAATGTAGAACAACTGATTATTAAATGAAAATTATTTATTTAACTCCCTATAATGTTTATTTCTCAGGCATTTTATTCTTTTCAACTCAAATTAAACAAAGATAAATATGCTGCCTTGAAAGTGAATAAGTAAGTTAAATAAATAAACCAGGTAATGGCAGGTGCAGGAAGCAGCAGTGTCGAAAATACATAAGAAACTCGCCCAAATGAGCATATTCTGTAAGATTCTGCGTTTYATACTGGATTCCATTTTGTGTCAATTTTGTGATTCCGTTTGCATTTTCTGCATTGCGGAAATCATAGGGCCTTATGTATCCCAGTCCTATTTTTATTTTTTATTTTTTTTACACACCTGGGACATTTTTCCACGTACCCCCTGTAATATACTCGCATACCCCAAGGTGTACACATATCCCTGGTTGGGAATCACTGGTTTATAGTACTGAAGAAACTATTATATAGGGTAATGCAATATAAAAACTGTTAAAGTGTAAAACAACACTACTCTGAAACCAAACAACTCAATGTTCATTAAATGAAAAGGTGTCAAACTACTTGATGTCTGACTAACTGTGAAAAGGCTAATTCATGCACATCTTAAACCAAAAAAGAAAAAAAAAGGTTTTACGAAATGTATGATATTCTAACATAAACCATRTATTAAACTGAAGCATTAAAGTGACTGTGACATGCACATCCTTCAAATACAAAGTCAAATATAACATCTTTATTTAAGAAATTTAGCATAAAACACTTGTTTTTACCCATTTTGATACATAACTAGCATATTTTCTTTTGAACTTGGCTTAGCTAAAATAAAACAGTAAGTGACATCAAATGGGAACTATTTAAAGGCAGAAGACTCCCTGGCCTTTGTTTCTTGAAATTAAATTATTTAAACTCTGACGCTTCTTCATCTCAGATAGCAGTTCAAAATAATCTAAAGAAACATCAATATCTTCATTTATCTTTTTGTTGTTAGTCATTGTAGCACTGCTTTGTTTACATACAGACATTCTTTTTTGTCAGCACTTCCAGTTACTTCACAAGCAAATACAGTTTCCCAACAACTACTCATCTCAGCTGCATAATTCATATTCATGTATTTATTTATTTGAAGTATAGTACTGTTGTCTTTCAAAAAATGCTTTCTTATTCATTGCCAAAAAAAAAATAAAAAATGAAAAATGATGTCACAGGCACATTAAGATTTACCAATTTTAAAATGTCAGTTGTCCCCACAGATGATAAACTGCAGCTAGGTTTACCAAATATAGCTGATTTTGTGCTGCTCAGGGGAATGGAAGCCTCTCYGAAAAAAATACAGGGGCTCAATCCATAAAGGAAAATTCTCTTGGATTAGTGAGTACATATTGTGCACTCATCRGGAACTGCAGGGGCTTTCGAACAGAGATGACTCAGTTCGCCAAAGGTTTTGATGTAATATGAGGTTTGATTGGCTTGATCAAAGTGCTTTGGACTTCATCCATTTGTGAAAGTACACTGTGTTTGTGTTGTGTGTGTGTGCACACACAGTTGACCCTTTTTCACTCTGTGTACACAGGTTTGTTAGCCAATAAAGTTTTCTCTGTGGTTTGATGTTTTTTGAAGCTTAAGCACTAGTAAGTGCTGTGAGCTCAGACAGCTTTTAAGCTCAAGATCCTTTTTGACAACACTTTACTGTGGAGGCTGTCACTGTGGGGTGACTGTTCACCACAGCATAGCACTTATTACAGTTTAGGAGGATTGCTTCGTTCGGGATTAGTTGTAAAGGAAGAACCAGTAACTTTGTCCCAGGTATCTGTTTTAACTGTTGTGATTTCTGAATTACACCAACATAAAAACAATTCTTTCTCTGAAGTGACTACCTTACAAAGTGTTAGTTCTCTTCAGAGACCTGCTGCTCATTTAATGTTTTTAAATTTGGTTCATAAATTGGATGATTAATATTTACCTCAGTGTATTTAAGAACAGTCGCAGACCTTATTTATTTGGTGCAGCCCTCCTTACACAGACTATTAGATAAATATAGGTTCTTCTACAATAATAATACATGTGTGAGTTAGAAACAAATTCCTTATTAATGCTAGCAGTTTTTTTTTTACATAATGTATTAAGACAAAAAGTGATACAGTGTTTTTGTTGTTGTTGTTGTTTGACTAAACTAACCAGCTGTCTGTATGGTTATGTTTTAGCAGGATGTTTCAGTTCCACAACCACTATGCATTTGGCAGAACCACTATGCTTCTATTTTAATCTATCCAGCTGTCTGCTCAGGCTCTGTAACAGATTGTGTTTCGTTTGAGCTTTGCGCAACTGAGCRTAGCATTAAGTCTATTGATCTGGTTGTATTATTGTTTTACAATAGTGCGGCTCAAAGCCATATAGTGACCGACACGGCAGAAACACGGAAATCAATTTGAGTCAGAAAAACTTTGTGAGAAAAGTGACTCAGCACCTTTTTTTTAAATCATTACAACCTGCCGTTGTTTCAAAATCTTGAGTACAGTTAGCTCAATACACGAATGAAAGAATGTTCTTCAGCTAAGAAAAAAGCAAACTTTTCCTCACAGAGAAAACAAAACCTTTAATCGTTTATCATATCAGACATTTGAAGTAAAAGCTATATGAGGTTTTGCTTCCAGGCTTGTTAACATAWTGTTTACTAAATAGAGGCGTTGAAGGATGTAGGGTTGGTTGCTTTGATGAAGATAATGGTTTTATTTTATTTTATAATTATGTTTTTTTTTATTTCAAAGGACTATAAAAAATATTCGCATGAATACAGTCATCAAATTAAAAATCTAATTATTCTAAGTGCCCTAGACTTGAAGGCGAGGGAGTAAACATCCAATTCTGATAGAAAAAAATAAATAAAAAACAGGCTTCAATGAGTAATGTACTCATCTTGTGTTTGCAATTTTTATACTTTATGGTCTTGATCAAATTAGAGGAATAAGTAGTGGTACATGCCTTAGTACTAGAACAGAGATTGTGCTAGATATTTTTGCTGTCCGTCATTTTGACAGACAGGGTCAAAAAAATCCTGTCAATCTATTTTCCACATCACCACATATTTTTAAATGCCAATAAAGTTCAGCATCATTCATTTTCATTCATCTTAATCAATTTTCAGTCCGAACAAGTTTAAAAGATAATTCACAACATGTAATTTCTTCTTTACAGTAACAAAAACACCGACTGTGGTTCCAATACACACATATAAACAGTAAAATGAAGTGATTGCACTTAAAATATGGACAGTTCACCTAACCTCCTTGCTGCCACTCGCTCGCTCCACAGTAGAGGGCTGATTACTTGTTTTTTTCATCTTCCACTGCATCAGTCCCTCCTTTTTTCACCTGTTTTATCAAAACCATTGTCGCTATATGGCTTTTTGAAGATGCGTCGGAGGTGCAGTTGCTGTGACTTTTTCAGAGTGAAGGTAAAGTCATGCATCAAATGAGCTATCAAACCAACAGAACACAATGTGTTCAGGTGGCCAGATCCACTTCTTGTTTTTGGAATGTTGTCAAAGGGGTGCCACAAGGTTCTGTTTCTGGTCCAATTTTATTCTCAGTTTATACCAAAGATTTGCAAAAAATCTGTCAAATGCTTCCTACCTTTTTATGCAGACAATACCCTAATTTATTCCTGCATAAGCCTATGGTTCAAGCATTATCTGTTATTTTATTTTATTACTTGTATTTTCACTAAATCATAGGGTTTTGGTCACACTTGCTTAAATCCTTGAAATCATCTACTGTTTAAGGGTGTATTCACACCTAACACATTTGGTCCACTTTAAACAGACCAGAGTTTGTTTCCCCCATTGGTCCAGACTTTTTGTGCAGGTGTGAATACGCTTGTGCAAACTCTGGTGCRGATCAAACAACTGGACAGAGGCCTGCTTTTTGAGGTGGTCTTGTCCACTTYCAAATGAACTCTGGTGCAGTTTGCTTCTGGTGTGAATACAGACCGGACTCGAACCAAACCAACTAAGTAAAACATGCACCTCTTTGGACTTCACGGGCCACCATTGCTAAGCTAAATAAACTAAAATCATTCCTGACTCGTYGTCTCCTTCTTAGCAGCTGTGCACACAGGGCACTTTGTCTCCTTTGGGTTGTGGCACACGTTTACTGACGCTGCTCCAAAATTAGAATATCATTGCAAAACCACCAYTGAATTAGCTGCTTTTGATATTTTAAATGGTATTGCAGTTGTACTATAAGCACAAATGTGCACATCAGAACCTGGTCAGAACCGCAGCATGCAGGACTTCCATGTTTTTTTTTTCCTGGGTTGGTGCGCTCTGTCCTGCCCCTGTCCTTTCTGTCCAGTGGAAGCAATGACCATCACCCTTGTGGCTTTGTTTACAAGTTATAGTTTGCTTGTAAAAAAGCACAATGTAAATGCAAACCCCACCAAACAAAAATAATAAAGTCCACTTTTGTTCTGGACCAAACAAGTGGAGCAAAGGACTTTTCATGCTGTGAATACAACCTAAATTTGTTTAACACTGTTGCATTTTTAAATGTAAACTGCTTTTGATTATTATTTTATTATTAGTGCTTCTGACSTCTTGGCCAGGTCACCCTTGGAAAATAGATCTTAATCTCAATGGGTTTTATCTGGTTTAATAAAAGTGTGAGTGAGGAAAAGGCTAATTCTTATGCTAACTCGCTACCAAGTTGTCAGGGTGTGAATTGCAATATGTCAAAATGGCGGATGGCCTTCAGATTTTTCCGTCACCATTTWAAAAAAAAAGTTAAATATCCTGTACTACAGACACATCTCACACGAGGGCATTTTCCATGCAGTACAATTAGTTTCCCTGAATACGTTGAGGGAAGGGTGGGTTCTCCCACCAGCAGGAATCAGAATCRGCCTTATTGTCATTCACACACAACATCAAAGCTGCAATGCAGAACATCCGTTCGGAGTAAGACACACATAAYAAACATGGGRGAATTATTTTTTTAGATTTAGATTTTATTAATCTTTATCGTTCCGCAGAGGGGAAATTGAGTCACTTCATTTAACCCATTGCACATGTGAACACATGTGGAGCAGTGGGCTGCTAGTTACGGTGCCGGGGGACCAGCTGGGGGTGGGGGTGGTTGAGGGCCTTGCTCAGGGGCCCAGGGTGGGACTGATTGGTTTGGGGAGTTGAACCGGTGACCTTCCGATCACAGACATGGCTTCTCTACCCTCTGCGCCACCACCTCCCATATCCAAGGTCTTTCGCACTACGGTGCGCTACCTTTTTGCAGCTTGGACTATACACAATAGGAAAGATGAGTTCAAAAAAGATGCTCTGATCCTATGTATACACAGACAGAAACACAGAATTATACGCTCAAAAAACCACTCGCAAGTGCAAGGCAGTTAAGGAAGGGAGGGGGCTGGGGATCAAACACATAGAACGGGGTAGGATGCAGAAGAGCTGGTGACGTTTAAGGTTAATACTCCRTGCTGGAACCAATCAAAGACCTCCAAAGTCYAAAACAAGTTGTCATCAACCAAAGCACAAATCACCAGAGTTCAGTTCTCTGTCTCCACCYATCGTGGCCTTTAGACTGATCCACCCACAGGTGATACGGGAAGGGGATGGGGAGTCGAGCCTCTCTTTCACGTGTCATCCATGGAATTTTTATAACTGCCGAGCCAAGGTCAGCAGCTGCAGGGATCCAAAAGATAAGCACAATTGTTTTGGGGCAAGCAGCCTTGATTTTCTCTGCTTTCAGTCTTTAATTGCATCTCTGTGATGGTGAAAAAGCCAATGTTTTGAATTCATTGCCTCCTSACCTCTCTTTCCATCTGAAACTTCACCCAGGTGTAATCCTACTCCTCATAGGCACGCTGCTGAACTGTGATTCTCRTCAGTTTGCGACTTATATCCCCCAACATCAAAGTCTGTGCGTTTCCAGTATGAGAGACTMCATCCAAGGTTCCTGACAGTTTCTCACAGGCCCGGACTGCTGTCAGGGTTGTTTTCATTTTCCGATAAGCCAAGACTCCTCCACAGCCCATCATCAGGAATCCAGTTATCATAAATCCAAATATGTACAAATCTTCCATGTCTTCAATGGAAAGCGGCTCCAAACAGATGAGGTTCCACCCCTATGAACCAGACACTCACCCAGCCGCCACCATTCCACTGGGACAGGTGTGCTCCCCACGCACCAATCTCAGTGTTAAAAAAATAGTGTTGATTGCATTCAGAGACCCATCCATCCATCCATCCATCCATCCATCCATCCATCCATTTTCTGTACACGCATCTTCCCTTTCAGGGTTGCGTGGGTCACTGGTACACATATCCAGCAGTCACAGTGCAAGGGGTGGGGTACACCCTGGACAGGTCGCAAGTCCATCGCAGGGCCGCATTCAGAGACCACTTGACCAAATCCTTATTTCCTTTTGTTTYCGGATGATAGGTAGAAGAAACTTGAAAAAGCTGCAAAGCAGGGAAGAAGGGACGGGTTCGGGAGAGAGAGCAAAAAGCGTCCGACTCCTCTGAAGGCCAAGCAGGAAAAAATAAATAAAAAATAAATTGTTTCTTTCTTCTGTCACAGCTTCCTCTGTAGAGACTTCATTTGTTGTTCTGTTCTGTCCATTTTCTTTCTCCTCTCCTAAATCCAGTAGATCAGAGCTACAACAAACAAGTAAACATGTAATTTGTTCAGTTAGAAAACWATACTTTGGGCAGACTTTGTAGAAACCCTTTTCTCTCATCTTTAACATTGTTTCGCTTTGAAGGAATAAAAATGAGCGTGTACAGATGCAAAGTTTGAGTGCTGACACTTTTACTCATCAAAGCCAATATTCTTCAAGGCTGCAATAAAAAAAGATTRCGGTTTCTTTGAACAAGTTGGTTTAGTTGCTTGTGCAGTTTATTTTCTTGTCTTTCTTTAGTTTTTAAAGCTACAATAAGTGTTTCTGTTTCTCTTTCTCGTGTTTACAGATGGTGGCGTCAGATGGTGTCCAGCAGAGTAGCCCAGTAACTGTCAACATCCTGGTTATTGATGCCAATGACAATACCCCRACGTTTGCCGAGGTCTCCTACAGTGTTCAAGTCTTTACAAACATGCAGCCAGGAGAGACGGTGCTACAGGTAATCAATCCAACGATCTCTTCTCCCACGTTCCTCCTTCTTTCAGTCTCCTGCTCCAGCGCTCCGCACTGCACCTCCGTCTTTGTCCCCCATCACACAGAATTTCTCTCTCAAATGCTCTTTCATGCTCTATAAAAATAACCACAACAATCGAGCGCATTGTGTTGACATGCAAACAGCAGGAACACCCCCCCACCCCCCATATCYGCACTCGTAACAGTCAAGTCAGAAAATGTTGTTTTATCTCTCATGTCAGTGCACAGCCTTGGGTAATTCCTTGTGGAAGGTATTTGTGATAACCATTTTTCAATTATTTCTGTTGCATAAAAAGGATTTGCCATAAAAGCAGGATTGTTTACARATTATGCTTTTTTATTATTGTTTATGGATTAGGGTTATTATTTCAATTTACTGAGTAAGCAATGACTTTAAAAGTCTTTAAATCCTCTTATTTTATTTTCTGTTGGGCTCACACGTGATGCTAACATGCCTAAACAACTCTGTAGAAATAAGTATTGTATAAAAATGTCTGCATGCAAATAGTACATGAATAGATTATGTTCAGACTGAAAATCTAAAATCCCATTTTGCTGTAAATGAGGAGRTCGATCGTCTCTATATTTCTAAGTTTGTAGAGGGAAAATATATGTTTTCTCCTTCAGCTGATTTCTTCTAACTGCAGAGCCTCTCCAAAAAAATGTCAAATACTGAAAAAGGTCAAGTTTAATCTGTTTWAAAAAAGCTGCCATTTTACCCTCCCAGAAATAAGGCCAAGGGTTACAGCGTGTCTGCTATGACCGCTTAACCGATTTTATAAGCCGTTTATGAGAGCTGGATTCCCCCTTGAGAATTCTGCAGCTCATTTGATGCTACAACTTTTACCCCAGTGTCAGTGGCATGAAAAAGGAGGTTGGGGGAACTTGGATTAAAGTTTCTAAGCCTTAAAGATATGAGGCCAACCTCACCGTGTTGGCCAATAATTACAAGCAGCAGGATGCCCCGAAATAATTGGATTAAATAAAACTGAGGTTTCTTATTCATTTTCTCATAAAACCAAAGAAAAGAAAATAAGTTATTARGCTAATGCTTTCGTTTTTATTATCWTTTGAATGAATGTCAGCCATCATTCTAAAGATTTGTTATTTATTGTTTAAAGGGAAACTCMTCATAAATCTCTGTAATCTATTTAACCGGTTCTGTAATTGTGTTAGTTGTAAAACTAGATAATATAGAAGACATTTCCTGTGTATAATTTGTTTCTTTTTTCCTTCTTGCTTTGTTTTCTCAGTTAACTGCAGTTGATGCCGATGAGGGACTAAACGGTTTGGTGACATATGAGATACTGGCTGGAGCCCAAGGAAATTTCATCATTAATAATCGTACTGGGCGCATCATTGTGGCACCGGGTGTGACATTAGTCGTGGGACGATCATATGCGCTGACTGTCAGGGCTTCCGATAACGCACCAGACAACCAGAGAAGGTAGAATAGCATGTGTGGGATTTGGGCATAGGTGGACTGAGAAGTTAATTATTTTGTGTGATCCATGTTTTAGAGTACACACCTTTTGAACAGTTGGATTTTGTTTTAACTCTGATTCAATTTGCTTTCTCAGTTTGTACTAATTCAGAGCATTCACTTGATTTGATTTGATTTATTTATTTAACAGGAAAAGATTATTAAAAATCAAGCCTGACTCAGCATAATTGCTGTTTTACAGCAGGTTCCTGTTCTGCAGCACATAAAACACTCAGAATTACATATATACTTATAGGTAGTTTGCAAAGCATCAGTCATGCTTGTGACTAGGCCTGCCACAGTAACAAATTTTGCTGGGTGATTAATTGTCTCAAAAATTATTGCGATAAGCGATAATATTGCCTGGTGACCATTTTAC
>NW_013952402.1:9683423-9690138 GCF_001266775.1 Austrofundulus limnaeus | reverse complement strand
GCAGGAGTCAGCCATGATTCTGATATAGCCATAACATGTGCTTGTGTCATAGCAAGTATTACTTTGAATTCATCCATTGATTTGCACATTGTATTTAATGCTGTATTTATCATTTAACTTCTACATGAGTCCCAAAATTATTTATGGGTTGCATTTTAGATAAATACTATGTCTAACTGGCTGCTATGAGTATAAATTGTTTTACAATAAAAATAATAAATATACTGGTAGCCTTCTTTTTCAAGCACAGTTATGTAAAATCATGAATAAAAAGCTTTAAAAAAACACTTCTGAACAAACAAATGAACGAGATATTTATTCAGCTTCACTTCTTGGTGCATAAAGAGACATTCACGATACAAATTAGTAGCCACAAGTAAAACACAAGTCTTTGATCTTGCATTGTATTCCAAGTACACTGATAAAGCACAATCATTAATCTAACAGCAACTAATACTGTCTTTATGGTTCTACAGGAGCTCTATCACTACAGTCTACATTGAGGTTTTGCCTCCCAATAATCAGAGTCCCCCACGTTTTCCACTCTCTACCTACAACCTAGAGATCAGTGAAGCCATGAGGATTGGAGCTATTCTGCTCAATCTGCAGGTGATACACTGATCTGTTTGAATTTACAATTTAGGCACCAAAATCAGCATGTTTTTTCATCACATTCAACTGTTTCTTGCAAAGCCGTTATCTTCCCCTGTTAAGCTGTAAACGCTATTGTTTGGCCTTCATGTTTCTTTTTTTCTTTCTTTTCTTTTTTTCATTTTTTCCTTCAGGCCACAGACAGAGAAAACGATCCGATCACATATCGCATTGTGAGTGGAGATTCCCAGAAGGTTTTCAACCTCTCTGAAACGTGAGTGCTTTTTTTTTTTTTTTTTTTTTTTTTTTTTTTTCTATCTGGCTTCTCTCAGCGCTTGGTGGCATGCAGGTCACTGATAAACACAAGGCTGTAAACATAGATATATGGTGTGGGATTGTGTTTGTCTGAATGYGGTCCAGCCCACCTGTCTCCCCTTGCATACTGAACAGGGATAACCATGCATTATGAATGTGAACAGAACTCTTTCCTAGGCTGCAGTTCAGCTCGTAGTCTCGCAAAGGTACACTTCAAATTCAGACTTTTCTTTGAAAGGTAATTTTTTGATCATCACAAAAAAATATGCTYTTGAGCTGGTTTATCAAAAGCTGTATATTGTTAAAATTGTTAACTTTTTTTTGTTTTTTACAAGTGCAAGATGTACAGTGTGGTGCATATTTTTTATGGTCCTTTTATGAACAGCATGTTTTAAAAAAACAGCAGAGCACATTTTTATCCACTGAATACTGATGAAATGGACAAACATGGTTAAAAAATGTCACAAATGAAAAGTAATTCGAGAATAATAGGTTTATGGTTGTGATACTTGAAATTACTTTCTTCTTATTTGTTTTGGCTGATTAACTATCTCATCGTTGTCTGTAATGTATGTTTCCATAACAATGTGTGTTTTCAAAAATTTAATCTGACATCAATGATCTATTCATATTAGTTTCAACTTGCAAGTCACAGTTATAAAAAATGAAAAAATCCCTTTAATTATATGTGATTAAAAAACAATTAGTGTTCTGCAGCTTTCTGCAGTAGAAATCAAAATAATGAGAGACGTTACCTTTTATACCAGGAATGTCAGACCTACTTTAAGATAACTGAGCTGATTTGTAAATGGGACTTTACGCAAATAATCTCACAGATTAGACGTATCTTTATACCTGCTGAGGGGTTTATAGGTTTTCTTTGCTTTCTCTTCAGCTCCTTTTCTCCACTTTTAGTTTTACTGCTTTTGAAATTTAGCAGGCAAATATCGTCTGGGCTGAAAAAAAGGACCAATTTTACTGTCAGCATTSAAAAAAATCTACCTCTTTCCACAGCTATTATAGAACAAAAAAAGGCATAMCATATTGAAGTGGTTAGTGCCTTTTTCCATCACATAAGCAAGCAAATATGAGGAGAGGAGACATAGGGACACTGAAAATGGAAACCTTGCCAGACACGTTTCTTGCTAATTGATTAAAGCCCATTTTGTCTGCATCCTGAGTCTCTGAGCTATGAAAGGACAAGCTGTATTGCTGCACTGTGCACAAKCAAAATAAGGGCACACTTTCTATTGTTGGTATTGCTAATGTAATCTCTTAAACCACATATGGCRGAAATCTTGCTAAAACAAATTGACACTGTTTGTTTAGGATATTCGCTCTGTGGTAAAAAGTAAATTTGGCACAGTGCAAGCTCTCAGGAACTGGTAACYATTAACATCAAGCGGGTGATGACATAGCATATGAATTAAAAATAATTTCCTAGATGATGCTGTTGATGGTGATTTACAGCATTTTTTTAAATATTTTAACTCTTTAATGTTTAGGGTAATTCACTGAATTTATATTTTCTTCTAGCTAAATAAAACCAGTGTATTCTAGCTGGCATTAAAGATGAGATGATCAAAACTACTACAAAGTGGAGCAGGTTAATCTGAAGAAAGTGCAAATATTTCATGAATGATGAAAAAAGTCAGTGTTCTCTAAAGAATGGACATTTTTATTTAGTCAWATTATTATTATATGCTTGATTGTTCAGTCTAACACAGAGGAGCCCAAAGTGGGGCCCGCGGGCCAAATTTGGCCCGCCAAGCCATTTGATTTGGCCCACCAACACTTGCCAAATTTACAAGGTTGTAACCTGTTATCCTATAGGAAGAAACACAGTGTTTCCATTGGTCAAATGACTATACAAAAGGGCTGTAGTGAAGGTGGTTTTTAGTCATGGTGCTGACATTTCTTTGATTTATTAGGATTAAACATGAAACGACAACAAGAAATATTTAGATCAGATTTAACCCCACATGTAGATTTGCACAATTTACAAGGCCACAAAAACTCATATTTTATCAATTTATGAGTCTTTGCTTCTTGAGCGTGTGGCAGACTTTCTCCAAGTGCACAGACTAAAACAAAAGAGGGTCATTGCACAGCTTAATCGNGTTGGTTGATTTTCAAAGACTCAATAAAGAAACATCAATATAACAGGTTTAGTTCTACAGTGGGTGGTCTACAGCCACATGGCAAAAGACAACACACCWCTCACAAACAGTTTTAACTCACGTCTCACAAAACCTCTCGGTCACACATGAGTTTAGAATTAAAAAATAAACATGGTAGAAGAGGAAGAAGCAGTGGTCATAGTTTGTGGACTATTTTTAGTAAAGAGTAAAACTATATAAAAAGACGTCTCCGAAGTCCACCAGACTTTCTGGTTTGCCATGGCAGCTGTTTTGTCTTCTGTATTTTGGATTCCCCTYCTRTGTTTCCATTACCTCGCTTTCCGACTGGCAACACGTCACATTTAACAGACTGCTTGGTTATTCTTGGGGAACACCCCACATGCTGGGATATCGTGCCAAGACAATCCAACATGTTGAAAATTCCCAATGTGATGTCAGAGTGTTGAAGATATCCTTTCAAGCCAACTAGATYACTCTTTACACATCAAACATGGCAGGCCTATAGAACTAGAGCCGTCATGATAATCGGGGCATCTTTAMGATTGTTGGAAGGGCAAAATCAGGCCATATATCAGCATAAAGATCTTGCCATGTGAACCAGGCATTATTCAAATGTCTTTCATTGTGACGTTGTTGGGGAAAAGRAGAAAAGCCTGGTACCAAGGCCTTTCAGGCAGGTCAGGAACAGTGGTAAAGACAATGTCATCTGGACATTGGCATCCTTCATTCTGAATAGGCACAGCAAAGGATCATGGTCCAAACAGGGGGTGAATGGGCAGCCCAGCAGGTAATATCAGTGTGTGTCAATTACCCACTAAAATGCCTTGCACCGTTTTTCCTCTATACTTTCCTGTCTCTGACTGGGGTATAATACTCACAACTGCTGAGACAAAATGGCCACGAGCCCTTTGTTCAATGTGTCAATCTGCTGAGGGAATGAAGGAAAGAAAAATAGTGTGTAAAGCAATGATTCTGCACTGTTTAACCCTCTCGTATGTCATTTATCTTAGTTACATTCATTTTTGTGAATGAACTTGCWAATTATAGGCTTCAGAGTCTYATTCAGCCAATCAACCAGCCTGCCAGTCTGGGCTTAATAATGATAAAGTATATTTTGTGAAACCCTTTACTTTACAATGGTACAGTGATATCTAATATGATATATTTAATATTTATTATAAAGTATTAAATGTATTTCACAAAAAAGGAAAGTACCTGGAAATAAAACTGAGTTTGGTTTGCAATGGTTTTCTAAAAACCAGGCATCTAAGAGAAAATGCATTTTGTTAAAATCTGTGATCTGTTAGTTAGCGGGGTCAGGAGGATTTTAATAGTAATGAGAAAAACATAACAGGTCAGTAAGGTGGAGATGTATTTAGAGATAAGACTATTCAAGCTTTGAAGGAAAGGTGTAAAATGTTAGAATCAATACAAAATGTAACAAGGTGCCAGTGCAATGAGGCAAGCACACAGGTGATGTGTTTGTGCCTTTTTAGCCTTGTGATAAGTGTAGAAGCAATGCTTTTAACCATCTGAGAGTGAAAAGAACAGACTGACTTAAATCTAATAATCAAGACAAAAGTAGATAAATGCTTGCGTAGTTTTTGTAAGTCAGCAGATGAACAAATTTACCTTTTATGTGTTCAAAACAAGAACATGCTTTATTAATTAGGTATCAAAACCTACATTGAAATCAAGCTCCTAGATATCCAGCAGCTTAGTATTTTTAACTAGAAATTGTGCTGCTAAAAATAATGACCTCTGACTTTTCAGGGAAACAAATGCTCTATTTAGGGCATGTTGTCAAAAAGGAGTTCTGAGATTTGTGGCGCTGCCGTCATTTGTGGGTTTTATTTGGCATGCATCCCTAAGTGCTTTTGCAACAAAATGGTAATGCACTTTATGGTCTTTTTTTAAAGCTGGGCAAGAAAATGATTGTGAATRGGTAATAAAAGGGTGCCTAATAATGAGCCCTGTAGCCTGTCAAAAAGCCAACTAACACAATGTGGAGCTAAGGTTTTTCAAAGTCACAGAAAATGTTAAGTTGAACAGGGATGGTGTGCTAAACCAAGAACCAAATGCTTCATTTTAACCCAAGACTTTTAAAGGGAGTTATTGTGTATTTTCCAGACACATAGTTCAATTCTATACCACGATCATGTGTCTTTGTTACTGAAAATAACAGTTACATAGTTGATTTGAAAATGCTCTATAAATTAAAAATAAATTTGACTTTGCTTCTTATATCTAAAAGCCTTGAAATTGTCCTCTGTCTCTTTAAGAATGTCCCACCGTTTCTGAAACTGCCTCTACTTTACTACTACTTTACTCTCTGCTAACATCATCACAACAGTGTTTCTTACCGTTCACAACCTTTCATAGGAGCATTTTATTTTGTTGAAGAAACATTCTCAGTTTTGGAAAATGGCAATTCAGAAAACAGTTGAACCTCACTTGATTGACCCCACATTGAACTTGGAAAGTAATCATTTCTGAAGAACCGGAGTGAGTACAGAGGCTCTTACAAGCATGCAGCTTGGTAATCTATCTCCCAGAAACCCTCTCATACATACAGTATACAGTTTGTCAATGTTAAGCTACTTTTTGAACCAAAACTATGAATAAAAATCATTATGGATCTATGTTTTGCAATTACATCATGAACATCCACRGCATTTTTAGCATTTTTGGGATACATTTAGCTAGGCAGGTGAAGCTGTGTGTGGGAGGGGTACTCTGTGGGGTGGGAGCTCAGTCCCCAGCTGAGCAGGGAGGAGCTTTGGATAAAGAGGCGGTGCTTCGTACCAGCAAGCAATTTAGGCAGCTACAAATGGCTAACAGGTGAAATTCAAGGATTTCTTAAATATGCATGACTTAGTCGAAGCAACTCTCTGGGTATGTTTTTGATGGTATTATAACATGATATGAAGCTCAAAAAAGTTGATGTTGCAAACCACCCCCCTTTAAATGATACGGGGAGATGTGATTAAATTTATGAAAAGCAACACTCAGATCTAAAGAATTAAAAACCATGCAAGTGCCAGCTGATGCTGCCGATTTGGCATTTAGATTGGGAATTCACTATCAATTGCATTTTTCATCAGCTACTCCTGAAGGGTCCATCCTGACCCAACAAACAGCTGTCACACAATCAAAGTTGTGTTAACAACAAAGAGTTGTTTTTATACTTGTCGTCACAAGGGTTGTGACACACTTAGTAGAAGCATCTGGCCATTGTTGCTTTAGATCATAGAGGGTGTCAAAGGGACCTGAAAGACAATTCCAGGTAAAGACAGAGAAGGTTATTACCAACCGGTTGTCACCGTGTCTGTCTGTCTCACCTCCTGATGCTCCCTGAACAAAACAAAAACACTCACATCCTCCGTCTGCGAGTAAAACAAAACTACCACCTGCATGGTTGTAGACATCTTGCTAACTTTTGAACTGCCCTTATTGTTTTTGTTCCACTTTTGAATTCAAAGGTTGCCAATAGTCACAAATACCTAACCTGAAGGCCATGCTATCATTGAATCTTGTTAAGTGTTGAAGTTGGCAGCTGACTTTTTCCACTTCAAGGTGAAACACAAAACTAAAATTTCTTCAGAAAAAGTTCAACCTTTATTTATTTATTTATTTATTTATTTATTTATTTATTTATTTATTTATTT
>NW_013952402.1:9672052-9683123 GCF_001266775.1 Austrofundulus limnaeus | reverse complement strand
ATGTATATATATGTATATGTATATATATGTATGTATGTATATGTATGACACATTTTGCTACAGGAGAAAACTGAGATTTAGAGACTCAGGAATTGAATTTAAGATATGTGGCTTATCTTGTCCATCTTGCCTTAAAATAAAACATTCATGCCACTGGGAACTCACACCTTCTGCATCAGCTCCAATATGCCGTGGAGGGACACGATCTGAGCAGAATGAAAGATCAACTGTTAGTGTGACGGGGGAGGATCGCCTCTGGACCACATGGCTGACACCCAAGACGAAGCTGTTAATAGTGTCCCACACATCTGACAACATCTTTTCATTTGTGGTGGCAGGGCAGAGGAGGCAGGATGCTATCACATATGATCAGTGAACCTCTCAGACTCAGGCGCTCAAGTGTTTCCCCAACACTTCTGCTGTAGTGAGAAATAAACTCCCCTCCAGGCTCAATACAACTCATTAATCATTCCATTGTTTAGTCGTCATATCTATCAGCATCACTGTCATATGTTTGTACAAATTAGTCTTCTGTTATTCTTACCTCTTCATGGAGAAATAAATGCCTCTAGCATCCTGTAGGCATGATATACCACATTTATGGTGTTTTCTAAAAACTTATTTGCCATCTCAAGCCACAGACCAACACAGTCTTCTCACTTTAACCTTGTGGCATGTGTTTAGAGAAATAGATAACCTTGACAGAGTTTCAGTAATTTGCCTGTCAGGAGTTTAAAATGAGGCTTTGTAATATAACTGCAGAAGAAAAGTAGTGGTCAGGTTTTCCTTGGACCGCTTGGCCACAAGAGCTTTAAATCAGAAATGTGAAGGAGCAAAGGGACAGCGGGGAATTGCTACGGGCATTAATTTAGCAGCAAGTTCAGATGCATTTGCTTTTCTTTCCGCTTTTGGTTMTGGCAGAGCCTCTCTCGAGTGTGGCAGGAAATTGTTCCCCGTGTGTTTGTCTGGCCGGACTGGCCCTCGCGTGTCTTGTGTGCAAACAAAGATAATTCGGCGTTATGCATAGGAATTCATCTCCACTTTTGTGTTTGGGATGCCAGGGCCAAATTAAACTGTGTGAACGAGCAGGAGGGCCGCTCTGTCTGCTGCAGTCATTAGAAGGAAAATAAGAATCTTTCCCTCGGTAGCCCGTGTGCTTAGAGAACAGGAGCTTGACTACACAACGAAAAAAAGAACTGAGGAAACTCCCACCTGCTCTTCACACTAAAACAATCCTCTTCCATCGGAGATTATGCTTTATGAATCTGGCATTAAATAAAGTCTGAAACAGAAGCCTTTCCATRACAATGTATTACTTCAAAGTATTCAAGCAGTTTTTTAAATAAATTCAATCTTCACATGACATGGAAAAGKGATACARGGGTTCGTCAAAGGTGCATGTTGTTGTTGTTCTATTATAAAGCTAATATGGGTGTGTTCTTTAACCTCTCTCTACAGGATTGGCCTTTTGCTTTTGAGCAAGCCTTTGGACAGAGAAACTACAGATCAGTACCGTCTAATTGTCACAGCTTCTGATGGCAACCTTGGAGGGGTGAGGCACAACACTTTTTTTAATTAATGACCTAACTCTATTGGATTTCGTGATTGTTCAAATTAAAAGCCAGTTAGATTCACTTAACTCAAGTGCTTTACTCTGTTTGAAACGATAATAATGTGTTTTAATTTAGAGTTTAATAAAATCTTGTGAGTTTGGCTCAGTGTTTGTGGAAACCATGATAATGAGGAGGACCAACAGGGTTATAGCAGCAGTTTATTAAGTCCACACTTTTTGACTAATCCACGTTTTTCTTTTGCAGCTTTTTATAAAAAGAATTGTAGAAGAGATTTTAATAGAGATGTGAGAGGTTTAGATGTTCCCAGTCATGCTCACTTTTGGGTAGCATTTATYAGTAGCTGTTTTCCTTCATTCAAACAAGATCATTTCACCAAGTGCTCAGCTCTACTGGTGGAACAGGACTAGGAAGTTTTTTTTTTTCTTTTTTTTGCTTTTCACCATCAGATGCATGACAGATGCCATGTTACAGTGGAAGATTCTGAACTAGAAAAGTGTTTAATACAATATTAATTTTACTCTGAATAAAGTGCTGTTATKCTATGTTATATGTTTGTTCTTGCTGTTGTACCAGTGATGCAAATGTTCTTTTAACAATCTTTTTTTTTTACTTTATTAAAAAGGAACTCAATAACACAACATAAAACCACAACTTTAAACTATTTTAGACTAAACAATGACTTTTTAATATRGTTCTTCTGTTTTTGGTCTTTGTATGTGTTTGTCGGTCAGTAGCATTATCTACAAATCTCATTAACTTCAAGATGGCTGCCACTGCTAAACAACCTTAAGCATAAAAATGGCAATGAGTCAGTGAGTTTTGCAGATTATAATTTAAAGTTATGTGTGGTAGTAGCTGAGAGTCATCCTCAACACACACTTTGGGTCACAAACTAAAACACTGTGTGTGAGTAAAGTACAAGAATAAACAAAGTTTGGGCACAACGGTTGTTATTCTGTCTCTTTTCAATACAATCGGATTTTTAGTCAAAAACGCTGGTAATGCAAGTAACTCCTTAAAGGAATGTAGATATAACATTTTTTTACTAGAATAAATCACATTTTTAGCATAGTTACAATATAATATTTTGGTGTAAAATATCTGACCACATCATTAAAACTTCACTGCCCATATAAGCACTGCTACAGATGAAGCTGTGTTAATGTTTTGGCTGTTCATTGTACTGTACATCTGCAGTTGTTGTGCTGATTTAATGAATGGAGTACTGTGTTGAGCATGTTTTTTTTAYTGAAACTATGATAATATTTAAAGGCACATAAAAGTTCAGATTTCCATTTACTACATTTCATGGTTTTCTCCACTCCTGTGGCATAAAAAATAYATTAGTGAGTGTTATTTTATACTAACGATGACTCAAAAACGTATTTCTTAAATTGTAAAATGTGTTGAGTGTGCCTTTTTATAAAGCTGCTGTCAATTCAGTTTTATCAAAWGCACTTGGGAAACAATATTCACATGACTGCGACTTAGCCTTAAGAAACAGCAGACCCCAACCAAATGTGAATGTTGGCTGCGCTGCATCCCACCGGGAGCTGCTAATAACATAAACTGTCTTAATTTAATTAGACTTCACCTCAGTTGGCTCGCTTTGTTGCACCTGCCTCTAATCTAGGGAGAGGAGTTTCCTGTTTTAAAATGCAGTCTATGATAGGGTRGAAACATTAGCTGATGAGCTGTCACTAGAGTGATGTTGATTGCTGCCCTCTCACCTCATAACTATTGGCAGTCTCAGTACGTCRGTCAGGTGGGAGTCGGTCCCGTTATGTGAGACACAGAGTGAAACAGACGCACTGGATGAACAGTGACTTAAAATAAAAATAAAGAAGTAAATGAGGTGTGTAGAGTGATGCTTCGCCTCACCGCGATGTCACCACTAGCAGGAACTGTGTAAATGTTGCCGGTTGTACAGAGCAGCTGTCTTTAGCTGCGTAATAAATGTCTTCCTGTGTTGCAAAAAATGCTCGGGACCCACAAAGTATATTAATACTTGATTTGTGTGGACTCTGTGTCACAGCTTGTAAGAAATACTGTTACAACTGGGAKTAAATTAAATGAGAGAGAAGAGTAAAAGTGTGTGAGAGTAGAAAGGCGAGGAACTCATTCAGTGCAACAAAATGTGCACCCAGTTTGATCTAAGACTATGAACTGAACAAAACTGTAGTTTCATTGTTTTAATGCTTTAGTGTCATTTTTTGTAYAACTGTAAAACGAAAAGGGGAAACCAGCAACAGGCTGAGTCTCTGAGAATGTTAACATCTCAGATTACTTTTATGAACAGTTTCTTACTACCTTATTAAGGCAACAAATTAGTTTAAAAATGCCAACTTATGTACATTTTAAAGTTTTATTTAGGGGAAAAATGGCTTTTCATAGACAGCAGCAGTAGGCTCKTCTATGCAGATGAGTGTAGACACTGAAATTTTAAATATTTGATGACCAAAAAGCAAAATGAAAACTTCCKTTACTCAGTCAAATACTAATATCTAWCAGTAGCTCTCTTTGTAGTGTAATTAAATGTTAATGACAAGTCCATGCATGAAGGCTAAATATGTTCATTGCAGCTGGTCTGGTTCTGCTCTTTTCTACACTGCTTGTTTTAGAGGCCATTTGAGTCTAAAAAAAAGTCTGAAAGAAGGCAGTGTGAGCTGTTGATAATCAATTTGAGTTCTAAACCAAAAACCACAATCAAGAAACTTTTAAGGACAATCTTCACAAGACACTTATTGATGCGTAATCAAAATAAAACTTTCACCATAAAATTCAGCATGAGAAGTTTGCACAAACACAATGATTTGATACTATAAAACATTTGGATGATAATCAAAAAGAAAAAAAATAAGTAGGTCCTCTGGATGGGTTCTTCTTTAGTGAAACGTTTCATCTCTCGTCCAAGAGACTTCTTCAGTCTGATGAGTTTCAGGTGAAACTCAGCCTTATAAGCCCTGCCTCCACCTGGACAAACAGGTTAGTCACATGCAAAAGAGGGCCATTGACTAACAATAGACTTGATTAGCTCTATTGTTCATAGAGCGGTCACTCTTTCAGGGATGAAGATGTTTTCATCCTTGACAGAGAGGAACGTTGGTTTCAGAAGCCATCTTTGTGGAAAAAAAAAACGTCCACCATTAAACAGAGGTGGAGGCCTTCGTGTCCAGTTGTCCTCCTCCTACAATGCTGTCATTGTAAGTATGACTCGGACCCCTGTGAGCAAACGGTGTGAGTCAGGGCCCCAATGATACCAACACAAAGAGGGAGAGAGGGACAAAAACAAAGGGACAYTGAACCCCCGCTTGCATTCACTACATTCACATAACACGACACGGGTCAGGTGATGGGGCGCATGACCCTCTATGAACAATAGAGATAATCAAGCCTATTGTTAGTCAATGGCCCTCTTTTGCATGTAACTAACCTGTTTGTCCAGGTGGACACAGTGCTTATAAGGCTGAGTTTCACCTGAAACTCATCAGACTGAAGAAGTCTCTTGGAGGAGAGACGAAACATTTCACTAAAGAAGAACCCATCCAGAGGACCTACTTATTTTTTCTTTTAGATTTATTTTTCTACCTGGATTACTGAGATGCATCAGGACATTTGGATGATAATATTAACATAAAATGCTCAAACATTTAAAAAGGAAAATATGTATTCAGTTTTATTCAATTATGTAAATCCTTTGTTTGTTTTTTTAGTTCCCAGTGACAGATTTATTTGATCATACATTTTCACTGTATATTCTTGTGTAAAAATTAAAACCACATATGTGACAGTGACAATAAGGAGTGCTATCCCCATAGGCTAGATTTGAAATTAGCTCAAACCCACCTAACCAAAACTTAACCAAAGTGAACAAAGACACCGGTCCACATTGCTGCTACCCTTTCATTTCAGTCAGTTTTTTCAGCTCACATGCATACATAAACATGTTTCCTCATTTTTTTTTACCTCTTACATCATCTAGTCTCACATAAAACAATCTGTCCTCACCTGGTGGACAAATTCCAAAATTTATATTCTCGCCAGTACAAGCTTTAATCAAATCTGCCAAGCGGACTTGAATCCCAGAATTTCACCCTAGCATGCCAGATTGCCCTCAGCAGGAGAGTGTCCAGGACTCCTAATAGCCTGATCATATCAGTTCCTGCAACAAGGTTTCTAGTCAAGATTATCACTTAAAAGCAAAACGTCATCCACCACCTCTGCATCCATCGGGCAGCTAGCTCTGAAGATGACACATCATAGAGCCTCGTCTATTTCATGTTAAATAAATAATGGCAGCTCATTAATCACATTCAGGCTTGTAGACTTTGAATTTCTTTGGAGTTGGTAACAACGCCCATGCTTGAATGGTGACACTAATTGGCCTGAAGTCTTCGGTGAAATGAAAAATGAGCTGATGTTTCACAAGATCACAACAGTAGTGAAGAAYGGCTTTTATGTCACTTTTTTTTTCTTTCTGAGAAATAGATAAAAAAAACATGAATGGTTTTCCTAGTAGGTTATCAAGCCCAGTCAAAGATGATCATAGGCATGCAAAAAAATTACAGCAAATTATAACCATAATGGAGGATTCCACAATAACCAGAACAATAAAAAAATGACATTAAGTAGGTCATTTGAAAACTTTCACACAGCTGTCATCTTGGGAGAATTTTATTTTGTAGGAGCTAAATCCTACAACAAACCCATTTTTCGTACAACCCCCTAAACAGAGGACATTCATGCAATCATTTGCAGGCACAGTCGCCTCATGACACTGAAAGATTATGGCTTGTGGTTTCTGCCATTTTCTATGTTGATTTATAGAAGCATCATGTGCATATGAACTGCGCCTTTGTTTGAAGGTTATTGGTTGTACACTTGTCCTAACTGGCCTTGCAAATAAATGATGCCGGTAAGCTCTGAGATCAAAAACCCTCACATGAAATGCTTGTCAAAAACAAGTAACATATAAACATGATTCATATCCGTGTACTGAATATATTTAAATTGTGATAATAGTTATGTAATTGTCTAAAGCATTGAGTTACTGCCGTGAGTTTGATAAATAATAAGATTATATATCCTTGCTGTGTCATAGATTTAATTTAAAAGAAAAGCATTTTCAAGGAGGGATTTGGAGGCTTTCATTGCTGACTTCTGTTTTTCAAGTTTTTACCGTTGAGCTATATTGCCAAATGTTTTTTTTCCCTTTTGTGCTCTTGTCTTTTAACATTTTCAGCAAATGACAAATTATTTATGAGTGGTGTAGTGCTTCTTGTAGGATGCGGTACAGGATAGCGTACTGTAGCTGTCAGATCTGAAGTGAACTGTAACATCTAATCCTCACTTACTACTGTCTTTCAAAACATCCCACTGATTGGCAGTGACTCGTGCATTTCTTGCTACAGTCAACCAACATGAAGCCAGTAAAGTAGTATTTTTTTTTCAACCTATCAAAAACGTCTGCTGGATGAGACAAATACCTGAAACATGCAGGAAGAATCTGAAGAACTGTCTTCTGTGTCATGAGGAACTGTTAGTAATGGAACTTAAAACATAGAACTAGAAAAGATGAGGACAATCTTCATCCTCATTTTTTTAAAAGTGCCAAAATAAATATGTTTTTTTAAAACAGGGGTCTTAACTAACCCCCAAACTGATAGAGAGATGAATCAAGGACACAAGGACATATTATATACAGTATATGTACAGAATTGAGTGAAGCAGGATTCAACTGGTGTTCTCACTGAATGTGAGCATTTCACACTGAAATACATTATTTTACGCCTCAATACATCAATCTGCTACATGTTGGAGTCGTGCTAACATGTGGTCAAAGACTTTGCTTGTGATCTTGTGTCTTTAAATTGAGCCCTCAGCAAATTTCAATGACAATTTATGCTCTTGTTTCTTTAGACGTCTACTGCTACTGTGAGCATAGTGGTCACTGATGTCAACGATAACGACCCAGTCTTTAACCGCACCRTCAGCACTAACTTTACCGTCCGAGAAGAAAAGGCCAACTTGTTTGTAGGGCAAGTCCTGGTAAGTGAAACATTTCATAAGAACAATCCTTGGTTATGTGTTCAAATTAAACCTCAGTACATTATCTGTTGTCACTTCTTTGCTCAGAGATACCGTAATATACTGTGTTTACGTTCTTTGTTATTTGTTAACGTTTTGCTGAGGCCCTTGACTGATCACTTTGTCATTGTTCCTGCTCATTAACAATTACTTGGCCTTATTTTAACAAGTTTTAGCCAAAGCTGCTTCCCTGCTGGAAACCTCAGCTAAAACTCATTATGCAGCCRCATTTTAATTATTTATTTTTAATTACTGATGCAGGTTACCAGACCTGAATGTTGCCAATAAGTTAATTATGTCTTCTTGACATCCTGCGTTAGAATGCACAACAGGGCAAATGATGAAAAAACAATCCGATTTAAAAATCATTTTAATAATGATGCAATTATTCATTCTGTGGTTTTACTGTTTTTCATACACAAATTCACACAGGTTAAAAATTCAACAGAGTTCAGTAAACATTGTATAATGTTGTTGAGACTGAAAGGAACAGTATTTATTTTTTATTTTAATATCTTGGAAAGATGTTTGCGGAATTTCACAAGTTCAAAGTTCAGCTCCCACATAATAGTTAAAATATTGAATTATTCATGTTAATGTTTTGAAAAATTTAAACGTAATTTAGAAGCTGCAGATGAACTAGTTGATGTCAATTTATCAGTCTTTACTCCTAAAACATTGTTAATAAAAGGTGTGATATTGAAGAAATTTTGTAACTGATTAATTGAATATTAGATTCAGTTTTGTATTTTATACTTTCTGATCATTTCAGTCTGTAAGGTTGAAGCTGACAAAGAGTTGGTGTGTTATCATGTGTTCTCTCTCTTAGCCTAAACAAAACTGAGTGACGTTCTGACATCTGACGTAAAAGGTAACACCTCTGGGGTGTAACCAGGAAGAGATGAACATTATAAGCTCAATTCATTATTATAGTAGAGAGAAGTTGTCAGTGTTTTTTTGCAGAGTGTCTGCTCAGAGCAGAGCTCCCGTGTTTGTTTTGGTTTGGCCCAAGGTTGTACTCTGAGGCCTGTGCTGCTGAGAGCTGAATGAAGCTGATTGGAATCAGAGGACTGAAATAAAGTTTTTAACAAGAAATCCAGCTGAATCCTGTTTATTCGGACATACCATATTAAAACACGTATTTCTTACAATGTGTTAATTAGAGTATATATACATACAGTTGTGGCCAAATTACCAGTTAAACTTCTCTGATTTTTTTTTTCTTTTTTGTGGTTTCTGTTTTCAGAAAGCCATAATAGTCTCAATTCTGAAAGTGAAAATCAGTTTATTCGGACATATATTTTGTTTATTTCTTTCAAGTCAATATGAAGATAAACTCCACACTATCATTTTGTCAGTACTTATATGAACAATGATCAGAGGGAACATTTCTGAGCTGCTGCAGCTGCTCTTCTACTTCTCTCCGTCACCTGCAAGCCAAGATCTGGACTCACTTTATGTAACAAGTACAATCCTGCAGGATACAAAAAAATGTTTATTGTCTGTGGTAAAAAAAATGTTAAAAATTCACTGAAAGCTTGTGCACACCAAAGAACATTTGTCACACTAAAGTAGACAAACTTTGCTGTCTCACTGTGTTTATTAAAGGAGACATATCAGGATTTTTCACATTTAAATCATTCAGTTGAGGTCTATTTAAAGTGGAATTGCAATGCTTTGGTCTGAATTTCACCTTATTGTAACTTCACAAGCCCGTGTTCCACCCCTCTTCTGAGGTGTGTCTCATGTCGACTCATTTTGAGGCTGTCTTTTTAAACTTAAACGAGGCGCTTCGCACCAGTCTGACAGTCAGAATGAAGTTAGGAAATCCATACATTGTTTAGAAGTTGTGTTGCAAATGCTGTGATGTAATAGTTGAGAAAACGTCATAAAAAACAGAGAAAACTGAACGAGTTGAAAAATATGACCGTAGCAGAATATAATATCTATGCTTCACCGGGATCATTTTCTGCACTCCTAGAGGCTCCTGGTACACAACAAAATGCATTTAATGGCTAATAAAGTGGATTTAGCGTATGTCCCCTTGGAGGGAAGGACGTCTTAGAACGTACCTGTTCACATGATGAAAATCAAGTCTTGCTTTCTTTTAGTTCCTTGTCTGAATTGCTTGTTTAAACATACCCTATCAGTACAGGACTTGTCTGAACTTTCAGAATATAAAGTTTAAACATGGATAACCTGGTGTATTTTAGTTGGTAATACACTACTGCTAAATGGTGAAAGTTTATGAAGTGAAAAAAAGGACTACATGACACAGGAAGGAATCTTGGTGCTTGCATGCTGCAAAGTCCACTCAAGTCTCAACTCATTGCAAGTGTTTCCTCAGAAATGCAGCTAGCAGCTAAAACGGGGCTTAGTCCAGCGCTCAAGCTCTCTCCCTCTGCTCTGCTTTGGGAGGTTTTCTGAGCTGGCAACTCGCCACGTTCAGCTAAGAATCTGACTAAAAAGAAAAGTACATTAAAGTACTTAGCTCCATAGGATCCGGCTGTCTGTACGCACTGAGAGGCTGCAGTTTAGCTTGCTGAAGCTTAACAAGAAGGTACGGAGGCTTTTTTCTTCTGAGACAGTTTCATAAAATGATAGCAACTACAGTAAACTTTGTTTTATTATTCAGTTTCAATACATTAAAAGAAAATAAAAACATAAAAACCTTTAAATAAAGAAGAAAAAGGAATATCTTGACGTATGGATATAAGAACCAGCTCAGTGCTATTAAATTTATTTTAGCTACTCTTTCTGTTTCAGTCTGGAATATTTCCTTCTTTTTTCCTAGTTTGTTTCCTTGAGGTAATGTTTTCACGGTGAAGACATTTTTCAAAGAGGCTTCCCATTTTTCATGCAGGGAGCACAGATTTGCATTTTAAGACATCATGCTCATTGCCGAGCGTTTGAGATCATTCCCCTCGGGAAGACGCTTCTAAATAAACTTGATTCATAGATAGTTTAGTTGTGAAATGTGGTTAAACCTTAGCGACTTGCTCCTATACGGGGAAGGGAGCCAGACTATCTATATTCCTTGGTAACACTTCATTGTGGATGTGGGACACTTCTAAATGAGTCAGTATTGGCCAGGGTCGAGTTGTGAAGCCTGCTCTTTGTCAGTTAACTCACACCATTTACTGTATGGCAAAGATTTCACTATGTTTCATCAGTCCCTTCTGATAGGCCGACAAATGATCAGTAACTGCTCGTGCTTTTTCCCCGGGCCTGAATAACATTTTGTGATGAACATCGTCTCTCTAGCTGAACAAATTTTGTTCCAATCAAAACAGTAGCCTAAAGCTTACGATTGCATGATACACTAAGTAATAGACCAAGTGACAGAAGAGGGAATAGATGAGATGCAAGCAGCTTGAATTAAGCAACTTTGTGTCTGTTCAAATTATATA
>NW_013952402.1:9667113-9671062 GCF_001266775.1 Austrofundulus limnaeus | reverse complement strand
ATATAAATATGTTATGGTAAAATCGGATCACTTTTTTCCTCATGTTGTCTTGAGTTCACCTGCAGGGAGGGAGTCATGATGCAGCCAGGCACAACACTTCAGGCGGCTGCCAACAGTGAAAATGATTGCAGTGTAAATGCATAATGCTATTAAGTAGCTTTATATTTGCCCACGGGTGTTTTTAGCTTATCCTTGCCATCATCAGAACTGGTTTCCCCCGTTCTTTTTCACACACTCTCTTATGGAGCAGAGAGAATTTGTCAGATTATCACTGCGGTTGTTTGGGAGCTGGCAAATCTTATTTCGTAGGAACCCATTCAGTTGGCTCTTAGCAGCAGGGAACATGGATTCAGCATTCAGACGACAAACCCAGACGGGCGTAGTATGTCAGACTCATCAAAAAATCACCATGTGAAAATCCTTCTTAGTCAGACTGGTGAACATACTGTACTGTCATTACATACATGTCAAGTTGTATGGATTGTCAGCAAGTTACACAGATTCTCCCCCATTTTTGCTGGTATCCAGATGAACAAAGAAATCCCACAGACATTTCAAATCACACATATTTCATTTTCAAAGATTCAGCTTCAAATTTATTTTCCCTCTCGGAACCTGTAGGATGTAAATAAGCCAGAAACAGTAAATGAAATTAAATAACCCTCTCCCAACTTGCTCTGCCCCTAGAAATAAGTTTGACACGTCTCCCCATCCTCCTTTCCCTTCTCCTCTGCGCTGCAGCTGCTTTCATTTCTGCTCCATGTTGTGTCTTTCCCTACAATTGACCGACCATTTGTCATTTAACAACCCACACACACACACTTCATTCCCACCCATGTTGAATTGTGTGTGAGAAATACGTATTTTTTTGTGAAAACTACAGATTTTTGAGGGTAAAGATGCAGGTAAGTGTCCGAAGGGGTTGACATGTAAGCATTTGGGTTTGCTCAGTGGTGGGCACAGTTCCCCTAAAGCACTAATAGGGGAACTAATTTCCTGATTAGTGCTTTAGGGATTTTGCTAATTTTAAAATTCATTAGTGAATTAGCACTTACTAAATTTATAGGCTAAATTTAGAAGCACTAAGTGAGGTCCATAAATGTTATTGATCAATGCTAATGTTAACAGCTGACGGTGAAAGCTGTCACACATTTTGTTCATATGTGTGTCACTTATCCACTAGGTGACAATATATTGACAATATACTGTATGAACTCAAATACAGCTGTGGAATGTCAATGATAAGTCTTAAGAGAGCAACATGGCAATACGTGACTAATGTTGTCTGTTGAAGAATGTTAATGGTTTGATTGGGTTATTTTAGTGCTTTAGAATTAGGTTATCCTAATTTTTTAGTGCATTAGTGCTTTAGAATTAGGGGACCTAAATATATGAGTCAGTGTTTAAGGGCTAGTGGTAATAATTTTTAGATTAGTGCTACCCACTACTAGGTTTGCTAAATAGCTTCCTTGATATGCTAACTTACTTTGATGACTCAAACAGATTTTAGTTTTCTTTTTGGTAACAAACTTTTCTCATTTGGTTATAAAAATAGACATCAGTAATTAAGTACAATTTTTAGAAATTTGAAGTTGAGATTTTCAAAAAATCACACAAAAAAGGAACTCAAAGGGAATTCCTTTTTTTCTTTTCCTTTTTTTGGCACATAAACCAAATATACATCAAAACAATAGGATTTTAGTCTTCTGTCACTCAGTCCATCTCTTCCAGTTATCGGACTTTCTCTTAAATTCAACCAAAATTTCGACTGTACACACACAAATCTCTCTGGACTACAGTTTGTTATATTGTCCTGTCCTGTCCTGTCCTGTATCCTACATAAAACAGTGTAAGAACATAATTCACATTTGAATACACATTTATGTTCTTTTTGCCTGCCTCTAATTAACTTTGCAGTCAGAGTGACAGACACGTGTATTGTCACCATGGTGACATTAATGTAATGAGCCACCAGCAGTAGTTTTAATGTTTCTTTTTATCTTTGTTCTCTTTGCACTTTTTATGCAGCGTGTCCATTTAAATGTAGGCCTTTTTCTTTCTTATTTCAAGTCATTACACAGTTGATGTTGGCATTTTATGCATTCGCTGCCTTGGCATTTTCAGAATTTCTTCAGACGTTTTCTAGTTTATTCTGTGAGTCTTTGTTTGCTTGTTTAGTGTTGCAACACTAGACAGATATTTCTATGTTAAATAACAAATATAGTTTGCTGACTTTCTCATCTCCAAAGAGAAAGGGTGGAAATGTTTTTTTTTTTCTTAAAATTTCTCTAGGTTTGATATTTTTATAGTTTATTTTGTTTCTATTTTTCCCACCACTGTAAATATAAAGTGTTTGTTTGTTTTTTGACCAAGATGTGTTTGTTCCTACACTTTGTTTCTTGTATTCATTCTTCATTCCAATCTTTGTGAGTGCTAATTCTTGTTTGGATTTTGCCTGAGAAGTCATCTTCAAACATATATTTTTTTCCCTAATCTACAGATATATTAATTCTTTTTTTTTCTTCTGTGTGTTTCGTAATTACAACATAGTAGTATTGCCAAACAGCAGACTGTATGAAGTTGGGATGACTGTCAACAAACTTGAATGAAGTTTATCATTTGCATTGCAAGATAATTGCAGTATCAAACAGAATCAAATTGTGTGTGTGTTTATTTCCCAGCATTTTTTCCCTATTGTAAATTAAGCTTTATTCAGACATTATTAAAGAGTTCCATATTATTAAATGTTGTCCTTTTTATTGCTGTTTGTTCTAGAAACAAACAAACAAACAAACAAACAAACAAACATTCTGGAGCTCCAAGTCAACGTTCTGTTTTAATATCAGTGAAAAAATGAGACTGGAATGTGAGAATGGTTTTGGCTTGGCTGCATCACTGAAGCTTACAGGGCTTTGCTCATGAAAGCTTTGTAAATATGCTAGGCATTAGAACAAAGCTTAGCTCTAATGGTTTCTGCGTTGGCCCTAACAGATGCTGTTTACATGCAGGAAATTTCTGTGCTGACTGTTTTGAGAGATGTTATTTCTTTTGTTCTGACTATCTAACTTTTTTGTCTATCATTGATATGTATGAATAAATAATCCGTGTCCCAGTGTAATGATTTTACCATTTTAGCTACGAGACCATTAGCAGTTAAGGATTTTCAATTTTTTGTTAAGTGTGTCTGGTCACCAAACTGTCAAACAAGATAAGTTGTACTGGTGCAATCCGGGTTTTTTTTGTTTGTTTGTTTTTGTTTTTTTTTAGTTCAACATTTAAGATTTAGTTACTTGAAGCAATAAAAGTTGCACCAGTCACATTTCAAGTGCATTAAATTTTAACATTAATTATTAACCTTGCCGAGGGTACGTAATTCTTTTCTTTCTCCTCAGGCTACAGATCCTGATGCTGGAGCTAATGGCCAGGTTTACTACCGAATTGTCAATCATCCTGACTTGTTTGTAATCAATGCTAATGGAAGCATCTACACAAGAGTGCCTCTGGACAGGGAGTTAAGGAGCGACTATGAGCTGGTCATTGAAGCCTCGGATGGGGCAGTGGATCCGAGGCGGACTACGCTGACGGTCACGGTCAAGGTTTTGGATATAGATGACAACAGTCCAGTCTTTTCCCAGGAAATCTATATGGTGAATGTACCTGAGAACACTCCTGTGGGAACTGTAGTTCTGAAACTAAGTGTAAGTTTATTTTCAAGTCAATGTATTTATTATTTATTTATGTATTTTTTGCTATCATTTAGAGATGATCAGATCACATTGTATTCCATCCATCCATCCATCCATTTTCTGTACACGCTTCTTCCTTTTCAGGGTTGCGTGGGTCACTGGTGCCCATATCCAGCAGTCACRGTGYRAGGGGCAGGGTACACCCTGGACAGGTCGCAAGTCCATCACAGGGCCACACATAGAGACAAACGAGACAAACAACC
>NW_013952402.1:9641318-9665434 GCF_001266775.1 Austrofundulus limnaeus | reverse complement strand
GGTCCCCAGACCGGGATTTGAACCGGTGACCTTCTTGCTGAGAGGCATCAGCTCTACCAACTGAGCCACCGTGCCGCCCACATTGTATTGTATTGCATATTATCAAAAGGCTGGGAGAGTATTTCATCCTGGGTGGTTGTATTTTATTGTTCTAATTGTGAAATTAATCCCGATAGAAACATACACACTAACAAAAATACAACATTCCTAGAGGCTTCCACTTCCTCTGCTCTCTCTGGCCCCTTTTAGACAAAACAAGACTTGAAGCAAGTTTTTTTTCTTTCATTTTTATGAGCCAAATCCAAGCAAATGCCAACGTGGTGCACGTTAGGCTCTAAAAATATATAAAAAAAACTTAGAACATTTGCCTTAAGCTTAAATACTATCGAATATCAGTGTACACAGTTGTATTGAAGTGAACGTAGAGAAACCCAGCATATGTTGCGCCAACATGAGCAAAGGGGCAAGTAATTGCTGGCACATTGTGAGTGACATCTTCCCAGATGGGAGTATAGCAGGAGGTGGGGAGACTAGGGGGAGGGAGACCAAGGAAAGAGGAAAAAGAAGCTGAGGGCTTTGAGTGACAGTGACAGTGTGACACTATAATAACCCATAAAACAACACCTCAACTCTAAACTGAGACGAATGGCAGGAAAGATACCTAAAGTTCGTTGAACCAAGTGTGGAATTTTTGCTATTTATTAAAAATTGGAATGGAATTGGGGATTCCTCCCACTTCATTTCATGTTTAGGGTTGGAAATCTTCCTTATATCAATCTGATCGTTCTATTCCACCATCTGTTCTAGTCCAAGTTAAAGGCTCGGCTCCCTTCAGGTTTTCGGTGGATCATATATTGATCGCTTGTGCTTGTGCTTTTCATTGAAAAATCTGAAACTGTTCAAGGCCATGCTTTTGTCTAACATGGTTGATATTTTCCTTCAGTTTTGAATGTAGCCAATTATTTTTATGTGCTCTTGATTGGGTAACCTGGCCTATTGACAAGAGGGAGGAAAATCATTGCATGAGGGAAGTAAACAGACAGAGTGAGACAGCTAAAATTCAACATTTGTAACAACATTAGAAATTAGTTTAGAAAATTTCCTGTCTGAAAAAACTTTAGTTCTGTTAAAAATACATATAAATCAATATTCTTGCATGGGACCTTTTGTCCATGTTTCTTTTTAAAATGTTTTCAGTGTTTTCATCTTACTCATCCTAGCTTGTCTTACTCACAGGCGGTTGACCCAGACCTCTTCTCCAATGTCACATATCGGATTAAGACTGAATCGGCGAAGCAACTGTTTTCTCTGAACCGTGTCACCGGGGAGTTGACTCTATTGCAGCTCCTTGACTTTGAGGGCCTGGCAGCTATGGGGATGAGTACCTCTTACAGTTTTCTGGTGGAAGCTGTCGACCAAGGAGAGGTAATGCCCCCAGGCCAAGCTAACGTCACCATCCGCATCACAGTAAGAGCCTCCAGATATATACTTCACCATTACTTCTCAGGGTTCTACTCTGCTTTCCTCGTCTTTATTAAGTCTTTAGAATTGTAGCTTTGACAGGGAAGAGTATACAGTGACAATTGAAGAGATTAGCATAGTTTCACAGGTGTAATAGCGTGCAATGGTCGTAATCCTGAAGAAAAATGAAAACACATTGCAGCATTGCCTCTGCACTGTTACCAGAATGTGCTATCTGTTGCAAAAGATCCTTGTGTTATCTTTGTATAACATGATTTAACCCCCTGACCTGATCACCCACACCAAATCACCGCTAAAAAGACAGCTGGCAGATTGGTGTTTCAGTGTTATTTGAGGTCTGAATGATTCATTAGCTTTGTGACAGCGATTATTCCATGTTTTACAGGCGCTTCTGTTTCCTCTCCAGCCTTTTAAGAGATTACCAGATGAGCGAACAAAAGCATTGTGTTATTATACCAAATATTGTACAGTTTCCCTCTGATTAATTCTTTAAAATGGGCACGGGGCTATCTCTGCTTATCGATTCAGTCCACTCGTTAAAATCTGCAGAATGAAGTTGTCAGTGTTTGCGTGGGCAGGCACTGAGCTTTTTTTTTCTTTAAGCAGATTTTTTTCTGCCTGTAGTGTGAGTTTGTGTTCTGATAAGGACAAGCTTTGTAGCATTCTGTGCGCTGTCATCCACAAATAGTGGTTTGATAGGATAAGAAATTGCCCAGACATTGATATCAGACTGGTGTCTGCCATTCAAGATGACTGAGAGTGAGCCTAATGGATGCATGCAAACTGTCGGACCTGATTCCATTGATTCTACTTCCTTTTTTATGTGGCACCTTCAGAGAGTTAATTCTAGGCATTCGGGCTTGTCTGTATCTTTTAACTTTTTTTATTTCCTTTTTTTACATGCGTTTGTTGGATAACCATTTTTTTTATTTTACAACCAGCTGTGATGGATTTAGTCATACTTATTTTGCTGTTCCGAATTAAACTTTCTTTTCTTCACTCCATGAACATTTGGGCGGCTGTGGTGGAGTGGTTAGTGGAGTCATCCTGGAACCGGAAGGTCGCCAGTTTGATCCCCCGTCCAGCCATCTCAGTCGTTGTGTCCTTGGGCAAGACAATTCACCCACCTTGCCTACTGATGGTGGTCAGAGTGTCCGGTGGCACCAGTGCATGGCAGCCTCGCTTCTGTCAGTGTGCCCCAGGGCAGCTGTGGCTACAATGTAGCTTACCATCATCAGTGTGAATGTGTGTGTGCATGGGTGAATGTCTGTTAGTGTAAAGCGCTTTGGAGTCCGAAGGGACTTGATAAAGTTCTCTATAAGTTCAGTCCTTTTACCATTTACCATTTGTCCTATGGTTCACTTGTGTGGTTGATTTTGTCTTTTTATGACTTCACAACAGAAGCTCCATGGTAAACATTGGCGATAACATGATCAAGCTTTGTTTTTCAACGCAAAAACCAATCATAGGTTTTCACCTTGAAAGCACTAAAATTGTGTATAGATTACAAGAGAGGTAGCTTTCCAGCACTGAGTTTATAAAACACAGACAGTTGTCCTTGGCTCAGTCAGAACACTGGAAAGTAACAGATAAATAAATATCAAGGAAAAAAAATCAAGCTCCTGCTTTTATTCTGTTGATTTACTTTATCCCTGTGAAATGATTTATTTACATAGTAAGTCTTTATTATCGCACAGCAGAGAAAAGATGCATTTACCAAGATTTCTTTGTAAACACATTAAATGCAGTGGAAGCATTTTTTTTCATATTCTCAACATCAGCTAAACCATCATATCATCAAAAGATGTTTTCTGACTCTGTATAGGCTTAAAATGACAAATATCTGGAACAACACCTTAGCTAATTCTAATTTATTGTCATATTAATGGGTACGTGCGAGGGTAAGAATTCGAATTTATTATTTTTATGCAATAAACCTCCGCCAGCTGTATCAAATGCAGTATACTCTCTTATCTGTGTTGTTATTGCTCTGTTCAGTTTATGAGACATGTTTACAATGAAAAAATTGACTAAATCTAAATCTTTGCTTTGATGTCATAGTCTTTTAGACTGTGGTGCACAGTGGAAAAGATAATTTTCATTTTGACCTGATCTGGATCAAAGATTTAAGTAGGTCTCTAAAACTTTCCAGCAAGCAATGAAGAAACTCATAAAGCATTACTTTGTTCATCTTTTTTTTTTTTGATTTAATATATAAAAGGCTATATTTTCATGTCTTAGGTTGGGTTCATTTTAATTGTATGAGTTTTATCCCATTCAGTATTTATTTATGTATGGGTAGTCATTTCCAAATAATCCAAATTTTACTGTATATTAGCATGGTTTATTTATGTCTTTATTTTTTTCTTGCTTTAATCACATTTAAATTTTAAATTCAAACTTTTTCCATTTTTAAGAAAAAAATATTTTCTTATTTGTAAAAGTTTGCACAAACAAACAAAGAAAAAAAGGCAGTTTGAGAAAACAGCCTTCCTCCTGAACAAGCTTTATTCATTGGTTGGGTATGTGTTTGCCAGTTTCATATCTGTCTATATACATAAGATATAAAGAGAGGGACTGAACTACTGCACTGCATTCTACTTTCTAGTCTTTCTAGACTGTAAAAATAAATCAAGATAAGTGTTTAAATGGGCTGCCTAATCTACTTGGGCAGTTCTTAATATACCTGGGCATCAAGCCCAAGCATAGTCTGAGGAAAACACTGGAAAGGCAAATTAGTTCCGCTTTTATCTCCATTGCTGAGACTTTTAACCTTGACCCTGCTCAGTCGGTCCTGATACTTCAGCTTGATTTAATGTTGGCAAACAGTTACTGCTGTGTTACTGATTACGAATGAACCTTGTTTTATGCTGGAAGCCCTGACACACTCTGCACCTTTCAAACAGTGAGAATTGGCTGTTGAAACTTTTTATTTATTTATTTTTTTTTTTTTTACTGTCAGTGTTGAAATTGCACTCCCACAAAAAAAACATCTGGTTGTGGTTTTGCACCATCTGGACATTTCGACTAAATGTGACTTTTATGTTTAGGATTTAGGCACCAGTGTGTCAGGGATATAATATACTGTATGCATTTGTTTAACCATGCTGATGAGCAAACAACTTTTTGGCTGTGACAATATGGACAAATACCAAATAGGGATCTCTGCACTTCTTACGAATGTGGGCGGACTTTGTCCTAACAGTGATTGGTGGAGTTTTGGAATATTGGTGTAGGTTCTTGGGTAGGTGGAGTTTGGCAAAGTTGTGATTGCTCAGATTGACTTGCGTTGTGGGGCAAGTTAAAAGATGAAGTAATGTAATTGTAAAATTATTGTAAACATGCAAATGTAATTTATTGACTTATTTTGTGCAACTAGCACCATCCTGTAAAATAGATGAATTTTTCCAGGCGGGTTGGGGCTGTTTTGACTGAGCCAAGTTATTACTCACACATGTATGTTGTTCAAATTGTGTGCAGCTAGCACCTTACTATCTCAAGTTATGACTAATATTAATATTTATATTTAAAAATATAGGTGCTTTCTGACTGTTTGGATCAAGCTTCACATTCCCCACAGCTGCCCCAGGCTTTTGCAAACCCCATCCAGAATAGTCAGTCTGACCAATCGCATCTTGAACAATCTACAAGCAGAGACACATTCACCCCCAACCCCCGCATAAATACACACATATCCAGGATGCTAATTGTCAATCTGTTTGTTTTTTCCAGGACATGAATGACTTCGCCCCCATCTTCACCCAGGATTTGTATAAAGGCTTAGTGGCACCTAATGCAGAGAAAGGAACAGTCATTACCACTGTTTTCGCTGAGGACCAGGACCCCCCGGTGAGTTTAAAATACTAAGTGTGTCACGCGCTAAATGTGTATTTAATACTCACCCTGTATACAGCACAGGTGAAAGCTGTGAAAAAAGCCTTTCCTGGAGGATTTAATGTTGCTGTCAGAAAACAAGTCATTTTCAGTGGCAGCCTTTTACAAATGTGTTCAACACTGTCGTGCTCTCATTAGAGCTCCAGGTCTCTGTGTGTGTGTCTTCCTTTTACACTGCCGCTTCTAACTACGAAGGGATCTACTTTTGTATCCTCACTTGTATGAGTCATCTACAATAACGGAGGTTGCTTTGTGCATGCCGTGTCATTCACTTTTTAAGTTTTGATTTATATGTTCTATAAGAAGAAAGTGGGGAAAAGGTTGTCGCTACTGAATTTTCTTTTTCTCCTTCCGGTAAAGTCCTGCATGACTGGACTTTCTGCACGTTATTAGTGGCCCTCCTGCTGGTAGGATCTCACCAAGGCTGAATGGGCTTGTATTCCCTCAGCTGCACATGAACACTGAGGGAAACGGATGCCTGTCAGTTCTAGCTGTGGGAGGTCGAACATCTTCACAATGTCACAGTGACTGCTGTACATCTCACTTTCTCTCAGGAGAGGACATCCCCTCCTCCTGCTTGACCTATTCCAGTTGTTGCAACTCTGAAATTGGCCCTCTTTGCCATTACCACTCTCCAACTCATGCAGGATATACTGTATATATATATTTTTCTCCAAGAAAGAAAATAGCCAGCGGTGCTAGAGCTCAAATAAGAAGTCATTGTTGTCACAGCGAGCGCAGTGCCAGTGTGAAAAACATGGTTGAGACAAGAGAAAAGAAGTTGACAACCGGAAGGATTAGGTTTCCTGTCTCAGATTTATATTGACTTTAATACAGGAACTCAAAATAATTTACCAACAGATGACTTATACAGACACCACTGCTAACACCAAACCAAAAAAGAAAAAAAAATACTTCACACACTCGTACAGTCTCTAGCTTTTGCACAAACTCATAAATAAACTGCACACATGGAGAGACAGAGACAGACTTGAAGTCTTGATGTAACATGCTGAATGTGAGCAATAAATATTGAAGATTAGATTGGTTCAGAGCATCTGAACCCTGGAAGAAATGACACTCGTGACTTTTAAAATGAAGATGCAATTTTGTCATTCTGCTCAGCTCTGTAACATCAATGGTGATATTACCCTGAATAAGAGATTGCCATGGAGACAAATGTTGTTTATTCTTCAGCACACAATCCAAGGAGTCTGCTCTTTGTCACTGAAAACCTTTTTTCTCCCATGTCTTGATTCACAGCAGCAGAGCAAGTTCACCGAAATGTATTTAAGTGACTCCCCGTATTCTGAGTCATCTTTTGTTTTTTATCCATTCACAAATCAAATCAATCATTCACCCATTTACAAAATAAACTGCCATAATGAATCTTTTTTTCTAAACTCTCAGCTCAGGCCCTGTTGTTGTTTCTGAGACAAAAATCAATGGAATTTATTCTGGGAATGATATGGCCTATTTGGTATTAATGAAAATTGGAATCTTCTAGAAAAAATGTGCATGTGTGAAAACTCCTCTATTTAATCTTTACTGTAAATAATCAAGTGAGTTCACTCAAGTGGTGAACATGAAATATTCATAGTCAGGGAATAAAATGTCATGCAAGAAAAACGGTGCTACAGCAGAAGAAAAGTATGTTAACAGAAACGGTAGAATGTTGCTCCTACCAAACACTTAGCTCTGTATTCAGTTTCTACATTATAGATGAGTAAATTTGTGAAAACAACAGTTGTTACTTAAAATATCTTCAGTAATATATATATNTATATATATATATATATAGTAAAGTGTAAGCTTTTGTGTTTTGGATTTTCCAGACCTAAGTTGAATGTATGAGTTTCCAAAAGCAGGTTACTAATTCAAGCTGAAAGAACAAAAAATTAGGGACTGGCTGCTTTTAATAAGCTACTTTTCTTTCTTATTTTTTCCCCTTTTTTTTTTTACTCTCAAGCAAGGATCCAGGTCCGTCTTGCAAATGAGATGTGGAACTCAGTGCAGTTTTATCTGGTTAAATAAAGAAAGAAAGAATGCAAAGAACTTAACCATGAATGCTCACCACTGTGGAAGTGTGCTTCAATTCAATTCAGTTCAGTTTATTTATATAACGCCAAATCCCAACTGCTGTCTCAGGGCACTGTACATAAAAAAAAACARTAAATCTAAAGAAGCCACCAGACTGCAATGAATGCTTGTGTATTAATAGTTTGTTTCTTTATTCATTTCTTTTATCAATAAGTTTGCTAAATTTGTATTTTTAAACAACCTTTTGAGGATTTATTTTATTTTATTTTATTTTTTTATTTTTCCTTGGTGAGAGGACTCAGTTACCTCTTAGGAACACACTTGTGCTTGTAAGCTTCCCAAGGGATCCACTACTTCAGGATCCTTTTCTGTTTAGCTTTAGGTTTGTACCTCATTCCTGGAGGGCAAAATTGCTTCATACAAAAAGAAAAAAAGAAAAAAAATCATATATATATATATATATAAAACTCAGACTTCATTTTGAGTCCGGAAGGCTGAAACTGGGATAAGACGAGCTATAGGAATGATTAGTAATCAGAATATGCGTTTGGTCCTAATCAAAGGGTCACATTAAAGTTCACACTGTCACTAATGAATGGATGTGTCCACTCCTCTGGACTAAAAGGATGCATTTAATAGAGACACTTTTTATACTTTTGATGAAAAGAATAAGTTTAATAAATCACAGAGGGTTTATTCAAGGATGTTTGGTGAGGAGCAGACTAATGGGGGATTGTGGCAAGCTAAGAGTTTCTTAAATGGATAAGAGAATGATGACGCATTAGGACAGAAATACATGGCAGAGATTAAAAGCAGTTTTTTTTTGTCTTATATTAAACCAGTTCTTTTACTTGTTGAAACACTCATATTTGACAATTTCCTAAAATACGTATATTTCTAAACAAACAGTATTGCAACACCTTAATGACTTAACCCAATTTGATAATCTTATTTTGTCTATTTTTTGTTCATCTTTTTTCTTTATTTGCAAAAGATGTTAAAACAAATGTTGTTAGCTGAATATGTATTATTAATAAAGTGGTGGTGGGGGGAGGGGGTGGGTATTATAAGTCAGAGTAAATTTTGACTGACTTTTTTTAAATGTACAACCACAATAATTTTCAATATTTCCCCTTATAACTGAAATACAGCCCCCACCCCTTCCATTATGAGTCATGCATAGCGAGGCATTTAAACAGACTCCTCACCGGAGTCAGAGGAGGAAAAAATTGTTTTCTTTTTCTTGTCAATTGTGGCGATGTAAAAAAGACTTGGACTTTAGTTGCATGTTCTGATAAATCCATCTTAATAATTTACCAACTGGCTTCTGCTCTGGTCTGGGGGCGGGTTGTTTCTTTCAGTGACACACGGAACAGAAACTTGCGCTGCACACCCTCCGCAGCTCTGCAGCAAGTGTGTTTCCTCAAATAACATTTCGCCACCAGAGAGCGCACCGCAAAGGCTGAAAAACCCTGAAGTCTGTCAGAAATTAGTGGTGGCTCATAACATGATTATATTTTTATGCCTTTTAAGCTCAAAAAAAGATGATCGTGTTATACTGCAGATCATATTACACATGAATAAATACGGTATGTAAACTTTTCTTTCTTGCAGGGGACTTCAGCAAGTTTTGTACGCTACAGAGTGGACATGGAAAGGTCACCTTACAGTGGCAGCATCTTTGATGTAGAGCTGCAAACTGGTCGAGTCATCACCAAGGTCAACCTCAACGAGGAGCCCAGCGTCACCTTTAAAGTGAGTAGCTGTAATTACGGTGACATTGTTTCGTGAAAGGTTGTTTCCTGGTTGCCATGCTAACATAGCATTTCCTTGAAAATTAGGCATTTAGTCAGTCAATGAAGAGACACATCAAGATATTTATGGGTGGTGGGGGGGGGGGGTTATTTTCTGTTTTAGGGAGCTCCAGCTGAGCTGCATCAACTACATTTAGCACATAAGAAGGAAGCCGTGGTGGTGGCAAGGCAGCCCACTGTGTTGGCTTTAATTTACCGATGGTATGATAGTGAAGAGTAAAAGCTTAAAGAAATATTTTTTGAATGATTAGCTTTACCCTGGTTAAAAAACAAAAATGTCATATTTTTTTAACAATATATTTTATTAACTTCCTCAAACTCAAAATCTGTAATGCATGCTTGATATTTGAGGTATCTTTTTGTTTAGACAAATCAAATACAGTGACTTACATGAAGCTGTAGAATAAGATGTCTTTACCTATATTTACGACTAACCCTGCCATGCAGCTTTAATGTTCGGGCCTTTGTACAAATTTTTAATCCATGCATGTTCAGCCTCAGTAGACATTGAGGACAAAATAAAATCCACTTCTTCAGAACACATTTGGATGATCCTGGATGCACATGACCAATTGTGTGAATCAAATGTTGGCCAGCACTATTCTTGAAGGAACACGTAGTTGTTTTGATTTGCCCTGACGCAGGTGGTAGTTTCAGTTAGGATATTTTCTCGATAGCTTGATTTAGAGGATGGGTGGGAAAAAATGTGTTTTCTTTTTTTTTTTTTTTAAATCCGAGTCCACATGCACTGGAGGAATCTCTCAAAGAAAATATCCTCTACATCAATGTTGTGCTTTTCTGCACTGACAGTTAACACAACAGCTTTAAGAACAGTGCCAAACCTTGTGTTCTGTCTTGTAGGTCCAATTTTTTTCTTCTTTTTTGGCTCCTGAATGTTCGTAACTATCCCCACTTATAGTAAATATGGTTGTTTAAAGTGGAGTTTTGGCAACACTTCATAAAGAGTATTAGAAGAAAGAGTATGTGTTGGTAGACAAACAGATGCTGTTATACATTTTAAGGTACTTTTCACAGCAAACTGCTTTTAAATGTATAAGTGCACAGAAGCGAGATAATAAAAAAGCCTCCAGTTGCATATAGGTGTAGCTATAGATGCATATATTTGAAACATAAATGGGTCTCCACAGAGCTCTCCATCATCACAAAGCTCCTGTTATTTGTTTACTTCAGTTCAATTGGATTTATTTACAAAGAGCTAATTTATACCTGAAATCATTACAGGGTGCTACACAGAAGAAAAGTACCATCTACTTAGACTAACTGGGAAATGAGAGGATATAAATGATAAATAAAAGGAACATAAGGGAATTGCTGCTCAAGGGGAGTAAAGTGGGTAAAGATGAGTCGTGTAACATAAATTAATAGTTTACATAACATGACCTACAGTATGTAAGAATCTCTCAAAATATGCCCAAAGTTATCGTCTAGGTTAGTTTGAACCATTAGTTGTGTCCCAATTCAGAGGTTGCAGCGCATGTAGACTGCAGCCCACATAGACCACACTCTACCTGGGCCTTAGGCAGTCCATGTAGGCTGCATAAAACGGCTGTGACATGAGCGCTGCCCTCTTACTACTGTTACATTTTGAATCAAATTCCTTCAGCTGGAACATGTCTTTTCACGGGAGGTATAACTTCACAAAATTCAGTATTATTAAAAAAATGTACATGTAAATGAATACAATTCATTCAGTATCAGTACATTTAATTGCATTTTATTTTACATCTCATTGCTACAAAAATTCCATCAGCTAATTTGCTAAACATACGCCTAGAAATGAATTATTCGGTCGATAATCAATTTCCAAACTCACAAAAATAGAAGCCACCACCAACTGACCTTAGCAAACACAAAAGTTGCTTTTAAGTGAGGCCGTTTTATAGATGCAGAACTAAATTTTGTAGCTGGAAGTCATTAACACACACTCTGTTTACTATTACAAAGTAATGTTCACATGTAAAAACTGCACTACATCTCTACTCAGTTGTGTGGAACCAGTTGACAACTTGTTTAAAAGTATATCCACCACATTTTTTTGAGTGTGCATGTCACAATATCTTGCAGAATTGCAGGAGATTGGGCATAATGTAAGTTACAAGGTTTGACCAAAACGTCTCTAAATCATCATCATAAACTAATCTTAGTTTAAAACTCTAATATTGGTTCCTTCCGTAAAGCTGTTCTGGTCCTGAGTCCGGGATTTTGCAAAGATATTAGAAGACTTATTAATGTCTTGTWTATGTGTATATTGTAGCTGTGTGTATGTATACTAACCTTTTTTAAACAAGTCCTGAGTTTGTAGTAAAGCAGGTGATGTATGTTCAGGGGTTTTGTTTTATGACTCCCATGTGTTGTCTGTTGTCTGTATTCTTTGTCTGCTTATCTTTCACTCCCTGCTTGCACACACTCCCAGTGAATGTTGATCAGTGCATTCACACTTGGTCTATCGGATGTTTGCAGGCTGCTCACCAGATTTTCTTTTGCCTTTCTTGTCTTTATTAGAATGCTGAATGTGTCTTAAACACACACACACACACACAAAAAACTAAAATAAAAGCATGTCAGAAGCTTCGGAACGGGAACAGTTTTGTGTAGAGAGTAGCGTTACAGTTCTGAACTGTGATCATTCTGTGCTTGCTTTTTCATTGTATAGTTCATGCGGGTTCTCTTGCTCCTCCACAGCTGTATGTGATAGCCTTTGATGACGGGGAGCCAGTGAAGTCGAACAGCACTTTGGTGGAGATCACTGTCCTTCAACCCTCTCGCATCCCAATCTTCACGGAGGAAGAGTACACGTACGTTTCCCTGACACACTGTTGCTGCAGCTGCCTGCTGCTGTTACTTCTCGCACCTCTGAGTGGCTTCGACTACGCTGCCAGACAAGCGGTAGAGACTGAAAATGGTTGCGGAGTGGGCAAGAACACCTTGACACGCTTTTATATCTGTGGTCACATCTTCCATTCAGCTTCTCCGAGACTCAGATCAATATTTAATGGCTTGATAAATTATACATTCTGCTTTGAACTGCTGTGAATTTGCTATTTCTCATGCATTTATTACTTTAGGATAATGATATCTATCTGTGCTTTACTGTACTCTTGTTGTCAGCACTTACTAACTCTGTCTCCATCTTGGTGATGTTCTCGTTAGCATATATATTTATACTTATTTACCAATTCTCCAGGGTACGCAGTCTTTTATCGTCACTATTGTAAAACACATTTTTCTTTCTAATGAAACAAACCGGGTCACTTCTTTGTATGTTAACAGTCAGTTTTGACTAGTTTGTCTCTATTGATGTTATTGTGGCTTAAGATGAGGCCAGGATGTTGTTTATTATTAAAACTCACACAGTTCATTAAATTACCACTAAAAGTTGCTTTGACAAATTATCTGTGATAAGGCAACACTAGAAATAGCTGCTTTTTATGTGTAATATCATGCCACATTAGTTAGACTTCTGTGGGGTTTAGTGGAGCCTTACCAGACTGATGAGCTTTAGGAACTGATGGCAAAGTTTCCTGGCGCAAAGTTGTCATTAGGAGCTTGTGAAGCTTGTTTTAAGTGGATTTGTATGCAGGGTTGTATGTTGAATTTTGGCAGACTGTTTTTTGTTAGACAGTTTGACGTGTCTTTATGTGGAACACAGGGAATGGAAGTCCTGCCTAACCTGCCAACACTTTGCTTGAGGTGTTGCTTCTTTGTGCACAGGTTTGTTTTTCTCCTCAAGTCAGCGTAAGTTATTCTTATTCCTGTTGAAGGTATTTTTGTATGAGTTCATTTTTATATACAGATTAGTAGTGTTGTATAAAGTATCTCAAAGTGATACTTGAGTAAAAGTACAAGTATCTTGTCATAAGAATACTTTGGTAAAAGTTAAAGTCTTCTCAAAAAATGTCACTTGAGTAAAAGTCTTAAAGTAGCTGATATTTTTTGTACTTATGTATCAAAAGTAAATTTCTGTCACAAAATCTACTTAAGTATTTAAAGTAAAAGTACTGAGTAAAAGTGAGCAGCTAGATTTTCCAAAATGTCATTTATTGGGAGGTGACTTCTCCAAAAAATATTTGTTCTAATGACATGCAGCTGTGATGGGTTTGTACAAGCTAATAGGGTGTCAGGATGGTATATATTTATTCTCATCCAACCACAATTAAATTCACTCTCTCCAGGAGACATAATTGATCAGGATAGTATTTTTTTAAAGTAATAACAACTCTGAATAAAACAGGAGAAATTACTTTCTACTTCTTAACTTTTTTTAAAAATGTAGTGAGTAGAAAGTACAGATAATTGTGTAAAAATGTAATGGGTAAAAGCAAAAAGTAAGCTGAAAAATAATTACTCAAGTAAAGTACAGATACCCAAAAATTCTATTTAAGTACAGTAACAAAGTATTTGTACTTAGTTACTTTACAACTCTGCAGATTAGTGCATGAGCTTCATTCAAAAAACAAATGTGTTGGATTTACTTAACCAGGTTACAGTATGTCAGGTTGTTGTATGTTGTTTTGTTTTTTGAGTGAAGAAAATGTCTTCCTGATGGTTTCTAATCACTTTGTGTGTGCACTCACGTCCCAGCTTTATTCAGTGGCTGATACACGGGCTCTGCAGCGTGGCTGGTGAAAGGCCATTGATTAACGTTTTGAATGAGCAGTCTGTTGGCAACTCACACAAAAGGTCAGGACATGAGCGCAGGCCCTCTATAGGGTGTCACATTGACAACGCTAGCCACACACAATGGCAGGTTTGTTGTGAATTATGAGCCATGAGCGTATTAGCCAGGTGCTGAAGTCTCTCCTGCTGGACAAGCATCTCTCCAGTAGAGAGCATCCAATCTGCTCACTCGGGATGAACTGTCTCTTCGTTCTCGCCTCTCTATCTGTCATGATTGTCCTTTCCCAGAGTAACCTTCCCTACACAAATCACTTTCTAAATGTCTAGAAGATCTTGTCTGTCGGTGTGAAGGCAGTTAGTTATAGCAGCAATCAGGTGAGCTATGCCTTCAGCTCTAGAGCACACAATTAAAACAACTCTGCGGGGCTCTGGCTGACTTAATGATTTTTTCTCCTGTTTTATGGTTACTCCTCTCCATCTGTCAGAGGGAAATGAGGTGCTCCAAGTCATTGTTGGCCAAAATAAATGGCTTCTACTGTTGTTGCTTTTGTAGCAACTCATAGACACCTGCTTTACTGGGTGGTGTAACCCAAGGTCTTTAGAGAGAAATGTTTTTTTTCTATTGCCCAGCTTATGTAATGTTTTTGGGTCTGCCTGTCTGTCTGTGTGTGATAGTGTATATCCACAACTTGTATTTTAATGAACTTTGAAAAAAGTAGTCATTGGAAGTAGAGCAACAACGGCTGTGTCCAAAACGGCAGGCCGGGTCCTTCGAAGGCTGAATTCGTCAGCCACATACGTCACAGCGCCACAACAAAGGCCGTCCAAAACCGAAGACTCCTCCGATGCGGTCGACAAATGCGTCCTTCCTTTGGCCCAAATTGAAGGACTGGTCTGATGGATCCTTCCTGGCCCAGCATAATGCATTGCGGCCCGACAGGAGATTTTTTTATGCTAGTAATGGTAGATGAAGAAAGAGAAAAGAATATCTTTAAAATAAAATAAAAAATGGCAGTATAAAAATAAAAAAATTCAAGCAGTTTTAATTTTAATACTTTTATCATTTGTATAGACATGTTTTTTTTTAAATATTATTTTTGTCAGAAAAAACGCGAAATAAACATGCACCTATGGTGGGTCAATAAGTTCTTCAAATTTTACCTTTAAGTTAATTTTATTTTGTGATATTTATAATGCTAATATATTGATTTTTTTCTAATTTTGATTTAAGTTTGATTCTGTTTAATGTCGTCACAGTTGCTAGGTGACATGACGTACGCCGGGGTGGAGGGGAGGCTAGACCGTCCAAATTCACAGCCTCTTTTTTTCCGGTCTTCCCGGTCTACCAAGGATTTGGCCCACCTCGACCGGGTAGTCTGTAGCCTGGCCCTTGCCTTCCTACGCAGCTCCGCTCAATTCTAGTTTCCCTTCAGAGCTCTGTCTGGGACTTCTCCCATTGAGATGGATTTCGCTGGCAGATTTTTAGCCGGGACAATCAGAGAAGCGAACATAAATTTTCTGCGCAGTGTCTGCTTGTGGTTTATTTTGCCCGGGCCAGTCAGCAAACAGAAGGTGAAGTTTTGAATGACGTCGATGTTCTGTGCAGTGTCTGCTAGTTATTTTAGCATACGGCAGTGGAGGAAGTGAATGAAGCCAGTCCGTGTTGATAAAGTTTCCAAATTAAATTAAATTTGTCTGACAAAGCAGCAGCTCTCATTTAGTCGTCTCGTTAGGCTCGGTACTTTTCTCCTCTCAGTAGGGTTGTTTACAGCACACGCCATTTCCGGTTAGCTTCTTAGCTTAGCCTCCGTCACAGCGACAATACATACATGCTTCAGTAGAGGCCACGCCTCCTGCATGAAATGCTTGTCTATGCATCAAGTCCAGACCCTAGTACGAAGAAAAGTGAAGAACAGGGTCTGGTTTTAACCAGGCTAGCAAAAATCCCACAAAATATTAGACAAATGTTAATGAAGTTTTCAGTAAATAATCATTTAGATTGACATCTACAACAGATTAACATTTGGATTCAGTCTAATTTAAGATAACCACCACAGCTAAATGACATTAGGCAACACAAAAGGACAAAAACAAACAAAAATAAATAAATGTTTGACATTGAATGAATGATAATTTTAATTAACACTGAACTAAGATAACTGTTTGCTATTTGAATAATTATGGGGATTTATTCACTCATCAGAACAAACAAAAAAGTGAGCATTGTACAATCTATAGTAGATGGACCTATTCACAATAACATGTCCCTTCGGTGATCCAGTCTAATATATTGGCCTGACTGCAGTCAAGACACAATCAGATTGAATCACTCAAGACACAATCAGACGTCATCTGAGGCACATGTCTCTACAATTCTATTAGCAATCTGAGGACAATTTCATCTTGAGTCACATTGAAGGACCATCTATAGACTGCTTGTCACTCCACCTAAAAGGCAGAATGACCACCTGTTTAATTTCTCTGCTTTGTCAGTTGCAGAATCAAAATTTGAAATATTTGATAGTAGCAGGAGACAGTTTGTTTGCTGAGGGGCTGAGATGTGGTATATTGATGAGGGTTTGCCGGCAACTGTGAAGCATTACATCATCCCCTTGGAAATTAGGGCCTGCAAATGGAGTTGGGGATTAGATCTGGATTAATGATTGTCACAAGTGCTGACCGCATTACAAATCTAAAAGCAATAAATAAATAAATATGTACATACATACATACATACATACATACATACATACATACATACATACATACATACATACATACTATACATACATACTATACATACATACATACATACATACATACATACATACATACATACATACTGTACATACATACATACAGTACATTCATACATGCATACATACATGAATACATACTGTATTTGATCAATATGAAGTGGCTGAAACGTTGATCAAATAAAGTTTTTGTGCATCTGGACCACACTTACTTAAAGGTTTTTTGTTCCCCCAGTGACCAACGCCTCAGCAGAAATGTGATACACTTACCACAATACATTGATAGAAGAGGAACAGTTTAAACTCAAGATTTTGAGTCATTAGCCGTGTTTCCATCAAGGTTTTTTAATGTGCATTTTGAAGTATCGCATCAGAAAAGGTGAGTGGAAATGGCTTGATTCGAAAAAACTTCCTCTAATTCGCATTAAAGTTGATACGCTCACTTGAGGTGGTTTTGGGGTTTTTCGAAAAAGAGGTGATGTGCAAAAAGAGAGATGGAAACACATTTTTCGAATCAGGTCTGACGTAGCGAACATTTACCTCACGTGTTGATCAGTTGTTCCCACTGTCTGTCCGAAACCGGTCCCGGTACCAGAGCAACTGAAGCTGGAACCTCATCCCGTTGTAGGCGTATTCACAGTTACTCCCGTAGCTTGAAAAGAATTGCATTTCTTTCTCTACGTCTCTCAACCACATGTAAAATCGCCAAAACTAGTTGATGACAGAATAATTACAACTTTCCCGATATAGCGACACATTCCTGATAACTTCTCTCCATTTTCCTGAGAAGCAACTTTCACTTCCCGTTTACCACACGCATGTGTCTAACGTAACTGATTCTCTTCAAGCCAGTTGATGGAAACACGTTTGATTGGCATTTCTTCGTTTTTCCTTTTTGCAAATTTTTAAAAATTAGCTCAAAATTTGAATTAAAATTGGATGGAAACATGGCTATTGTTGCTCTGATAAATTTAAAAAAAGGTTAGTTTAGTGAAGGTTTTTGAACTCATAAAGATTGTTCTGGAATTTTTTTATTAAAGGCTAGGTCACCCTACGTTTAACTTCAAGCATAAGATTGTGGAAGACTTTTAGGATTTGGTTGCACAGAAAGCAATTTTTATTTTTTACTGTCTTTGTGTGTGACTGAAGATAGAGGGGATGGAGGGGTAAGCTCTTGTCTAACAAGGGCCAGATATGTGACTTCTCCCTTCCCATTCCCGACTTCCAGTTGTACTAAGGCTAGTTTTCTGGCCTGGTGTTACAAACCTGCGATCTGAGCAGTTTTCTTTGCTGCTTATCTCCCACAGCACTTCCCTTTCTAAGTCAACTCTAAATCGCTTGAGACTTTTGCCTGACTGATTCTGAGTATGTCATTTTGCGTTTGTCCTCCTCATCCCCTCGGTTCACTCACAGCCAAGCTGCTGTGTCCCCTGAGTTTTTCCTTTCAGCTCATATCTCTCCCTGTTACTGTCTTGCTGTCTTGTTTTTTTTTGTTACTCCTCATTTTACAGACATTTTACAGAATGCGAGCATACAGCTTGTGTTTACAAAGCGCCTTTATGTCAGTATATTCTCTCCTTATGAATTAATGTCTTTCCACAATCAAAACATTTATCTTTGTACAAAAATACACTTGTTTATTTTTCTGCCTTTCTTTTTTTAACACAGTTTAAAAATTATTTCATCTGATTTTTTTCTCTGTATATGTTGTTGTTGGTATTGGCAATAATGAAAGGGAGCCTCCTTTGGAAGTGAAACATTACATATAGCACAAAAAACAGCAAAGAAATAATCTACCAAACACAAATATCCTTGTTTTTTCTGCAGATTATTATTATTTTTTTTATATAATAAAGACATTGGAATGTAAAATAGTCCCAACTCCCTCTTGATAAAGAAATCCAGCTGCTGCATTGCCCTACCTCTTTACCAATCCTGGAAAAAAAGTCTTAGATTCATTATCGAACAATGCTCCTATTTACTGTTAATATGATGTGCAGCGTCAACAATAAGTACTCCTACAATTAGCAACATGGTGCCTCAGCTGGTCCCTGCTTCCTTACTAATTACATCATTGGTAATAGTATGCTAAACATTTCCGCTAAAACATTCTGTTGCTTGGAGCACACATGCTGGAAATTTGAGTTTTCTTTTGAGCAAAATGTCAACCTCCCCTTTAGGAACCCCTTTTTAAACGTAACAGAGACACAAGCTTGAGACGTTTTCTAGACATTGTATCAGTTTGTTTGTTTTTATCAAGCCAGTGGTTTTAGCTCAGCTGTAAGATATCATAGAAAACAGTTAAGAAATTTATCTCCACTTATAGCAATTTTAGCAAGAACCAATGGCCTCTCCAATCCAGACATGGTCGTAATTCTCACATAATTAGGAGAATGGCATGCTTTCATAGCATACGTCGCTTTTATTGGCATCTTTAATGCAACTGATGTTTTGCCAGACAAGTATACAAGTGAAAGAGGGTCTCACAACCTACTCATTTATACTCACTGGCATGCATTTAAAGGGTGAGCTGTGAACCTTACAATGTGGTCTCCTACACACTGGCATCCTGCCTCACTGCAAACCCACAGTTAGATAGATCAACCTCTCTATTTATGTCTATCTGTCAGTGTACAGTTGTTCTGTGATCCCTTCCTTCCTCCTCTGAATCACAGCTGTTAGGCGTGGAGCTCTTTCATGCATCTGAAGGGCATAATTGATTTTCAGCTGCAGGTTTTGAATTTGCTGCAAGCCCTAAACCTGTAAACGCCAGAGGCGTGCTGACCTTTCACTTGTCTCTGCTCAATAGGCAGGCATCAGTTGGCTGTCTAACAGACACAAAGTTGCAATCTTTGTACACATCCTAAATATCATATAAAGGTCAATGCAGAGAGCCAGGGAAGGCGAACAGCATGCCCCTCCATTAAGGGTTCAAACTGACTATCTAGATGTGTAAATATACAGAACACGCATAAAGACTTGAAAATTAATAAACTTGTCTGACTGGTCAGTACAGTTAGGTCTGATCAGTAATTTTACTAAACCAAATATCTATAGAAAATCAATCTCAGCCATGTAATCAATTTAACTGTTAATACATTTATCTCTGTGTTGGCACTTTGTACACAAATCCATTTGAACAAACTAATTTTTAGTGTTGACAAAAACCAAGCAGACTAAAAAACATGCTATTCTTTTTTTTTTGAAAATTCATTCCAGAATCTTTATTTTTCTGGATAATATAACTGTAACAATCAGGGTAGAAGCTGGTGTATTTTATTTGGCACATAAAGTTGCTTTTTAGTTATTTTAAATACTCTTTTCATTCTCTTCACTGTTTTTCATTTGTTATCTTTCCCACAATGTGATTGTTCTTTATATTCCCTAACTCGTCTGGTTAGAATAAAGACTTTTATTTAATTAGAAAAAATAGATTGCTTGTATTAAAAGGAGCTCTTCATTAAGTTTTATTTCATGCCTTATCAGTAAACAACACAAAATACTTGCTGACACAAAATAACCCTTCAACTGAAATACATTACTTTTATTATTGCCATCCATGGAGTCACTGGTACTATAAGATCAAAGTGAGCTACAAAACATGTCTAAGTCCCATATCAGCCAAAATATGTTAAATAAAACAAAATAAATGTTAGAGACATTTGAATCACAGCTCTCTAGTCCTCAGATGTCCCATTTTTCTGAAAACATACAAAAGAAGTTTCTGGTCAAACACATGGTCCCTTTATTTAACTACAGTAGTTAGTAATTTCTGTCTGTGACAGAAACCTGCAGGTGGTTGCCTGGGAGAGTAGATCATTTGGACGGCAGCAGTAATTTCACAGTGAAACATGCAGGTCACCAGCTCTGCCTAGATGTCACAGCTTGACTTCACATTGAAAGCGCTTCAGTGGCTGGCCCAGTTTGGACAACACACTCATCAGTCAGCACTGAAACGGTCATTTGGCAGCTCCCCTCTTGTGTGTTAAATGGCTCAGTGGTTTGTACATGTGTGAAATGAAGTCCTGTAGGTTGACAAAGCTAGAGTTGAGGAGTAAAAATGAGGACTTTTTTTAACTACATCTGACTTAATAAAATATACTGAATTAGTATAAAAGTACAGATATGAGAATTAATTTCTGGTCATCCGAAAATATCACATTTTTGTATGACAAGCCAACTCAGTGAAAACACTTCTGAAGTGTATAAACCCAAGGATAGCAGAACTCTCTGGTTCCTCTGCTGAAGGGATCCATACATTGCCTTGATGCGACCACAACTTTAAAATAATGGGCTACAACTTTGCTTCCAAAAACATGATGTAAATCAGTTTGTGTACATTTAAAGGAAAAAATAAAAAGTTACATGTTTTTTGCTTGATATGATTAAAATTGCCCCACAGATTACAGCCTTGTTTATGATTTTTTTTTCATTTAACTAAATGAAAAACATTAAATTACAAATATTTATTAGACAGGTCTTTTTGAATCAATTAAAAACTATATTCTCAACATAGTAGCAAATATTGCAGGATATATTTATATTTGGTTTATTAGTAACTGTACTTCATAACTAAAAATTGTCTAAAGGGTGTGTAAGAAAGCATCTCTAGACTGCCATGCTTGCAAATTTCTAAATTATGTTCTGATAGTAATTCAGTCTCTTCCTCACTTCAAGACTTTTTTTTCTAAATTAAATTTGGAATTTGGATTCATAAAAGCACCTGACTATTTTCCTTCTTCCATTTTAAATAATGTCAGGCACAAAGAAAACTAAGTTTCCACATTCTGCTCACGTGGCTCTGTGTTGTGGTTGTACAGTAAACAATAATTACTATTTTGACAAGTGTTAAACACCTGCTTTGGTTTTTTACCAAAGAATAATATATATATATTTTTAGTACAATGGCCACTAAAGATTTTGGATTTTTAATATATCTTAATAAAAATGATTGAATCACCACTCTACAATACAAACTGTACAAAACTAATCAATTTAAAAAAAAAACATCCTCCATGAGTGGTGATTCCATATTTCTTGCCAGGGGTTTTATTTGTTTTTAGTCTTTCTGTACTTAAATCTTCATATATTTTTCTGTAAATTATCCACAAATGTCTAAGACATGCTGCATTTTTCAGAAACTTGTTAGATCATTAAACTAGTATTTCACAAGGGATTCAACTCTTTTCTGTCTTTATTTATTTAGTTCCTCAATTAATTCCAGCCTCTTTGTGTTGTTCTCTTTATGCAAACCCATGTTACTGACCTGCTGCCAAGCAGTCTAATTAAAAGTTTTTTTTCTTCTTTTTTTTACATTTCACAACAAAGTTTTTTGATTGCAGCAAATGAGGATATATTTGAAGAGTGCTTCCTGTTAGTATGTTGGGTTCATAACTGTGGGCTCTCAGGGGAAAAGTAAAAAAAAAAAAAAACATTTTATAGAGTTTGCTTATTTTCCCCATACTTTGTTTGAGTACTTTGTCATAATCAGCTGCCATAGTTATGTTTTTCACAATGTCTAGCTTTTAAAGTTCTGTGCAAAATATCGTAGCTTTTTTATGTCAAGGTCTCAAACCAGCATTGAGTCACTTCCAGCCTGATCAACAAATAAACAATTTAGATATTTTTCTTTCTTAAAATAGTGATGCCAGCCTTTTGTTTTTCTGCTTTATGTCTTTATGAATGTGCCTTTAGGTGATTGTCCACAGTGATGTATGGGGCAGATGTCATTTAGCAATGCTGTTAATGTAGCAACTTTGCATTAGCGGAAAGAAAGCTCTTAAGGGACATCTGTGTTCCTTAGTTCTAAATAAGATACTACTTTTTCCTCGTTTTCTATTTCATTTTATTTCCCCTCCATAGAAGCACTGAATATACCTCATAATACCATATCAGACACCACCCTGTGACCTTAAGCCTTTTGTATATCTTCTGTAATTCAGGGTCCTGCACTATAATAGGATATTGTATCTTCTTATGTTTACGCTTCTCCCCTGTACTTCCCATCCATTTTTGGTTTTGTCAAACACAACCTTCAGTCTTTAGCTCACAGCAGCTCAAACCTTGAATTATGGTCACAATAAATGTGATAGTTGGTGCACCTCTTATCTCAACATGACACCATGTCTAAATGGGAGGGGGTGGCATTGAGTCAAGGATGACATTTGAAGAAAACCATGACACTGTATTTCCAAGTAAATTTCCCGCTGTTTATTTTAAGTGTTTTCAGCACTAATAAAAATTGAACTTGCGTAATGAGATTTAACTCAACACTTGCTCCTGTGCAAATCATGCTGTGTAAGTGAGCTGACTTTGAATTTGCTGTCACCTTCAGCGCGGAACAATGGTTTGGTTTAACAAATGTTTTCCCTTTTGTCTGCCTCTGTTTGAGGGGAAGCTGAAACGCATTCCCTATGTGTAATTAAGTTCAAGTCAAATCAGTTGCTGTTTGTCATGGTAGGAATTTGCTTCCAGGCAGAAACAAAGAGCGTAACACCAGAGTGATGCATCAGCTAACTAACAAACTAACAACATCTTAGTTTATTCACCCCAACAGTCATTGAATTGAAGTGATTCATAACTGTTAAACAAACTGTGCAACCTTAATACCTCCATCAACATTGAGGGAGAACGTGCTACAGCACATATCTAAGTAAGCATTTATTGTATTTTTAAAGGGGACATATCATGCAAAATCCACTATGTTAGCCTTTAAATACATTTTGTTGTGTACTTGTGGTGCTAGATAGGTCTTTATATTTTGTTAGGGCCATATTTTTTAACTCGTTCAGTTTTCTCTGTATTCTGTGACATTTTCTGAACCATTACATCACAGTATTTACAACAAAATAGTCAAATAAGGACTTACCAACTACATTTCTGTCATCTTCATTTTCTTCTCGCTCTGTCAGACTCTGGCTCCAACATGTAAGGCTGAATGGACGCTGCTATATAGTCATGAACAGAGTTGTCAAGTAGTGAAGTACAAATGCTTTGTTACTTTACTTAAGTATAAATTTTGGTTATTTATACTTGACTGGAGTAATTATTTTTCAGCCTACTTTTTACTTCTGCTTCTTACATTTTTATGCAATTATTTGTACTTTCTACTCCTCACTTTTTAAAAATGCAAAAAATATTTCATTTCTGTTTCACTTTGGCTTGTTTTCATAATTGATGGGTATTTTTCTAAAATACATACAAAAACAGGGGAGCAAATGAGACAATCAAACCATGGTTTAGAAAAAGTGAGGAGAACGCTGGACAGGGAGTCTCTCGTACATCCAAATCCACCGTTCTGAGGGACTCCCTGTAGTTCAACCTCTTTTATTTAGTATTCACGCCCCTGATTACATTGGCCATGAGACTGCCTAAGGGAAAAAGGGGAAATGCAGATCTCATGACAACATTATTTGATACAGATTAAGTCAGGGCCAGCTTCTACTGTCCACAGATGGATGCGGATGCGGGTGAATCAGTTCAGAGTTCATCT
>NW_013952402.1:9634975-9638197 GCF_001266775.1 Austrofundulus limnaeus | reverse complement strand
TATACAAGACCAAAATTAAACAATGATTAAACTCTCAAAATAAGGAAGTTGACCCAAGCTCTCACTGCCAAGTATATTGAATGATGAAAATAAACACCACCTCAACTTTGTTCTATCAATAATGCCTTGTCATCATACTGTATATAAGCAGCTCAGTTGATAGAGCTGTTGCCTCTCAGCAAGAAGGTTATCATATTGCATCCCAGCCTGAGAAACTTTCTTGGAAGTTTGCATGTTCTCTCTTAGTCCATTGGCTAAGAGAGAGCGTGGCTCACCGTTAGGGGTAGCTAGCTATGCAGGAAACAAAATTTTATAAACAATGTATTAGCAGTCCAGATGCATCTCAGTAATCCAGGTAGAAAAAATCAAAAAGAAAAAAAAATATGTAGGTCCCCTGGATGGTTTCTTCTTTAGTGAAATGTTTCGTCTAGGTATTAGCAGATTTGTATTGATTAGCTCTTTGATTTAGGATGGACATAGCAGGCGAAGTAAGATGTGACCTTACTTTAGTTCATGATCTTGTGCTTACTCTGCAGACTGTTGCAACTAGGTGGAAAACAACATCAAGTCCAGGTGTGAATCACTTGATGTGGTCTTCAAGGGGACATCTCATGCTTTTAAATCCTTCTTTTCCACATTTAAATTATTCCGTTGGGGTCTATATGAAGTGGAACTGCAATGCTTTGGTCTGAATTCCTCCTCATTGCATTTCATTAAACAAATGTGCAAAGAAATATATCATCAGGGTGTCTAAAGGTCACAATCCCAACAGAAGATGAAATTTTCCTCTTTTATCTGAGTTTACCACACAGATCCTACATATTTAACACAGATCCACTCATTCAGAAATATGTCTGTTGACAATACACTAGGCCAGTGGTTCCCAACCTCAGGGGACATCTCATTTTTTTAACATTATATAAACCTTGATATTATCATAAAAGCCATCATTTACAATGATAACCTGGTCAACATTAAAGTCATTATGGTCTTGAAAAACAAGACATTTTTGGGAGGTGTTTGTGCACTATAGATCTCTGTGGCACAGCCTAAGCTTTTGTCTTTTATGGGTTTTTTCCCTATTACTTTTACTTTTATGCTTTTAAGTAGTTTTGCATCTAGTACTTTTATACTTTTACTTGAGTAAAAAGCTTGAGTTGATACTTCTACTTAAACAAGTATTTTTAAACCTTAGTATACAGTACCTGAGGAATGAATGTGAATACTTTTGACACCTCTTGAGCACCTCCATCTAACTAGAATGGACCACTCTGGGAGCTTGAAGGGGTGGGGTGTGCAGCACCAAGAGACAGTGTCATAATGAGTTGATCTGAGACACACCTGAGAAAAGGGGTGAATGAGGGGCTTGTGGAGTTACAACAAGGAGGAATTCAGACCAAAGCATTGTGGTTCCACTTTGTACTGTATAGACCCCCAACTGAATAATTTAAAAATGGAAAAGAAGGATTTAAAAGCATGAGATGTCCCCTTGAAGATCACAGTTATTCACACCTGGACTTGTTGTTTTCCACCTAGTTGCAACAGTCTGCAGAGTAAGCACAAGATCATGAGCTAAAGTAAGGTCACATCTTACTTCGCCTGCTATGTCCATCCTATTTTTTTTACACTCTGTGCGATGCCTAAGAGGCAAGATAGAGCAGAAGTAGAGGCACAGTATCAGTTGCCCCTGTGGTGCATAACAAGGTTTATCCACCTCTGCCTTGTCGTGTAAGCATCATTCTGCCTCTGGCCCTGGGGCAGAGAGCTGGCTGACACATGTGAGCCGCCCGCACCTTCTCAGCTGCATGTCATTCACTCTCTCATGTTGACACCAGGACTCTCTGCTGCCTATAGACATGTCAAAATCATCTTCTGTTTCTGTCACTCTCACCATTGATGAGATTTTTTTTCTCCTCATCTGTAGATAAAAAGCAACTGGGGCCCTACTTTAAATTAAATTGCAATGTGCACAACTTTAAGACATATAGAGATGCCTTCCATTTGTCTCGTGAAAATAAAACTTTTATTTATTTTTTTATTTTTACAGTCTCCCATCTCTTCTTGACATTTTTGGCCAATCGTAACTCTCGCTATAAACTCCTCCAAATAATACGAGTGCACTTTTGCTCCAGTGGCTGATATCATGTGCCTGTAACCTTTGTATATTTTGTCTGCACCTTTTTCTCCATCATTAAGTACCAACCCTTCTGTCCGCTCCCCGACTACATGTGAACACACGTTTATACTAATCTGCACGTTTCACTCAGCTTCATACCCATCCTGGCATTTCTCGGCAGTTTACAGCCCTGAGGCAAAGCCACTTTGTAGGGAAGTGATAACAGCTATGCTTCTTCCTGGCAATCACACCGTGCAGCGCCTTGCCTCCTCCAAACAATCTTTTATCTTCTTCTCATATTTAAAGATAAAACTGAGACAAATCTCTGAATAGGTCAGCATATGTTATTTGGCTTGCTCTAGACCAGAGTTCTGACAGAAGTGGCGACTACTGAGATTTAAGTGGTGAGACTGTGTCTTTACAGAAAGCTTATCTTTCAACATTAAGATTAAATAAAGTGTGATTATTTAATCGGATGTGATTGGAGATTTTAGCGTCAAAGGTTTTCTTCTCTTTGCAGTAAAAATTGCCTTCTTTACACAGGCTTTATAATGTTGCAGCTGCTGGTCAGCTGGTCAGTGTAACTTACTGTTACAAAGACAGATATTTGTTGTTTTCATTATAGTTTTTTAAATTAAAATTGATACTGATTATTTTATAATTTTCCTCTGTTTGCTCGAGTATTTCATGGCTTAAATTATTCAAGAATATAGCATATATATTTGTTTTTTTGTTGTTGTTTGTTTGTTTGTTTTTATTTTTTTTTATTTTTTGCTCTTGAGCCAAGCAAGTAGTATTCTTGTGAAAGTGACAATAAGTTAGTGTGAAGCATGATCCGTCATGTTCCTGAATGACACAGACACCACTTATTCAATGGCAGCCTTTTTCCCTGGGAAATAAATCAGAAGTATTTTTTGTGAGATACAAACTGCACATTATCTATTTGTTAGTACTGATGCCATATTTGTCATGAAATGTTTCGTGGACATGTAATTTACTTGCAGCATCTTTTTTCACAATCTTGAAAAATGCAGACAATGAATTTTGTCATTAATCTAAGCGTTATTATATTATGTAATTATCTATCTTTTTTTCAATGTATCCCC
>NW_013952402.1:9629239-9634617 GCF_001266775.1 Austrofundulus limnaeus | reverse complement strand
GTATTATGCAGGATTGACTTTGAGCTTTATATCATGTTATAATGTCATTCCCTCCACAAAAACATGACTCATTCCTGCATGTGTGAGAAATCCTTCTATCTCCTGTGTTGGCCATGTGGAGCTGCCTAAACGCTTCCTAGTATAAAGCACCACTTATTTGTACATAGCACCTACCAGGAGCTCAGTCCCTAGGCGAGCTCCCATCCCACAGAACACCCCTCCCCCGAAACCTTGTTTTGAAGATGTGCTGAAGTGGGAGTTGGAAACGGTAGGCTTTTATATGCAAAGTCCAATTTATTTTTGATATACAGTATACAGTGTTTTCATAACAACTGAAGTTAACATAGTTGCTTGATTGTGATATAGCATTGAACTGTGTGCCTGGAAAAACCATAAAACCCTCACCACAAACCTACTGCTCTTTCAAGACTTAGTGTGAAGCTAAATACATTAAACATGTTCCCTTAAAAAAGTATGATTTCTCGAGGGCAACTTCTGGAGCAACCAGCAGTTTTTGTATCTTCTTTGATCCATAGAGCATTTTCTTGGTCAATCTTATGAGTATATCCTCTGCCACAAAATGCGGCAAAGGGTGGTCCTATCGTGTCAGTCCTAGGCACTGTCACAGCATTTGCGTGCTTATTTAAAAAAAGAGCTTGATTGTGTTTTGTTGTTGCTAGCCAGTATTCAAATCCATTAAGTGCAATAGGTAAGAACAACTGTAATTTCAGTACACCAAACTCTGAACACTTGCTACTATGCCAAGTCCTTGAGGGCTGTTATCCTGAATACTTTACCTGATTACCAGCTGTGTTGGAACAGGGAAACAAGTAAAGCATGCAGAATAGCTGCCTTAGAGGACCAGGATTTCCCACTCCTGCTCTACTTCACCTGTGCTTGCACATCTGGCAGGAGGTCACCACCGCTGCTCTGTTAATCACAAGTAATGGAAAGAGGTGCCCTTAGTAAGGGCTTCTTTCTAATGGTGACAATACTGATTGTTTGCAGCCCACATTCCATTGTATTTTTTCATTTTCTATATTTAACTCCCAGTATTTCTCACATTCTCCGCCAGTTGATTCTTTCAGCACAGTGCTTATTCCTGCAAGTTGGGCCAAATCATGCCCGCCACATCCATGGGTTACATTCGTGCAGATCAGCGGTAATCGTGTTCAAGCAGATGATGGAATCTAATTTATCTTCTAAACATATGGTCTAAGATTTTTTAAGATTTTTACATTTTTTTGGTTGCATTTTTATCTCATTTCCAACAGAAAATGTTTTTTGTGTAGTTTTCTTTTAGTTACAAAGGCTCAAAATGATAAATTGGGCCCCAAATGAGCATTCATACACTACAATTATAGAGCAAATGAATATCCATGTTTTATTAAGTGAATAAAAAATGCACACACATAATTTATGTAACAACCTTTGTCTCCATCTTGCTTTCCTTTGCATTTATATTACTGAGTTATTATCACTGTGTTGAAAACTGTATTTACCTCGTGATTTGTGTTCTCTGTCATTTCAGGTTTTCTCCCGTTAAGGAGTTGGCTCCAGTTGGCACTCCAGTGGGAACTATTCTAGCTGCCGCCATCAATCAGACCATCTTTTACTCCATTGTTTCAGGAAATGAACTAGGTATGAGCTACACGTCATGCACCATGCAGAAAACAAACTTAAGTGAATATTTACTATTTACTACTATTGTACAAGAAAATGTATTTTTTTTTCTGACACATTTTGCCAAAACCTCACTCTGATTTTATGATAGGAACTATAGGATAGTAAATATATAATGTACAGTTGTTTTAACCTAAAGAGATGAGTTTGTGTCAAATCTTCTATTTCAGTTGTAAAAATGGTTTCTGTAACGTTAAAGATTTAAAATTTAAAGAACCTTAAAAAAGAAATTGTTTTTAATATTGACTGTCTTTGTTCATAGTCATAAGGGCAGTTTTACTTTTCTTTAACTATTTTTCTCTTGTTTCTGTAGAAGTAGAAAAGATTGTTTGCACTAAAGCCTGTATATTGCTTTGTTTGCACAAGTAGGCAAAGTGTGGAGAAAATTGCATCCAGACAATAAGAGAATTGTAGACTTGTGTGAGGTAACCTTTTCAGCCACAAGCAGAAAATATGTGGATAAATTAGAGAAATGACAGAAAGCAAAAGGCAGCTGTCAGAAGACTTGCATTGTTCTGCACTTGAACAACTCTTAAACTTCAAAAGCTAAAGAATGTTTGAACAAATAGCTGAATATTAAGCAACGTTCCAAAACCTCAGTTTTTTTGTACTTTTATTTTTTGATATAATTCTACTTTTTTCTTGATTTTAGGACACTTCAAGGTGAACAACCGTACTGGGGTCATCTCCACCGCCAAACTCCTGGACTATGAGAACATCACAAGCTACATCCTCAGGGTCCAAGCAGACTCTATGTTGGTTGTCATGTCCAACCTACGTGTTCCTTCCAAAAGTAAGAAATATCAGCTATATATTGCATCAAAAAGTTTTTTTCTTCCTTTTTTCCCCTTTGGCTACTGCAAACTAGACCTAACAGGGGGTTATGAGATGGAAAGAGGGAGGGGTTGACTCTGAAGTTGTTTGGTTTGAGTTCAATGCAGCTTTCTGCATAAACTGGAAAAGCCTTGACCCCCCCTGGGTATCACTAAATTCAAAGATTAAAGGAGGAGGAGGAAAGTACGAAGATCCAACTCGTCTGAAAAGTGGGTTGAGGTGCTTTTGTACTGCAGTGAAGTGTGTATCTGGGAGTGGTTCAGGCATGGTCTTTCTCTCAAAATCTCATTATTTCACTATTTTGTGGGTTTGTGTGTCAGAATCATGTAGTAATTTTTTTTTTGCGTATTTGATTTTCCTTTTTTGTTATTATGTTTAAAAAGAGTTATCTAGTTTATAATTTTAGTTTTATGTTTAATGTGTTTTTATATTTATGTGTTAATAAGGTGTCAACGATAGCCATGTGATGTGAGTATCAGTCACCTGGAGGCAGTGCTTAAAAGCCTGAATTTTGCCTGAAACTCTCAGACTGAAGAAGTCTCTTGGAGGAGAGACGAAACGTTTCATTAGAGAAGAACCCGTCCAGAAGACCTACACATTTGTTTCTTTTTGTTTTATGTTTAGTTCATTCAAATCAAACTATTTTACATTAGTAATTTGTTAATATGAATAACCCTTCATGCTTAATTCTACATTTGAAAAAGACAAATTAAAACGTACAAAAATTTTAAAGATGTACATTTGTTGGTATTAATGGTTTACTCAAGATCTGCTCTACAACTGTCCAGTGATTTATACTAGGTTTACATATAACACTGCATAAAAGCAGAGAAGCAAAACAAGTTTTTAGTAGATTAAACTTATTTAGAAACTACTATCAAAATTGGATGTTCCTTTTTGAGTTTTGGATCAATTACACAGCCTCCTCGAGCTATTTTCAGTTTGTTTGCACACCTAACACCAGATCAAGTGAGATAAAAAGCAAGACAGTATTTAGCTGAAAAAATAAGATCAGTATGATCTGTAGCTTGATAAAATATTTTCTCTGTCTCTTTCGAATTTTGTAGGGAAATACATAAAAAACTGCCCAATTGTAAAATTTCATTTCACACACGTCCACTTACAAAAAGAAATGAAGCCAGAAAATTTGAGCTCTTATGTTCATGCTGTTTGAATCATTATCATTTTTGCTTTATTCACCCTCCTATCAAAGGATGCTTCTCAGAACTAGCTCAAACCCAGCTAAATATGATACAAGTAAAGTACAAACAGAGGATGTCACACTGGAAATTCACTATCAAATAAATTCTCCTAATGGGTCATAAAACATTTTGAAGAGGGGCCATTTATTGTGAGTCCATTTTTCTTACCTGCTTTTCCATGCTGGGTCACAGAGAACTGGTGCCTTTCCCCAGTGTTCATAGGGTGAGAAACAGGGTACAACCTAGAACAGGTTGCAAGTCGATCACAGGGCCACACACCTAGTGACATTTTAGAGTAGTCTATTACCCAAACATGCATGTTTTTGTTCAGTGGGAGCAAACAGCATGCACAGGGAGAACATGAAACTCCACTCAGAAAGGCTGCAGCTGAATTTGTACCTGAAAAAGCTCTAACCTCTGCTTTTTAACCTCTGCCATTATCACAAGTCTATAATTTACTTGTTTGTTTGGTTCCAATGTTGTTTTGAAATGGCACAGACTATCACAAAAAGGAATTTGATTGATTGACTGATTGACTGATTGATTGATTGATTGATTGATTGATTGATTGATTGATTGATTGATTGATTGATTGATTGATTGATTGATTGATTGATTGATTGATTTACGCCTTTATTGTCATTGTACGGCACACAATGAAATTACATTTGATAATTTGCAATATACATATTTACTTGTAAAGTTGTGCAGAAATGTGTTTATGCTAATTTGTTTTGATTTAGGTATGTCTTCTCTGAGGTACGGGTGAATGCATTAATCATGAAAATTTTTCAATTAACTGGGTTCCTATGTGCTCCAGTGCTATGGATGTCAAAAAAATCAGTGCTATTTGATTTGTGTAGTGAGTTTTTAATGTCTCCTTTGAAGTGTTCAGTGCTTTTACATTGCAGTTTTGTACAAAATGAAGGATACATTATGTTATTAGGGATGGCCTAAGTTATAATAACACCTGCTCTTACATTGGATCTTCTCAAATCCATTTGTAGATCTGTTTATTACATAAATTCCTTTTAATGCCTGTCCTTTTTTATGCAGAGTGGCTATCAAATCATCTGTTTTGGAGACTTTTGTAAATGATTCTCTACTTCCACTTTCACAAATAGAAACTCTACTCAATATTCAGTTTGTCTGCAGCAACACACAGACTTTAGATTGTACTATCTCTGGTGTCCATTCTTCAGCTGGAATATCATTAGACCCAGTAATGGCCAGTTTACTGACATGCAAGGCTCCTATAATGATGAATGAAGTGCTAGCTACAAATAAGGTAGATTGAATAATCAATGACACACTCCTCCTGCCTCTCTTTACTTCTTACTGTGTGTCTCTCACATACTAATGACAGTAATTACAAGTAAACAGTAGTCAGGCACATACACCATAAAAGTAGAGGACTCTATGTCTCACACTGGGGAAAGCTTGCACTCAAGCCAGGAGTGAAGATATTAACATTTTCTCTATTCTGATAATTAATTTAGGTTTAATGGTGGAGAACTTTTTTTTTCAGTAATAGTTTTGATTTTCTTAAATTGGCAGAGCTTTGGTCATGCTACCCTGTATACACCCTCAACTTTGGTATACATGCAGCACACACACACACACACACACACACACACACACACACACACACACACACAC
>NW_013952402.1:9624173-9629219 GCF_001266775.1 Austrofundulus limnaeus | reverse complement strand
TATATATATATATATATATATATGCATTACATTCTAGAATAAGATAGCATACATAACCAAGAAAGAATATGTTTTCTGAAAGGTAGTGCATTCTTTGAAGAACTTCAAAATTTCTCCCCCCATACACCTTACTAATGGATTTTTTTATATGCATGTCTATGAGTGTGTGAGAGGATGTGGAGTAGAATAGGGGATAGACTGTATTTATGTATTTATGTCTTGAGGGAAAATGGCTACTTTTACAAAGAGAGGGAAGGGGAAAAAACAGTAGCAGACCTCATTCTTATCCCCTTGAGTCCTCTCCATGTGCTTCACACTAAGCTATTGTGGATGTAATTTGACGTGCTGCATTTGGTTTGCCCAATTGCTACTGCAGCATTTTCAGTGTCAGTGCCACAGAAATGAGCATTTTTGCATCCTGCCAAAAGAAAATAAAATGGTATTTGACATTGTGTTTACCTAAACTACAGTGTTGGAAGGGTTTTACACAGTACACATGTGTGCATTATACAGCATAAGTGAAACGGTGACAGATTTTGGATAAAAGATTCCTTCTTAAATTGTATGCATATTGTGTTTTTTTTCTCTTAAAAGGACACAATGAATATTTAAGTTTTACATAAAGTTGCGTTAAAGTTTTAGGCTGAATCTCATTTACTGTGTTCCCCTTAATCTTACCCATATCCATCATCCTTGTTCCCAAGTCACAAAGTGGGGTGGTTAAAACAGTTCAGTGCAGTAAAGATAAACAAGAAATTAATTTGACATAAGATGTTGGCCAATATGCCCATGTATGGCATGTAAAACTACCTGCCAGGCCTGCAGCAAGCTTTGCATTGAAACTTTTTTTACACTAGAGAAAAAAAACAGTAATACCATGAATGGGCAACTTAAATGATGGAAGGGGCCACATTTTTAAAATGTTTGCGTATATATGTGTATGTGTGTGTAGTGCAGTAGCTTAATATATGTCATGCTCAAGAGCATGTATAACATTGGTACTCTTGTTTAATAAATATGACAACTAAAGGTCTGAAGCAAACAAAAAATAAACACATAAATAAATCAGAATATACAATTCAGACATTCCAATTTTTGAAATTATGACAAGTTGTTTTTCTTTTTCTTGACACAATTAAACCTATTTATTCAAACAAATTCTTATGCACCCTTTCCATTATTTTTATTCTTTTACAACTACAGATACTTTTTCATTATGAAATGTCCCTCGGAAGGGGTGTCTAGAAAAAAAAACTGCCACTCAAAATGGAACAAGTCACCTTTGTTTTTGTAAATTCACAAAACATAGTTGTGACTCTCAGATGTTCAAGATAGGGTCCACATTTGGTTTTAATTTTTAAAAAAATCAGCAATTTATTCTTAGAAAATATTGTTAGTTGTCCAAACAATTTTACTATGAAACCAACATATTAAAAAACTGTTGACCACTTGACTCTATGTACAGCAATGTTTTACCACAATACTTCAAACACTGCTGCTACTTGGTATTGGTTTCTTCACAACCACCACAGTCAGAAGCAGACTTCAATTGGTTGTGTTTGAACTGTAAACTTCACTACAGCCTACACGTTCGTGCTTGCAGTCTTAAGATGCCTGTATTCTGTGGTATTTCCTCTGTTTTTCTTCTGATTCTTTAACCGTTCTTTTAATTATTCTTTGTTCAAAATAGTTGCATGTTACACTGTTTGTTGTCAAGCCTCAGGCTGTTGAGAAACCAACCCCATCACCATTAATGATGCAATTTAGAACTCACTAAAAAGTAATTATTTGGAGAAACAGATTTCATTATTGTATAATTTATCAGAAATATAATATGCTCAGTCTGTAAGTAAATATTATTTCTGTGAAGAATTGGTAAATAAAGTGCAAACTGATCAAGCTGTTTTCCCGATCTGCTTTTGGAGCAGTGAGGAAAGTCAGAAACATACGTCTCAATTCGTTTTTCCTGCCTGTTTAATATTTAATGAAATCCAAACAAAGTAAACATCCTCATTATTGGCACTAATTTGTCAACTTCACCCAAATAGACTGCGACACTCTTTTATGAGTATGAGAAAATCTTTATCTTTCTCTTTTTTGCTTGCAAGTTGAAAATGAACTTCAAAGGGTTATTGTGGCGGAGCTGGAAAATACTTAAACATGAACAAAGATTCACTCTTGATTTTTTAAGAGCTGCAGAAGCTTGGTGAATCTGCTGCCTCAGTTATAAAATGGATAAACAAAATATTTCAGAACTAAGCAAAGCACCCTTCTTTATTAGAGACTATTTGCATAAAGAAATTAAGTATTTTTGGGAGCAACTTCAAGCTTTCTTTTTTCTTTTTTTAAAAATGTAAACAAGCTGATGAGTACAAAAGTTATGCTCATTTGACATATCCAAGTCCAAATCATGTGCTGTTTTTTGTTGGTTTAACATAAAGCAAGTGGAAAGAAAACTAGATTTGCTTTTGTGGCTGAATGTCCTCCTAAGCGCTTCGCACTCATCCTGATACTGTCTACTTTTTGCAGCCAACACAGCCAAAGTGTACATTAATGTGGAGGACGAGAATGACAACCCTCCCGTCTTCTCCAGGAAACTCTATATCGGTGGCGTCACAGAAGACACCAAGATTTTCAGCTCTGTGCTCAAGATAGTGGTAAGAAAACATCTTCTCTGACCTTTCAGCACGTATGGTTGAGACGAGCTGAAACAGCAGTATGATTCTGGGCTTTCTTTTCTTACACTTCCTTAGTTTGACAGGCTGCAGGACAGTTTGATCTGCACCATCACTGCTTCGAACATATTTTTGTCAGTTTTACAAGCTGCTCGTTTACAAGAAGGTAGCTGACTGTTGTAATCAGTGTAATTATCTAATAACGTTCTGTTCGTACGACTATGGTTTTGACATCCTGTCGGATTAACAGGCTGCCCTTCGTAAGTTGTTTTATGTTGTCATCTGCTACACCTCCTTTTCTTTTTTTTATTTCAGTTTGTTGTCTGACAGGCCGATGGAATACAAATAGGCTTGACGTTTTATATAAAATGTTTAAATGGCAGTGGTTAAGGTGTACTCAGGGCTTTTGTCACCCCTTTATATTTAGAAAAACTGGTTAATTTGCTGACTGTTTTTCAGTTGTATATTACAAAAGGTAAAAAAAAATATTTAAAGAGTAGTTTATACAGTGATATGACTTGTTCATTTTTTGCCTCTTCTCCAACTTGTTTGCTAAAACCAACATTTTGGTAGCAGATGATAATGTACCCTATTTATTCTAGAATAATGCACTTCGAGTATAATTCGACCCTCATTTTTTGAGCTCAAAAAGCTTAAAAAATATAATTCTTGCATATATTACCACCACTAATTTCAGACAGACTTCAGGATTTTTCAGCCTTTGCGGTGTAACCTCATGTTTTTGAACACAGTTGCACCGATCATTGTGAAATTTGGTAGGAATGTAGATGTGTTCGACTTTCACTGTGCCAGCCAGCAGTTTTACAATAGACCCCATATTTGAGGAGGGGGCTCCATCTGAAATGGGGGTGTCTGGACTTACAAAAATGCTTATAACACAAAAACTGTTCAACATAGAAGCTTCAGACTTTTTTAGTTTGTTTTTTTTTGTTTGTTTGTTTTGTTTTTTGTATGTGTTTGTATGTTTTGTTTAGCTTTGATAAAGGGTTATCCATGAGGCCCACCAAGTAGCACCGTCCTACCCCCGATCCCTCCCAAAACGGTAAAATTTTGGGATGCACCCAGCAGCATGAAATTTAGTAGTAAAAGAGACCAGAGTTTTGGTGCATTGTGGCTTTGCGTGTGTGCGGGGATCATATACTGTATGCCACAGCTATGCAGTATCTAGTTGTAGGCATGTTTGTTGCTGCCGAGGCACAGCAGCGCGAGCTTTCAACTCCTCATGTGTCACTGAATACACGCCGGTTGTAGGATGGACTTACCTGAACACTAACATGATATTCAACTGACCTCCACATCTTCTTTTCATCATTGTGGTTTCAAAAGAAAGAGAAAAACAGATTTTGCTCCGCCGACTACGGTGTGTGAACAGCTACGGTTGTTGTTCATGTACGGACCTATGAGTGACATACAGCGGGAGGGAGGGAGAAATTATGATGATTTATCCTCCTCGACACAATATTTCAGATATCTGTGAGAAAATGTTGAAACTTCCTGTGGTTGTGTATGGTTTTTGTCTTTCTCACATTATTATTGACTGTGTCAGTGTCTGCATGTGCTTGTCTGCAGTGACAACAAAATATTTTACTCTCAGAAGGTCATCATTAGAGATTAAATTTAGGAGTCAACTCGCTTCAAGATAGCTGCTACAGCTAATAGTGTCGGTCAAAGTTACTAAAGATAGCTTCCTCTGTCAGTGTGCCCCAGGGCAGCTGTGGCTACAGTGTAGCTTACCATCATCAGTGTGTGAATGTCTGTAAGTGTAAAGCGCTTTGGGGTCCGGAGGGACTTGATAAAGCGCTATATAAGTTCAGTCCATTTACCATTTACCATATGTGACGTCAGCAAGTCCCCAGATGTCAGTCAAGCTGAACTGCAGCTACAGTTGAGTCCAGTGCAGAAGTTGTAGTCTGTACAGACAACAAAGAGCTTAAAAACGACTAGACCTCTGCTCACAAGATCAAAATCTCCTCACTCGCTTCAAGACCCGTGGTGACCGTGCCTTCTCCTCTGTGGCCCCCAGGCTCTGGAATGAACTCCCTGTTAATCCGTGCTCCCTTTATAACATTGAGCCTCATGCAAGAACCGTTCGTACGCACAGATTTGTTCTTAAGTTGTGCGTACGAGTGATTTAGGAGAATTTGTGGCATTCACCAATTTGTTCGTATTCTAAGATTTTTTTCAGATATGAACAAAATTCACAAGTGGTCCAGACCTGTCGTATATTTTATGAGCAGTCAGTCTGCTGTTATCCAGACGGATCACTAATAACTTTATATTTCGTTAGTTTGAAGATATTTTGAGTTGAAAATAAATCACACTCCATAATTATGTTGACAATAGGTTATTC
>NW_013952402.1:9622240-9624035 GCF_001266775.1 Austrofundulus limnaeus | reverse complement strand
CGAACAAAAGTAAGAGAAATTTAGGATAAGAATATGAACATGTTCTTGCATGAGGCCCATTGTCTCTTTCAAGACACTCCTAAAAACTCACTTTTTCACGCAAGCGTTTAACCATTTCACCATTACTATCAGCCTAGCTCCATTGTGAATGCTTCGCCAATCTGTGTTTTCTTTATTATTGAACTTATGCCATATTTTTCTCTCCCGCATTCATTATGATTTTGTGTATTACTGTATATTTTGACATGCATTGACCTTGTGTTTGATTTACAATTTTAGAAATTAATTCTTGATTTGATGTTTCAATTTTTGTTGCTTATGTTTAATTATGTTTTTCTGTTTCATTTTATTCTTTCCACCATTTTATACTGTTAATGATTGTACAGCACCTTATATGCACCTCAAATGCAAGACATTTGGTTTTTGCCATTTCCAAAGCCGATTAACAACAAAGGAGCACCCTGACCCCATACCAGCAACTGCTGGACAGGTTTGTCCATCCATTTTCATGGTCAGAAGTTATTTAAATAATAATAATAATACTTCACGTGTTTTTCTTGGGCACACAATGTAGCTTGCTAGCAGCTAATGGCTGATGCCAGATAAGATTGTAGAAACATAAACGCTTACCTTTTTATCAAATTGGTTGCCGGACATTGCCGGTCCTCTACACTGTAGCCAACGCTTTAGTTGAGTGTTGCTGCATCCCTCTATACAATCATACTCAATTTTGGCACAATCTTCGTTTACGTTTATATGAAAAAAAAACTTTGGATTCAGGCCTGATGTATGCGGTCTGCTGCGAAATTTGTCTGACATCCGGGACTTTGGGGATTTCCGGAAATTCTCGTAATGTCATCCCTGAAATGCTATTAATCTTAGCAAACAAAAAATGGCTATAGCACAGCTGAACAGATACTAAGCTAAAATGTAGACTTGTATTGCCAAAAGACTGTTTGAGACCTTGCAGTATTGCATTAGATCATTCAAAGTAATATATTTATTTGACTAAGTGACTAAAATGCTGTAATTCTCTGCATTTTTCCAATATAACATTTTAGTTTATAACTGTCATTAAACATGCATTCCTTCAAGAAAATTGTCATGTCTTTATAATTTTTATAAATTACATATTTTTTAAAAAAAAACTTTTGAATCATTTTCATAAAGTATTTTACATTTAACTGACACAAAATAAAATAAAATAAAATTCTGACAGATGTTTTCTCAGATGCAGCTGTGTATACAGTTATTTCTCACATTGCAGAGTTTAAAACTTGTTGCAGACAAAGAAAACAACAAAGGATACACATGTCCAAGAAAATTAGGATGGATTTATTTTTACAGAACCCAAAAATTTAAATTGTTATAAAAGAAAGCCAGTATTGCCGTATTCTGTGCTCTAACAGTGTTGTATTGACTCACACATCAATAATCTGTGCTCTTTAGGTTTGTCAACTGGCGGAAAAAAAAAAAAAAACTGCTGTATTTCTGTACATTTAGTCTGTCTTTTTTTTCAGCACAAATAATGTATTTTTAACCAAGTCCTTATAAGTTGTAATAGTGGAAACCACGTTCTGCTTTCTGAAAGCAATGTCTCTATTCGTTACAATAAACTTGGTAAAAAGCTCATATTGCAAATAAAAACCACAGAGTGGTTTAAATCTACTGAGAGACTATTTGGGTCTTGTCTATTTTGGCTTACAGATCAAAGCTGAAAATGAATGTAACCACAATTGTTTGTTTCTTATGTAAGGTAATTATTTACAAATATGTTTTTCTTTTTCTTCTCCTG
>NW_013952402.1:9605904-9618787 GCF_001266775.1 Austrofundulus limnaeus | reverse complement strand
CATCCATCCATCCATCCATCCATCCATCCATCCATCCATCCATCCATCCATCCATTTTCTGTACACGCTTCTTCCTTTTCAGGGTTGCGTGGGTCACTGGTGCCCATGTTTTGTAAAGGATTGCACCATATAAATGATGTTGCTACATTTATTTGGTAAAATGTTTCGCAATGAAAACATCAGACTGTGTTGATTTATGCATTATTTTCATTGGCGCCTCACCCCTCACCAAAGCGATTGCTCCTATTTGTCACTGTCACAGACACAGACAAGCAGTCTAAAAATTGATCATTGCATGTGAGCTGTAGTAGGTGGCTAATCAGAATATATAGCCTAGAGTTCCATGCAAAAGTCTTTAGTCTTTTGTTTTTCTGTATATTTTTCTTACAATGACCCAGACTGTCTTGCCATTGATTAGTGGTCCTGAGTAATAGTTCTTCAAGATCTCCCTAATTATTACTCCCCTATCAGTCCAGTTTCTTTTTTCTGATACTTTTTTCTTGTAAGTAACTTAACTCTGACCTACATTTTACAACAAATTCAGGAGCAAAAGCCAGACACCCCCCCCCCCCCCCCCCCCCCAAAAGCGAGTGTCCACAGCTCCTCCTGGAATCATTTTGTTACCAGCAGCCCATCAAGATACAATTTGTCTTCATTTCTTTGTTCAATCCATTTAAAATACAAAAGATAGCAGATTTTGACTCATAAAATGTATTTCAGGACCAACATTTGATGGGAAGATGTATCTCACAGGTCCATTGTCAGTTTTTTTTCTGTATTTCTTCTTTTTATTCCTGTCTCTTAAAACATGTCTTAGAGATACTGTCCATTTGCTGATAGTTTCTTAGACTTGACATTTAGTTTTTTTCTCTTCTTTTTTTTGTTCTCCACTTTTCTCGTTTCTTAAGCACACACTGCATAAAGCCTGGGTTATAGTCGCGCTTTGTGTTGTTGCGCAAGCTCCGCGGGGTGCACGCGCTCCTGAGCCGCACGCTGTGTGAAAACATAGTTGACGTTCATGTTATCGCTGTTCTTCAGTGACCGACAGACGGCAGTACGGTGCCAAACCAGAGGAAAAGTAGTTGGGAAGAGTGTAGAAGAAGAAACGCTTGACGTCACACATAACATTGTAACAATATTTACCTCTTTTTTTTTATATTATCTGTTTCTCTGTGCTTCACGAACTGAGAGAGCAGCACTGGTTTGTTTCCTCCAGGATCACAAACCGGTCGCAAATATACAACCATGTCATCCGGCATATTAACTCATCTTTCTTTAAAGCCGTTGCTATTTCCTCCTATGAGTTTTGTGCCATCTGGTTGTCTTTATGATCTCTCATGGGGGGATCATACAGATGCCGGTACATTTGGACCTGTTCAGCGAGATCACCTTCGCGACGAGTGGCGCGCAGTCTTTGCGGAGCTTCAAAATTTCTGAGGAGCACGACCACGCGTCAGGACATGATGCTCGGGGGCGGGGATGCCGCGATTGCGTAACTTTTGACGCAAACCCCCTCCCGCCCTGTGCGTTGCGTCATCTATAACCTAAGCTTCAAGTGCTGTCATGATCAGGCAGAGAAAATTGTACAAACTCTGCAGGTTATTTTTGCTCTCTAAAGCTTTTGAAGCAAATTCCAACCCTTGTATTATATTTTCTTTTTCTCATGTTTCTATTTTTATTTATTTATTTATTTATTTATTTATTTATTTATTTATTTATTTATTTATTTATTTATTTATTTATTTGTTTGTTTGTTTATTTGTTTATTTATTTTGTCATCTTTATAACTACATTATATTTGTTTACCCCAGGCTACTGACAGGGACACCAGAAACTTCAGTGCCATGGCATACCGTCTAATAATTCCACCGACAACAGATGGCCAGGACAGCTTTGTCATCGAGACCTACACGGGCATCATCAAGTCGGCCATGATGTTTCGAAACATGCGCAGATCCTATTTCAAGTTTGTAGTTGTTGCCACAGATAACTATGGAAAAGGTTTCAGCAGCACTGCTGACGTGGTGGTGAGTATCCATAAAAGAGCATTTACCAGATTAAATACTGTTTATATGAAAGGATTATATACTTCTTTATGTTGGCTTACATGTCAGTGACATGGCAAACACCTATTGATTTATTCTCTGGATGACTTCAGCTGCAGATAGCCACACAGAATCCCACATCTTCATTTTTTTCTGTCTTACAAATCCTCCAGATTAAATCATTTATTGCACAGTGGTTAATATTTTTGTACTTGACATTTCGAATAAGATTTTAGTTAAACATGCATCTTGTTGGGCAGTGAATGTGTCATATTTTTCAAATAGCATATTGGTCTCAGATACAGAATGCTCTCTCCTACAGGTTATGAAAAATTTGTTTTTAGTGAAATTTGTTTAGCAAGGATTTTTTTTATCCACGATAGGAAAGAGCAACAAACATTTTTCAAATTAATTAGAAACTTGTAATGCTTGTCAAAACCCTGCCGAGTGGCCAAAGAAGTTTAAGGTTTGTGAATAATTTCAAAGAAATTGAAAATAAATCGGATGCAGCTGGAAATAATTGGGTCAGCATTAAAGAATGATTTGTTTTGTCACATCACAAGATGATACAGCAAAATATCACTTATTTAGAAGGTATTCGTAAGATTTCTTCCACCCATGTATAGATCCAGAATTGCTCCACAGTAAAGAGACAGATGAGGTGTAAGGATAAATTTACTCTAACTTCAATAAAATGCATGCTTTTTATCATAATCGTTCAGTAAATATTTATACTTTGTTTAACTTTGTTTATTTGGTGCTAAATGTTTTAGCTCTAGTCCCTTGAATAACTCACATGAGGTACAAAACACCTAAAACTTGGCCTCCGCTACTTTCTTGTGATCCAATTAAAGTTTTTCCTTCAGCCGCTATAATAAACTGTAAATATTGTGTGCATATGCCTTTCCTGAGTGTTTGTCCTTTTTTCCCCCTAATAATTTCCCCACACACCCGCTGTTTGGGTGCTGCTTTCCCCCTAAATCAGCGCTTATTTTTCCCGACTGTGGGCAGGCATTTTTTTTTTGTATCAGTGAAATATGTCTAGCTAACAAGTCTCTAATGAGACAGAAGGAAGGTCTGGTACATCGCCTGAATTTGAGAAAGCAGAGAGTGCATAACCACTGCACTCGTTAATTTTCAAGGGGAAACCTAATTTTACAGGAGCCACATGGGAGCTTTGGCTTCAGAGCACAGAGGCCGTTGCCTATGCACTTAAGTGTGGCATCAGAATTATATCCTGTTAAATCTGCTGCATGGCATCAATACAAGCAGGCAGTTAGAGAGTCTGACTTGCTGCATTGAGAGAATCATTTAAATGAGTCGACTAAACTCACAGCGGGACACATGAATAATTGGCTTAATCACAATTTATCTTGATTTTCCTGACCCTTTTTACCTTTTACGTTTTCTCCTTTCCCCCGTGTTCTGCTCAATCTCTCAGGTTTCCGTGGTCAATGCATTGGACATGCAAGTTGTTGTGTCCACTGTCCCTCCCACTTTAGTGGAAGAGAAGAAGGAGGAGCTCATTAGGTAAGAAAAGAGTCATCTTTCTTAGAAAAACTGGAAGTCAAATCATGTGAAGGTATTTATTGGTAGTTGGCATTTAGGCACAAAAATACTCGAGTACAATTCAAAAAAGTTAACAATTTGATCTTCAAAGATCAAGATTTGGTATTTTTCGATTGTAGCATGTTGTTGCTAGTCAACTTTTATATAAACACTATGAGGCGTCAAAGCACCTTAACCTCTGATGATAATGAGGCCCGACAGAGTGGCACCACAGCTTTTTGGAAGCAAGGTTGGAACAAAAAGGGCTTTCAGGTCTATCCACTGGAGTCTGTTCTCCTAGGCCAAATTAATTAATAATAGGCATTCATGATTCATCTCTTTTTTCCAGCACTTGGGGCAGAGTATTTAACCAAATTAGTTCATCTGAAAAGCAAATGTGTGCTTGTAGTTGTTTTCCAGAGGCCTACTGTGTCTCATCCACACAAGTAACACTTCTGTTTAGATTGTGGGGGAAAAAACATAGCTCTTTAGGCAGTTTGTGATTTTGCACAGTGCTGAGTTGAAATTGTTGTGATCCACAACTATTTCAGATCAATAGTTAAAAGGTGTACTCACTTTACCACACAGTAAACCCTTTTGTTCATAGATTTCTCCTTGCATGAAAATGGTTTTTAGGGCCTTATTTTGTCAAAAGCCCAAAGTGGAGAGGAAAATTACTTTTGATTAGGACAATCACTGCCAGAGAGCAGTACTTGGGATTGATGGGTATCATAGAGCTCATGGCATGATGTTGTCAGATTTGATTTAAAATAAATATTAACCCAGTTCTTGCTTATATAAGCTTATATAAAGGTGTATTCACGCCAGCCCTGTTTAGTCCTCTTTAATCGAACTCTAGTGTTTTTGCCTCCCCGGTTCATTTGGGAAGGTGTGAAAGCATAATCAAACTCCGATGCGAACTAAAAAAATATGAACTCCAGTCCACTTAAAAACCTAGGTCTCAGTTCGGTTGAAGTGAACTCTGGTGCAGTTTGATTGCTTGTGTGAACGCCAAGCAGACCGCTCCAAAAGCAAGAAGCAGGTCATTCTGAGTAATAACAGTAATAAAGTTACTCATATCTTCTAAATACCTTGCTTGACATCTGTATAAGGTGGACATCCCTGCTGTGAAGTTGGATGTGCTCCTACTCAGTGAATGCTGCCCCATATGGAGCCGTTTCAGCTGCCTTGTGTGTGGAAAAACAATATTCTCCACGTTTCCACCTCATCTTCCACTCAGGCTGAGCTTATTGTTGAAGACCATTAGCTAGGCAAATTTGCCAAAAGCAAAAATCTAACATCACTTCATGACATGTTGGTTTACATTTTGTGAAGACGGAAGTTGCGTTCCATGTCTTCTTCAGAGGTTTTAGTGTTGATTCCTTCACTGGTTCTTGATGCAGCGCCACCACAAGTGACAGACGAAACTGGCTGTTTACAGAGTTCGGTTCATTTGACAATGTGCAGTGTGAATGTAAACTGCACCAACTGAAAATGTAAACAAGTGTTTCAATTTTAGTCCCCAACCAAATCTACCAGATTATCAGGTGTGAATACAACCTAAGTCTAAACCATTGATCTATATTACTGGATTGGACGTCGCCTATAGCCGCTATAGTTAGCGACCACCGTCACAGGAACCATTACTATGCATTGAGTCATGTCAACAAAACGGTAGAGTTTCAATGCGAGATGCGCATCAATCTGTCACAAAAATATTCATAGCACCCTCATTTCTTATCCGATTTCTATAAAGTATGGCTTAAATTAAAGCTGAGAAAATTGCCGATGTTGTGATATGTAAAAAATGTATTTGCTCAAGAGATAAATCTATAAGCAGTCTGGAAACTTTTCATTTTAGGTTTTTGCTAACATATTTACAGTAGAAGCCCCTTTCAGTCACATAAAACTAAGAGTCATGTGTGTCATATATACACTCACCGGCCACTTTATTAGGTACACCACGCTAGTAACGGGTTGGACCCCCTTTTGCCTTCAGAACTGCCTCAATTCTTCGTGGCATAGATTCAACAAGGTGCTGGAAGCATTCCTCRGAGATTTTGGTCCATATTGACATGATGGCATCACACAGTTGCCGCACATTTGTCGGCTGCACATCCATGATGCGAATCTCCCGTTCCACCACATCCCAAAGATGCTCTATTGGATTGAGATCTGGTGACTGTGGAGGCCATTTGAGTACAGTGAACTCATTGTCATGTTCAAGAAACCAGTTTGAGATGATTCCAGCTTTATGACATGGCACATTATCCTGCTGAAAGTAGCCATCAGATGTTGGGTACTGTAGTGGTCGTAGTGTAGTGGTTGGAGTATCTCTACAGTACATTGTGGTCATAAAGGGATGGACATGGTCAGCAACAATACTCATGTAGGCTGTGGCGTTGCAACGATGCTCAATTGGTACCAAGGGGCCCAAAGAGTGCCAAGAAAAGATTCCCCACACCATGACACCACSACCACCAGCCTGAACCGTTGATACAAGGCAGGATGGATCCATGCTTTCATGTTGTTGACGCCAAATTCTGACCCTACCATCCGAATGTCGCAGCAGAAATCGAGACTCATCAGACCAAGCAACGTTTTTCCAATCTTCTCTTGTCCAATTTCGATGAGCTTGTGCAAATTGTAGCCTCAGTTTCCTGTTCTTAGCTGAAAGGAGTGGCACCCGGTGTGGTCTTCTGCTGCTGAAGCCCATCTGCCTCAAAGTTCGACGTACTGTGCGTTCAGAGATGCTCTTCTGCCTACCTTGGTTGTAACGGGTGGTTATTTGAGTCACTGTTGCCTTTCTATCAGCTCGAACCAGTCTGCCCATTCTCCTCTGACCTCTGGCATCAACAAGGCATTTCCGCCCACAGGACTGCCGCTCACTGGATGTTTTTTCTTTTTCGGACCATTCTCTGTAAACCCTAGAGATGGTTGTGCGTGAAAATCCCAGTAGATCAGCAGTTTCTGAAATACTCAGACCAGCCCTTCTGGCACCAACAACCATGCCACGTTCAAAGGCACTCAAATCACCTTTCTTCCCCATACTGATGCTCGGTTTGAACTGCAGGAGATTGTCTTGACCATGTCTACATGCCTAAATGCACTGAGTTGCCGCCATGTGATTGGCTGATTAGAAATTAAGTGTTAACGAGCAGTTGGACAGGTGTACCTAATAAAGTGGCCGGTGAGTGTATATAATTCTAATTTTACATTTGTTTCCTGGTTCTTCATTCGCGCTGAAGTTATGGAGTTTTTTACTCTGATATATAATCATAAACTACAGGATGTACCATATGCTGACTGGACAGAACATCAGTACCAGTAATATCTACACAGTTCAGCCTAGTAGTAGCAAAGGTAATGTTACTGTTGTCCATTAAATTTACCTCTCACAATGTTATCCTAACGTAATAACAATATTAATAAAAATATAATAAATTGTTGGAACAACAAAATTGTCTTTTCGTTGGTTTACCCGACGTAAGGTTGTCAAAATCAAGCTAGCATAACTGACCTACTTTCCACATCGCTGACATTTTTTAAAATAAAAATATTTTAATGACCTGTAAAATGTGATAACCTTGACCTTGTGATCTTGTTGTTGTAGTGTTGACAACTTATGGCAAAATATTGCATCCTTTTTTTGATATTCCTTGCATGACTGTCTGCTGCATCTCCTTTTTACCACCATTCATGGATGTTCCCGAGTCAAAACTCAATGCCTAGCAATGGATCCTGTGCGGCGCACGATTAATCACGTGATGTCCAATCCAGTTATATAAATCAGTGGTCTAAACATTAACAGTTCTTCCTTTTTTTGTACTTCTATCTAAAAATGTTTTTGATTTTTTGGGTTAATTTCAGTATACTGGAGCGCCATGTCCAGGACCAGATTCCCGGTGCCAAGGTTATTGTTGAGTCCATTGGACCGCGTCGTTATGGTGACGGCTATGAGTTAGAGGACTACAGTAAGTCGGACCTGATGGTGTACGCCATTGACCCCCTCACCAACAGGGCCATTTCACCACTGGAACTCTTCAAGTGAGTGGCTAAAATTTATTACAGAGAAATCCACTGTACCATTTTGTTGTGAAATTGATGTCTTATTGTCCCTGCTGTGCTACATGTTGTCTCTATAATACCTATTTACTTTTTTAACCCCAAACATTAATACTGTAACTTTTTCGGGCTCCCCTTGGCATCTCCACAATGTCTACAATCCTTTCTTTTTCATGACTTTGATTATCCTGCAGGCGTACAATCTCTGTCAATAAATGAAGATACAGAATTGAAGGGAGGAGGATGGAGTGAGGTCAGAGGGGGGACAAAGTGGGAGTCTAACAGGGAGTGTTTCAATCAGTGCATCAATCCATCATTCCAATACCTTAGAGGCTGTTCTTGGAGCTGGGAGAGATGCCAGCAAAACATTTTATTTCTTTTATTTTAGGATGCAAAGTGCTTGGGGGCTGTCTGTCGGAGACAGTCTGCAAAAGTAACAAAAAGAGGCAAAACTTCACAAAAAGTGCCTGCCATCAACTTTGTCAAAACCATCAGATGAAAAGAAAAAGAAGTTGGCCTTAAGTTGGCCGGGAGTGTCTTGCACTTAACATTGTCATGCTCCCTATCCTGTCTGGCCAACCAATCAAACAGTTCTCTTTAAAAGCTGCCTCCACCAGAGCATGAGAGCTACCGATCAATGGAAACACTTCTCACTCAATCACCCCTTCATGCTGCTTACCTTTCGTTTAGCTACCTGGCAGCAGCACCTCTATTTATTTCTTTTAATCCAGGGTTACTGTAATTTCTTTTGGTCACCCCGAAGAAGCCCGCTTTACCTTCAAAGGGACACGACTTGCTCTGTTCATTTAGAAAAGTGACATTCAGACATGTTTTATGTTGGATTGCTCTTTGTGCATTGTCTTTGTGTCCTTGACCGTCTAATGTGGCACCACACTTTTAAGGATGGAACTGAGATTGGAGCCAACAGGAGGGCGGATCTTGTGCTGTAAAAACTTTTCAACCAACGCACCGTTTTGATGGTGCCTCCGAGACAGTCTAAGTAATTTGTAAAGAAATTTGCCATATTCCTGATTTAATCAGCATCCATTTCTCCACATAATGTCAGGAAAATCATATAAATTAGAGCCATAAAAGTATTTATGCATGCAGCACGTCAGGATTTGCTGAGGGGTAATTGCATCTTTTAGAGCTTCAACTCTGCCGTTGTATCACAGAGGGGGGACGGCCTTGTTAGTAGGATTTTGCTTCACAACCTGTCCCTCTTCCACCTTGAATGCAGCACTCGCTTCCATTTCTCTCTGGAGAATATTTTGCCAGAGTCCAGTTAATAACCTTCATTTACTCCTATTTATCCACCTAAAGAAAAACAGAAATGACGGTAATTGGGCATGGCAGTGTGCTTACTTCTTTGTAATGTGGAATGTTTGGGAAACTGTTGCGTTGTATTTACTTAGTTTCATAAATGATACTGAAACAACAGCAGGTGGAAACATATTCATTGTACCAAAGAGTAATGTTAATTCTGCTATGAGTCTGAGAGAAAAACACACTATAGGTGTCAAAATCTCTTTTTTTGATTTGCATTTAAATTTAGGAATACATTTTTATGATTAGTGTCAAATTATTACAGCTTATGTTTTAGTATAAAGTATGCAATTATATAAATTATGTCAGTCACCTTGAAATGATTCGCTCTCAGGAAATGAGACACTCAGACCCGTGGTAACTTGCATATCTGGCAGCGCGAGTGGCAGAAAAATAAATTGTGCAAAAATGTATTGGAAAATGATTAGTCTGGGTACATTTTTGCTGGCCCTCAATCTCATATAAATCTAATACTCAGTTTAATTTTGGATTGGTTTGCTACCAAATACTGTGTGAAATATTTGTCATTAATGCTCTTTTATCAACTAACAGAATGTTTAGTAAGGCAGTTATATATATTGAGGTGAAACTAAACAGGACAAAAATTATGAAAATTTGTGTTTAGTAGATTGTTACTTTGTTGTGACAATGCTTTTTGGCAATAAATATTTTACAGTTGGAAAGTCTAATGTCCCTTTTAAATGGTGTTACATTTGTTGGGGACCTGTGATTGTGGGATGAGCAGGAAAGCTGAGTATGTGGGTTGCACACACAAAAAAATAGCCAAATCCTCTCTGCCATTGCCAAACAACTCACTTTCTTGTTGCTGTTGACACTTGTTTTGAGCTTCTGGTACCCCCAGGTACTGCCAATCAGGTGCCCAATTAGCAATTTCAGTGTAGAGACTACCACCAGTATTTAGGAGTGCGGAGGATGGGATGGCCTGTCAGCAGTCCTGACCTCGAGGCCATTGAACAATTATAGGATCAGCTTGGGCTTGCTGTTTGTGCCACATTGGCTGACTTGCAACAAATTCTGATTGAAGAATGGGACGCCATGCCACAGCAGTGTGTTGGCAGACCGGTAACCAGCATGAGGAGGAGGTGCCAAGCTGTTGTGGCTGTGTATGGTTCTTCCACATGTTCTTGTTTGTGAAATGAATAAATGGTTCAATTGCCAATATGTCTTGCTTCTTCAAACTTCAGTCATCCAATCCACCAATCACCAAACAAGTCAATGGCAGAATAAACTGGTTGGCGATGGCAAGGAGGATTTGGCTAATTTTCTATGTGCACAACCCACATATTTAGCTCTGCTGCTCATTCCACAAAAGCATTTTCCTTACAACATGTGGCACCATTTAAAGGGGAAATTAATAGGCTTTCCAGTGATGTCCTTATTTTTTGTGATAAGTTTTGTTTTAAACCCACTGAAGAAAACTTTCTATTTGGATGAAAAACTCCTTGTAGTTCTCTTGTTCTATTTTCATGTTGTTTGATTGTTTTATCATAAAAAAACAATGCCAAAGTCACAAAATTTCTAAATACATTTAACGCTGCTCATTGAAAATGGCATTTTCCCTCTTCGTTCTAATCATCTTATGAATTTCAGATTTCTTGACGGCAATGTGCTGGACATCAATAAAGAGTTCCAACCACACCTGGGCGAGGGCGGCCGAATTCTTGAGATCCGCTCACCAGACGTTGTGGCCAGTGTGAAGAAGGCTGCCCAGGCTGTAGGGTACACAGAGGGAGCTCTGCTGGCACTGGCCATCATCATCATCCTCTGTTGCATCCCTGCTATCCTCATCGTCATGGTCACATACCGACAGTCAGTACTCTTTCTCTATTATTAATTGCTGATTTTTACAGTTTGCTCCTAAAAACTACTACTACTACTACTACTAATAATAATAATAATAATAATAATAATAATAATAATAATAATAATAATAATAATAATAATTACCAGGTTGTCAGAAAAATCTAAGGGGAAAATTAATTACAACTAAGCAGATCCCTGTCTTGGGAGTTATTGTGTTGCACTAATGGTTTTAGCCAAAAGGTTTCTATTCCAAAGAGAAATCAGATATTTATAATTGGAATGTAAACCATTCTTTACTGCTTGCACCCTCCGGCCTGTTAGAGCAGAGCCAGAACATCCTACAAATCTTATTGAAAAGAATGTTTGTTGTGGATTTAGGGAACACATTTCCTGCTCTACTGCCACTTTTTTGTGTGTGTGTGTTTGCATCTCTTGCCATGAACCTCTCTCATCAGACATGCTGACTGCGCACTCTGCTGGGCTAATCTCCTGCTCATGCTCTGTGAAAGCTGATTAATTAACACTCATTTGTGACAAACATCTACAGCCAATTGTGATCGTCACAGTGCGTCTTCTCACTTCTTAATCAACTCTGCCCTGCGCACCCGCAATAATTTGCGGGGTTTTTTTCTGGTTCCATCCCTCCCACTGACACACCGCAGTTTGAACAAAATGTGATGCTTTTTATAAAAAAAAAATTACATTGATGAAGTAAAAGGTTGGCAAATGTTTAGTCCTAGCAGATGGGTAGAGTAGTTGTCCACACACCAATGTGCAGACCAAATACAACAGAAATACTGTTGATTGGTGACATTAGACCCTGAAACACAAACTGTGATAGCAGATGGCACTTTGTTGGTGATGACATTACAATGGGAAAAGTTAATTTTCTCATTTGTGTTTGTCAAACTAATTTAGTGTTCCGTTAAGCTGAAATCCACTATGATCTTTTACACATCAATTTGTTCAGTCATGTGGAATAATTGAATTCTGCTGTTAATAAGCACTGGCAATGGGAAGCGTATGAGGTTTGCTTTAGCTTTTGTAACATGTGGCTCAACACATGCACCTGGAGATTTTTGAGGGTTTCTGTTTAGGTAGAGATTGAGTAAACGTACCATTTTGAGCTAAATAAGTAAATATGGGTTTTATATTTACAATGAATTTCTTAGTATGCTTTTATTTGGCATTTCTAAAACATCAAAACTGTGTAAACGATTGTTAAAATTGGAAGCCCGAATCATGCCCAGAAAACCAATTCTCAGTTGAATGTTTATTTTCAAATCTAAAGACACTATTTTACTTCTGAAATGTGGCTCTGAAGACATTAAACAAAACAGTCACAAATCATGTGTTCTTAAAATGTTAATATTAAACCTGGTCACTCCCTCTGTATGATGTCATAGTAACCAATGAGTACCCCTAAAACAGGTAAAACATTATGTGTTTACACTGCTGGAGAGAGGCACATGTCACTCTAAATAGAGATCTGTTGATTCTCTTATCGTTTAAAGTAAATGATGATGATCTATAAAATAAGTTTGTATATGAAATTTTGTTATTCAACCACAAAATATCCAACAAGTGTATAAAATTATATTAATGCCAATATTTTTATGATAAAAACTAATTATATGTTTGCATTTTGTCTCATTTTTTTCTCTCATATCTTTTTTCTTGCATCAACAAACGTCATCAGATTCAAGGAGTAAGTATGGTTTTGTTTTCTTTACTTTGTTTCACGTTCAAAGTACATTTTCTCCTGCCTTCATCATTCATTACTTATTTAAAGCCTGATTAGTTGTTGCGACTGTGTCACGAACGTGAAATGTAAGCTTATTTCCACGTCACTTACATAATGACATGAAACAGCACCGAGTCTACTTGTGGATTACAGACCTACATGTAATATGGCGGAGCAGTTCTTCTCATGTGGAAAATCCAATAAAATTCAAATGGGGAAATAAACAGAAGACTGTTTTGCTTTGTCAAAAACTGTTGATCTGCCACGTCATTTGTTAGGAGTCATATGGCTTCACCGCAAGCAGAATAGGGTTTATATATACATATATATA
>NW_013952402.1:9593662-9604741 GCF_001266775.1 Austrofundulus limnaeus | reverse complement strand
TGATTAAAAATGTAATAATTTGAAAAACATGTGTAGTTATGGACAAGATTTTTTTTTAATCTGTGGCTAAGGATTAGTTGTTCACCACTTCACTGCTTTTTTATAATTGAAGGCATTCTTGCACTTAAGCTGTTGTGTTGTCACATTAAAAGCTACATTAGGCAATATCTTTGCTGGCGATACCAGATAAATGCCTCCTTCAAGGGTGAAAGGGTTGCCACTTGCACTTAGAATCAACACATTAACTCATTTTAATCTTTTACAAAAACAAAAAAAACGGGTTCGATGTTTTTTTAGGCAAGAAAACAAAAACAAGTTGTTTTTCTTATCAGATTGCAGAAGAAAACAGAAGTGAAATGGTTTCAAATTTCTTTGTTTGAGTTCTTTCTTTTTCCACATATTTTGAGAGTTGATTTGCCTGCATTGATTGGTGCAATTGCTACTCATTTGCACAGGCGACAAGCAGAGTGTGCCAAAACTGCCAGGATCCAGATGGCTTTACCACCAGGAGGGAAAAAAGCTCCAGCCGCTGCTCCGAGTGCTAACCTCTATGAGGAGCTTGGCGACAGCAGCATGTGAGTTATGTCCCTTTGGTGTCTGTCTCTCATCCCACACATCCAGCCAGTTCCAATAACCTGCTGGTTGTGTATACGGCTGTGCTGGTTTCTTCCACTGAGGATGAGATTAGAAGAGTCACTCCAGATGAAGGCTTTTTTTTCTTCCTTTTTCTTTTTTTTTTTCTTCGCGCATCGATAATTTTAGATTCGAAATATTAGTCCTCTCTTCCAAATAACCCACCTAGCAACTCTGAATGTTTCTCACTGCTGCCTCTGACATGTTACTTGCTGCACCACTGAGTTTCTGCCCTCTTTGTCTCTTTAAAAATGTTCCCCTTCTAATTTCCGCAAAACACGAAAGCCACTGCACAGCTGGCGATTCGACTTTAGCTTATGTATGTGTTTCTAATCTGACTGCGTATGCATTTTGTAAGTCCCTCTCTCAAGGTAAGCGTGTGTTCATAAATTATTTTAAACCTTACTTTGATTAATACGTACACTACGTTGAGTGCTTCTTTATTTTCCCCATGCGTCCAAAACGTTTTGCCATCAGCACAATTTGATTTCCCCTATAAAATTAAATGCTGCCCTGAGTGTGTAATGAAATGGTAATGCTTGTGGATAAAAGAAGTTTGAACTGAATGAGCTGCCCTGCTGGATTTAGTCATTTTGATTTACAGCATGTTAAATAGTCCTGCGACTAATGTCACTATTTATGTTTTAAGGAGGAAATAGCGTTTTAATAACTGGGATTAAAGAGCTTTTGTCATCGTTGCAACTTTTGGTTCCCTAGCATAAGAAACCATGTCATTTACTTAGGTTGTTCCCAACATCTTTACATCTATGCAGATCCTCCATCGTAGAACATTGTGTGTGTGTGCTTTGCATTAATGAAGCTGCACACAGATGTTCACAACACAAGTCAGAAAGCTCACAATGTAGAAAATTGTGCCTACATTTTGTCAGTGCCCCCATTTATTTTCTGTCATTTATGTTTCTTTGTGTTCTCACCATCTGTTTCTATACTTCCATCATATCTCGTCTCTCTGGGTTCAGACTGCAGTAAGTAATCATTCTTTTCAAAACTCTGCATTAGACTGATATTATGCGTAATTACCACACAACAGCAGCACCCTCATTTCCCCTCTCCTCATCATAGCTTTTGCTGAACAAATGCAGAACCATTGCAGTTCACATCTGCATTTGGTGTGCAGCCTATTGGAGGAATTTGTCAGTCAGTATTGAAAGCATTTTAAGCCAGCACTATTAACTGACCTTGCTGAAGGAGTAGCGTTTTGAATGGGAGGAAATGTTGTCAGGTAAAAAGATGCGCTGCTGGTTGTTGAGAAAAAGCTTGCTCCAGAAGATGGGCCCATAGATGACTTTTCTCACCTTTCCCATTAGACTGCTGTCTGTATTGTGTGTGTCTGCTTTTATCACATTATATGTTCATACCTCTGTGTTGTGACAGATTTTGCAAATATATCTCTTGTGGTTTCACAGTTATCATTTTTACATTCAACAAAGCCGGTATGAATGTTGTTTCTTTTCTTAATACGAAGTTCATAATTGGATTTTGCTCTTGATTAGAAACTTTATGTCATTATTGGGTTGTGCACAGCTAGTAGGTTGGTGGTCAGTGGTGGAATCTTGTAATCCTGAGGCTGCAGGTTTGAGCCCAGGTTGCATCAGGCGTAAAACTAATGCCAAATTATTCATGCGAGTTTTCTCACTGTGATGACCCCTGCAGAAGGGAGCAGCTATAAAAGTATTTAAAAAGTTCACAGAACACACACAAGTTATTGTTTAGTATTGACATCTAGTTGATAATTGAACTACATTTTAGCTGGTCTAAAACTACAAACCATTTACGAGTTAAATTCTGTCACAATACAAAGAATCATAACTCAGTGTTGCTATTTTTTTTTGTCGCTGTCTTTCTTAGTTTGCTTAATCGTAGCTCATTCCTTTTCACTTGTTTCAAGTCTTCTTTCTTTTTCACTACCAACTCTTTAATGGAACAGGGCTAAAAAGTCTCTCTTTGAAGACGCCAACAACCAGAAGATTCTTAGCAGCTTCGCCTGTCGCCCCACTGCAGCCCGTTGCAACGGAGCACTGCTCGTCAGCTTGCCCAAATCCGAAAGCAACGTGACCCTCCTGTCTGATGGCAACCCCATCACCGTTCACAACCCTTTGTACGATGAGAACAGTCCTCTCAGCAGTCCTTTAACCTTTGCACGGGGTGAGAGAGCACGCGGAACGCAACTCTCCTTTTCTCCCTCCCAATCAGCAGGGTCAGGATGTACCTGGCCAATCCCTGCTCACATTCACAGAGGGCATCAGAGCAACGAGGTGCCAAGAAGACAAGGTCTTTTGGATCAAGCCAACTGGGAGCTGCAAATACTCCAAGAGGTTATTGGAAACAAGAAAGCAATGTCAAGTTTGAGCACACCTTACTTGAGTGACAGCACAGAGACCAAGTTGTCAGTTCGTGAGCAGGCCAGGCAGTTCGAGAAACAGGCTTTTCAGGAACAAGCCCTTAAGCAAAATAGAGACTCCCATGGCTCCCTTTCTTCAATCCTTGTCAGGGATATGGACAGTGATGACATGCTGGAGCTGACCTCAGAAACCCTGCTTTCTATCATGGATTACCCTCATAGCCCTACATCTATGGGCAGAGATGTGTCCCCCGGCTTTATCGTCGCACAGGCTGATGAGTCGTGGCCCCTTTCCGACCAGAAACCGACCCCACCTGTTTTGAGAAAGCTCAGTTCAAGTATCTCCAACTACATGACAGCGCAGCCTTGTCAGATCACTGTTGAAATGATTCCAGACCCACCAGAAAACCCCGCACCCCCTCCTCCGTCTAATCTGCATTCCCCTCCACCCTCTCCGCCCACATCTCCTCCACCAGCTCCTCCCTTCGGTCCCCCTTCAGGTCCACCTTCACCTCCCTTCTTACGCGAACCTCAGCGCACCACGTCGTCCTCCCCTCCCCTTGTCTGTAAACCACTTGCTCCACCGCCGCCGCCGCCTCTTCCTCCTCCCTCGCCTATTAACGAGCAGCCGCGTCCTGTCATCCAGTTTGTCCCGACCACTTTACCCCCTTTGTCGTCTCTTCGTCCCGTCTCGGAGAGAAAACACCCCCCTCCGCTTACCTCTTCAGACACTGACCTTGGGACAAAGAAGGAGCTCAAGGGCATCCTGAAAAACATCCAGAATCTTGCAGAAATTGAACGCTCCATTGCCAACCTTTACAACCAAGTGGACAAAAACTGCAAGGTGCCCAAATTTATCATGAAACCACAAGTGACTGAGGAGTCAGACTGTGCTAACAAGCGACAAAGCTCTGATCCAGGTGAAAAGCAGAGCTCGCCAAAAATGACAAACTCAGCCTCTGAAGTTCAGCTTGATTCAACAAGTCTGAACGGTGCTGAAAATGGAGTGAGTCGGAATCCAGCAGAGGAGTTTCAGGAGACGAATGAACTAAACACAGACAGCTCTATTCCTGCTGAACACTGTGATTTTTCATCTCAATCTACAGTGTTCTGACTTATTTTCTGTTCCGTGTTCTCACTATTTCCATTTCATCTTCTCCATGTCTGTTTTTATTTTTTCATTTACACTTGTTTCTACTGATTCCTTTTTTTGTGTTTTTTGTTTTGTTTCTCAGTTTTCTATACTATATGCTTTGGTCATATCAAAAATTACGAGTGACTTGTTTTGGAGAGATTTTTTTACTTGATTCTTTATGTGAAAAACAAACTTTAGATGCCTGCCAAGAAATCTGCTTATATTTGCCCCAGTGACTGTATAATATGCTTACAGACTTGCATTTGAATAAGACAAAAAAAGTGTATTTATTCAGTCTGACTTTTTTTTTCGTAGTTTGATTATCAGAACTGCAGTGAGATCTGGAATATTATTAACTGTTCCCTAGACATAACAGATTTGTGGATTTATCATTTCAAACATGTTTTTTTTTTTCAGTTCCACATCTTGGCAATATAATTTTAAAGCCAAAGCTATTTTAATTAAATAAGAATAAATATTCACATTTGTAAACTCCCATAATTAAAAAGGTTTGAGTTTTTTTTATTATTAGTATTTCTACAAAGTTAGTGAACTGTATTCAGAATGTTGCTGCAGTGCCACACAGTGTTTTATTAGGTGTAGTTTTTTATTCATAAAATGATGGGGGGGGGGGGGGGGGGGGATGATTAAAACTGCAGAGATGATGGAAGCAGTAAAATGAGATGCATTTTATGAAAACAGGAGCAGTAGACAGTACACACAGTGTAGATTTAAACACCATCTGCTTACACAGCAGGGCTGCAGTAGGTCATGGTCAGTGCCACAGTCTTGTGATTCCAAGGGTGCGAGTTCTCGCCCAGGTTGTGTTAGGAAAGGAATTGGGTGTAAAACAATTGCCAGATCTTCTGTCTGAGTTGTTTTGCTGTGGCAACCCTTGCAAAAGGAAGCAGCTCCAAAAAAAGAGAGAGAGAGGAAAAATGGTTAGCTCATATAGAAACGAGAGAAAACATTTGGAGAACGTGTTCAAATTTCTGCACAGATTCTTTCAGTGTGATAAAGGAGGAACTGTGATATTTGCTCATTGAAAACGCTAATTAGACAATCAATCAATCATTAACCAAGGCTGCCTGTGGGACTGTCGGTGTTAACTTCTTCTCTCTCCCATCCTTCTGACCCTCGGGCTGCCTGCTTTTCTCACTCTTACTTCCCTTCTTATTTCATTTAGCTTTAATGCCTTTCAATCCCTGGCCTCTAGTTGTTAATCTTTCCTCTTGGTTTCCATTCCTTTAAGTTTCTTTCAGCTTATGGAATTGCAGGTTTTTTTTTTCCACTTTTTGAGCTCAAGTATTTCTTTTTTTCATTTTCTCTCCTCTCTCTACTTTTTAACCCATATACCCATCCTGTTTTTGTTTCACCCACCGTGCACTAAGGCAAATGGACGTGGCAAACCTCACATCCAGACCAACGTGATGTTTGATTCATCACATGTTACCCCTGATGGGCAGATCAAAGGCCAGCTAATTCTGTATTCCATGTTCGCTACATGGGGTAATCTCCTTTGTAAAGAGTCTAGCAGCTCACACGCTGTTTCTGTCAACCGAAAGTGTAGTGAACCATAATGGATGGTATTCTTTAATATTCAGTTCTTATAATTGGTTTCATCAAACTCGTAGCCTAATTGATAATTCATAAGAGTTTTGTTCTTTTAAAAAAATGAAATTAGAAGGACGTTTATTAGATTTTTTTTTTCCCCTCAAGATTAGGGACAGGATCAAAATGAAGTTGATGTAATTTTAATGTAAAATTATGTTCTGTGTGATGGGCAATGGTTGAATTGTTGCCAATCAAGCACTGCATTTTTCTAGTCTGTTTCTAGAGAAATAAAACTTGTTTTATTACAGATATCAACTTTAGATGGGCAATAATTTGCGCAGATTGATTCAGCTAACCTTTTTAAAATGGAATGCACATGTTTATTAGAACAGTGTATAAATAAAACAGATGGTTATTCTGGAAAGCTCAATTGAATTCAGATTTTTTTTTTCATATTGTTTATACAATAAGTCAAATATCTGTGTGAATGGTTCACTGGAGTGTTTTTCAGGGGTGCCAACAATTATCATGTTAGATGTTGACTGTATTATGTCCTGCCTGTTGTTTCTGATAACATCGTCATTATTCCACAAGTGCATAGAAGTGTCACACAGAAAAATCTCCTGTTGTCAAGAACAAGTGGGAAATCCTATTGTGATGTAAAACGGTTGATAACTTCTTTAGCTCAGAATTTAGATACCAATGTCAAGCCTGTATTACGAACATGACCCAAAAACATAGCAAAGAATTTAATACAGTTAGCTTACCTCGGTCCACTCACTTGGCTGTGACTGAAACTAAACTAGGTAAGGAAATTTGTGTTTTGGTAGATTCTTTGTTGTCACCATGCTTTTTGGCAATCAATTTCATACTATACACCTGCTTGACAACACGTGGGGGTACCAGAAGCTCGAAACAAGTGTCAATAGCAACAGCAAAATAAGCTGCTTGGCTATGGCTGAGAAGATTTGGCAAATTTTCCGTATGTGCAACCCACATTCTCAGCTCTACGGCTCATCTCACTAATGCATGTTCCTTACATGTCAAGTTGTACAAGTTGTCTGTAAATCTTCCCCCATTTTGCTTGTATACAGATGCATAGGGCAATCTTACAGATTTATTTAAAAAGATTTTCCCTTAAAGGGGCAATATCATGTAAAATCAACTTTTTTGAGTTTGATATCATGTTATAATGTTATAATCTCATAAAAAAAACATGCCCAAAGCCTTGCTTTGACTCATTCATGTGTGTTTGAGAAATCCTGCAGTGTTTTTAGACAGCCATGCTGAGGAGCAAAACGACAGGTGGGGACCAGAAACGCCTTTTGGGACCAGAAATGCCTCTGGGACGTGTCTTTAAGCCAAGCTTCCTCATGGCAGAGCGCACCCCCTCCACACTCCCCACATACCCTGCCCATGACTCCTGCAGGCTCCCGGGTGAAACTGAAAGTGAAACTTAAATTGTCTGTGGGTCTCCTAACATTAGTTCTCACTCGGTGAAGCTCTTTTCAGATAAAAAATACCTTTGAGGAAATATATTTTCAGATGCCAGGTAAACTGCATCATGGCAACCCCACCCCCTTCCCCTAGCAAGCGTGAACCCCCCCTGCGCATCGAAATGGGCGAGAAAAATCGGAAGGTGGGTCTTAAAGAGACAGAGGACAATTTCCAGTTGTTTAGAAGAGGAAGTGATGAGAAGATAAGTTTATTTTCTATCTAAACATAAAAACAGAATTTTAATAACAGCTAAAGATGACATAGATACTTTATTATAGTATAGTATTTAAATGTATGCCTGAGAAACACATAATATTGCCCCTTTAAATTTACATGCCTCTCAGAGCTGACAGGCAGTAAGGACCTCCTTGTCCTTCCCTCCCTGGTTCTCTGCCACTGCAAATACTGTTATCTCCACCCCGAAGTCCTCCCTTCACAAGCCAACTGTCTGCTTGACCACTCCAAACACACACACACACACACACACACACACACACACACTGTTGAAGTGTCTGAGAGTATTACAGCTCTGGCACTCTAGAATTACATAAATTAAGTAGAGAAGCATTTGAGACACATTTGAGATGTCTATGACTACTTTGTGACTGTATAGAGAGAATGTATTTTTTTTAACTTGTTTAAAATTCCAGCTGGGGTTTCAGAGAATCCTGTGGAAAAAAAAGGAGATAACGCCGCAAAGGCTGTTTGCCAACTTGTCTTCAACAGATACTGGCTTTAGCATTTCCTAAAGGTAACAGAACTACTCTCAAGCCTGTAAAACGTTCTAATTTATGTCGGATTTCAGGGCAGGGTGTTGTTCAGCAAACATCAGAGCACTTATTCACTCATTATCAAAGTCAGTTTTAGCCTCCTGGTCCCGGCACAAAATATAAATCCTGATAGGATTTTAGGGCCGCTCTTCTTATTTCTCCCTTCATACATCTTTTTTATTACTCGTCTTCCACCAAGACCTCGCGTGTGCAAACTTTCCAGGGCTAATGTCCACTGAGCCATTATCCTTGATGTTGCATGAAGCAGCAATGGCCAGCAGGCGAGCCAACAAGTCATCAATCAGATCCTGCTCCCATCATCAAGCTCTGCCTGGGAGGCGTGGCATATGGCTCTGTCCCATCCCTGCTCCCTGGTCCCTGCACATAACAACAGATTACAGCTCTCCTGAGGAATCTCACATCATTGCTGGGCCATATATCTAAGTGTATGAAAGTCGTCATTATTTATGGGTCCAGACAGGCTACACTTGTGCGCTCGTGAACCTGGAAGTTTCAGTCAAGCTACTTAACTTACAGTTTCTTATTGACTTGTATGCTAAAGGCTACACACACTGCATGTGTKTTATTTTCATGAGCAAATGTAAGTTTTTTTCTGTTTTATTAAATCTGAACTTTTACAGTTTCCTCGCTTCTTTATAAACAAACTATCAATTGCCATAACAGAAAGTGAAGAATCCTTATAGAATCATGATGGTTAACTCTAATCTTATTATGATGTAATAACCAAAGACAGATTTATTTGCATTAARCAACAAATCTTTCCCCTTAATCACAACATTCTCCGCTTATCTTTCAGCATATTATTTCTATATGATCATGTAAAAACTGACTTTCCTTTTTATTTTTCCTTTTTCAGTCTCACTTGCTACTTTGATGTTTGCATTTATTTCATCTGTTTTTTCTGTTCTTTTGGATGAGATAACAAGGTGGAAAAAAAACACAAAAAAACAGCCTATACCAGCATGATAACTGTGCAGCCTTAGGCATCCTTTTGAAAGCTGAACAATATCTGCAACTCTAATTTAACACATGAAAATGCACAGTAAGTAAAGCTGCAGTTTAATCTTTGGTCAGCAGAATATAGACACAGTAGTCCTGTAGACTGAACAATATACTCTTTTCCTTTAAGTRCTTAAAATGTTGATGTCAAGCCATGTTCATTGTTTGTCTTATTTCTTTTTTTTCCTACAATGCTCAGAAGAAGAGGCGGCAGGCCGGTAAGCAGTTTTGTCTTTTTTTTCAAATATGATTAAATCTGTAAACTGTTGATGTTTAACTGATAAATCTGAAGGCAAGATATTAAATTTTCTGTGCAGTTTTCTAACTCCTRTTGCTTGGTTAGCATCTTTTCCAGCCTTTCTTTATTCCATCCGTATTGTTTTGGTTCTATTTTTTTGTCTTTTTCTTTTCATGGTTTTCGCCATGGATCAAAAACCTATGAGGGAAGTGTTTTCTGGCTTTGAATTAGAAACAAAATGCTGAACTCTTCCTATGCTTCTGTCTTTCCTGACCATCCTTTCCCTTCATTATCGTATCCCTCGTCTGTACTAACCTTTGGCAGCAACAGCAACTGCTGAGGCCATCTCTTCTGAGACCTGAGGTAGAAACCCTCCCGCTCTTCCTAATTCACAGAGATTGTAGTCATTTCCCTTTGTCTRTACTCGCCCAGGTTGCTGCTGTTAGTCTCCTTTGGCTGTTTTTAACCTAAGGAATGCTGAGTAATTTCTTTGTCTGCCTCTGTGAACTTGCAGGAGCTCTCCATGGAGTCAGGTATCGACCCAGGCCAGGATTACTACGCACAAGACTACTATAATTACGACCAAGGGTGAGCATGCGACCAGTTGCATCTCTCATTAATCGTACAGTGCTCTAATCCAAGACACAAGTCAGCATTGATTTATTCCCCAGCTTAAAGATTAGTATTGTTTATTTTGACTTTGCCTGTGTTCTAAGGTGTTTTGGAAGCTGATCATTACAAAACTGAATATTTTTCCACACTTTGTCACATTCCAAATGAGTATTTTAGCCCTTTCACTCCCACCAAATGAGATCATTTAAGTGGTTTTGACATGAGCACCTGAGCCTCTGAAAGCATTTCCCAATTTAATAGATTCAAGGTGTTTTGGCTCGCTCGTTAACTTGCCCATATGTTCTAAAGAGGCAAAGCATGAAACTCGAAGCCATCCCAGCTGCTGAGAAATTGTTAAGCATTAGACACACTGGCTCTGTTACAGGTGACTTGCCCCATTTTGGGAATTACTGCTCAAGTTTATCAGAAGCTTTTACACCTTAGAAGCTTAGATCAAAGAAGAAAACATCAAACTCTTGTTACAAACTTTCATTAGTGGAATTAGGTGTGGTATTATGTACCGTAGTTACTCACCAGCTTATAATGCATGTCCTCTTAACTCATTCTAATTAACATGTCTAAATCACACTGGCATTTGTTTGCCATGTGTTTCATGTTTCCCATGAGATATCATATTGCATAAGTTGCTTAATTCCTCCAATAAGTGTGCCACCCGTATGATGGAAAGACTTTTGAGCCGTGTGTGTTTAAAATGAGGGGAAAAGTTATTACGCAGTCAAAAAAGCATGTGGGCTTCACAGCAAACCTCTAATGTTCAGGAGACACAGACACACAATTTTCCACTATCTGTCTTCCTTTGTGTACATTTTTTTCTGAAATCTTTAGGATCAGCTAATAATCCTAAACAGACATTTTATGTAAGAGTAGCTGCTGTCCATTCAAAAAAATAAAATTAAAAATACAAAAAATAAACACAAAAATAAAAAATTACCGTCATTTTACCAGGTAAGTCCCATTGAGATCTCAGATCTCTTTTTCAAGGGCGGCCTGGGCCTGAAGGTAACCTATTGTACATGTTTTGGGGGGTGGGGGAAACTGGAGTACCCGGAGAAAACCCATGCAAAAAAAAAAAAGGAAGGAAAACACACCTGAGGGTATGTCTATGTTTTTAATAGAGTAAAATTATCATGATTGCTTTGTCAATTTAAAAAAGAAGTAGAAAAAAATACAAAAGTTATTTGTAGACTATTCAGATTGCTAAGCCACTTTTTCAGTAGGCTCTGAAAAGGTGTGTAGC
>NW_013952402.1:9577478-9591032 GCF_001266775.1 Austrofundulus limnaeus | reverse complement strand
ATAATATGCACATCAGTTTGTGTTTTTCTTGTTACTGTAAGGGTATGGGAAGGGAATAAATATAGTTCTAGTTTTTGTTTTTGTTGTTCCATGATTTCTTTCCTAAAAGCAGTTTCTTTATAAATGTGGGTTGCCTGATATTACATAAGGATGTAGGAAGAAAATGGGTGGATTTTTCATGAGTAACATGTTTTTTTTAACAAATACACCAAAATCAATATTGCAGATTAAAAAAAAATAAACACTGCATTTCATTCATGTGAAACAACTGWTCTCCACTGCATGCACTGAGGTTGTTTATTATTCCTACTTCAGTGGCAGATTATATGTGTCACACCCCCACACTGAATCTTTAAGCACTTTATGTCTAAATATAGCATCTGTCAATGACACAAGGTGTTTCAKAACGCATTTGTTTGTGGCAATTTGTTTTGCAGCTTGAAAATTGTTATTTTTATGTCATTTGGTTTAAACAGATGGGTAAAAAATAAGCAGTTGTTCCCTCTAACTGCATGTCTGAACATTAGCTTTTTTTCTGTCTCTCAGTTATGACTTTCCTCAATATGGCAGTCGGAGGAGGCTGATAACTCCCATGTATGATGAATATGGAGAAGTGATCATGGAGGATGATGGGTATTACTACAGTCCACATGACCCTGAGGTATTGCCTTTCTTTGAATGTGATTTTTTTTTTCAAATACGATTACAATGGCAACAATGTCCACTAATGTGCTGTAAAAGTCCAGTGTGTTATTGAACAGAACCCAGTTTGGGATTTCAGCAGTCTTACTTTATCATCACAAAAGGTTGCTAAATAAATTGTGACTGTCTTAGGGCCGTGGGAGAGGCAGAGGCCGTGGTGGCATGAGAGGTAGAGGAGGTCCACCGAAGAGGGTTGCCTTTAGGGATCTGCCTCCAGAGGAGGAAACTGAACAAGCTGAGCCAGAAGAGGAAGGCGAGCCTTCAAAGGCTGCCAAGAGACTAAAGTCTGTCATGAAACTCAGCAAATTCCTGGCGGCCAGCAAAGGAGGACAGCCACCATCTGATGCTGGTCCATCTCCATGGAAGAAAGCCAAAATGCTCAAGATGTTTGGTGCTGGAAAGAAGGACAAGGACTATGCCAAACTGATGTCAGCTCGCCGTATTGACAGTCAGGAGAGCCTCGCTGACGGACCAGCAGCTATGGGGCCAATAGACAGCAAGTCTGATGCTCGCAGCCGACTTAGCAAAGTTTTGAAGAAAATTAACATCACCAACAAGTTGCAGATCCGGAGGAAGTCACAGAGTAGTGCAAGTCACGTCTCAGGCACAGAGAGCGAGAGGGATGAAGAGGCCTCACAAGCAGCCAGTGAGGATGAAAGGAAATCTAAAGTGTCTATTAGTGTGACCGAAAGTGAGCCAGAAGAACGTGCGAGCGAAAGTGGCAGGGAGAGAGACTCCGATGGGGAATCCTCAGAGAAAAGCAGTGTGGACAAAGATTATCTAAAAGTCGATTTAGATAGGGATGACACAAACGAAAGCACTGTGGACTCGGAGGAAGAGCCCGATGAAGAACTTGGGGATTCTGATGAGGAGAGCAAGTCTAAATCTGAGGAGGAGGAAACTGAAAAGGGCTCCGTCAGTGAGAAAGAATCAGGGACAGAGAGAGAGTCAGACTCAGAGAAAGAATCTGATTCAGAAAAATCCTCAGCTACAGAAAAAGACTCAGACACTGAGAAAGAGTCCGAAACCGAGAAGGAGTCTGACTCTGAGGAAGAGTCCAGATCTGACAAGGAGACCGAATCAGGAACGGGCACCGCAACAGAACAAGAAGCAAGCACAGGTAAAGATTCAGTGACCGAGGAAGACTCCGATGAAGAGTCTGAGGAGGATGAGGCTTCGGAAAGCGCTAGAGAAAGTGGAGTCTCTGCACGTTCTTCTGTGAGGTCATCGGCTACTGAAGCCAGCAGGAGAAGCAGTGCTTCTAGTGTTGGTGCCACTGAGAGTGGCAGCAGGAGCAGGAGTGGTAGCAGTGCTGCATCTTTATCTGCCTCAACTGCCAGATCATCCCAAAGAACCACATCGTCAAAAACCACCTCCGAGAAGTCTGGTGAGGAAGGGAGTGAAGCCGAGTCAGGGACAGGTACAGCCAGCGACGCTGAGTCAATGTCCGGAAGCGAACATTCTTCATCTCGCGGGTCCAGCAAGAGGAAACTGTCTGGTTCAGAGATGAGTGAGAGGTCTTCCATCGGCAGTCAGATGACAGAGAGTGAGAAGAGCTCAGCTCGATCCCAGTCTGCTAGTGGGAGTCGTAGCTCCAAAAGGTCTGTCCTGAGCCGAGGCTCAGAGGACACAATCACAGAGGAGAGTGAAGAAGAAGAAGAAGACGAAGAAGAAGAGGAGGAGGAGGAACCTGATACGGCCAACGAGAGCAAAGATTCTGCTAGTGAGTACAGTGATGAGTCAGCATCCAGGAGGTCCAGTGTGGCGTCTGGAGACCCTGGACCCTCAGCTCCCTACAGTGGGCATCAGTACAGCACTGACATTAGGAGCATGAGCGAGAAGTCCGAGGATACATACGGAGGACTGTCTCCTATCACTGAAGTGGACGAGGACGCCATCTCTTCTGACAAATCTTCAGTCAGCGGCTCTGGATCGAGGGGCGGCGCCGCATCAAAAGGCTCAGAGGAAACCGAGGAAACGTCAGATGGTGATTCTGAGTCGGAAGGGAACTCGACATCCTTCTAGAGACATGTTGTCACTGTGAAGTAAGAGTGAACAAAATCAATCACCTTTGCATGGGAGTGAAGAAATACTGCCTGCATCTAGAGTGTTTCAAGTGTCCACTTTTCTCATCTTTCCTGTTTTGTGGGGGGAAAGGCTTGTGGTTTTCTGCTGCATATTATCTGGATCTGACTTTTTCTATCATCTTTGACTTCTTCCTCTCTTTGATGTTTTCTGTTTGCTTTGTCGTGCCTTTGAATTTTTCTAACATTATACTCCTTTTTTTCTAGTGAGTACCCATGTTGCAGTGAGAAATATTTTCTCCAATCTTTTCCCATGATCTTAATATTTTACTTAAAATAAATGGGTTTTATTTCTCTTCGTAAACTCAAAGTGAGATTTATACTAAAAAAACTTGGCAAAACATGTTTTTGTAGATGAGCACTTAACATTTAATTATTAGCATTTAGTATTTGTATTTCAGTAGTTGCTTCAAAAAATGAATGAAAATGTCTTACCTATGTTAAAAGTAGGAGTTTGGATAAATAGGCAGAAGGCAAAAACTGAGAAAAAAATATGGAATCTCCCCTTGTGGAAGATGTTCATTCAGATATTTTACTGCGGAGAGAAAAAAAATCACTCACATAAATGACAAAAATGGTACCCGTATCTGGTGTGTGCAAAGCAACTTTTTTTTTCAGTCTTGGACACTCGATGTGCACTTTAATAGAAAAAAGAATCTATATACTGACACTGACCTTTCTTTATTTTCAGGCTGGGGGAAAAAAGAGGATCAAGCTTGTGGTAGATCGAGAGAATGAGACCACTTCCACCGGAGAGGAGAGCACTACAGAAAACCAGCGGAACAGACTCCCCAACAGCCACAGCAACATCAATGGAAACATCTACCTCGCGCAGAACGGCACAATTGTTCGAACTAGACGACCGCCCCATTTAAACAACCTAAAACTGGGCTCTCCGTGCCGACTCAAACAGCATTTTAAAAAACTTGACAAGTTAGGTGTGACTCGCGAAGAACCCCCTCCTGTTGCCAGCACGGAGAATTCAGAAAACACCGAAAATGGAAACGGCACATGCGTTCATTCTAGCAAGGACGTAAACCTCAACACGTTGTCTTCTTGTGGTTCATTGGGATCAGCGATTACAGATCTAAAACGTTTTGGGTCCAAAACCAGTATTGCCAAGGCCATAATTGACAGAAGCAACAGTGGGCCATGTGTCAGCGAGGAGCAAGAGACTGCTGTTGACAACCACAAGAGCAGTCGGGAAACGCTGGAGTCACACAGCGAACACACATTATCAGATGAGGATGAGCTGTGGATGGGACCCTGGAACAGCCTGCACATACCAATGACGAAACTATGACTGGCCATCCTCAAAATGAACTTCCTTTCTGTTATTACCTTTTTTTTAGAGATATTTATTTAAGAAAATCATCCTAAAATGTGTGCCTCAGCTTTAAAAAGCTCTAATCACTGAGATGTGATTGCACTTATTTTATTTTGTTTGAAATGAGATGTTAAGGCTTACTTTAATCCCACCTGTATCACCGGCAGAGCTAAAGAAGAGAAAGGCAACGAGTGCCTAAAAGAAACAAAAGGTTTTATGAGTACCTTGAATGACTTTGATTTTGTTCTTTATTGAACATATTAGACTACATTCTTTTATTATTATTAAGTTTTTGTTTAAACTCTAATTTTTATTTTATGTTATTTTATTCCCTTAGCATAGCTCAGCGTTCTTTTAGCAAAGCAGTTAAATATATTTATGGAGCAAATCTGATCAGATGGGAACACAAATGTGATTATATAGTAAATGCTAAAGAAGAAGATAATTATTTTGGTATTAGTGGTGAATTTGCAAATAATCCAGAATGTCATTGATGATTTCATGTCGTGATCACTTGGAAATGGTTTTATGAAAAATTTATGGAAAATATATCAAATTATTTTTGTCTATTTTATATCAAACAGAAATGGAGAATCTAACATGTGGCACTGCAAATATAATATATACATGATTGTCATCACTGAGTTTCAGCAGTGAAAATGACAGTTCAATCATAGTGTTTTTATATGGGCATTTGTACTTACAGAATGTGGTATTTTGAACTCTTTTACATGATGCAGATTCTCTCTGTTCTTGTCATAAATGTTGGAAGAATACCAAAATAAAAACTGGTATCACGTTCACCAATAAAGCTCTAATCTATTTTAATTTGTGTTGTTTCATAATTGCAAATGCACATTGATTCAGCAACTTTGTCCACTGTAAAAACGTTTTGAAGGGTGTTGAATAGTAATCATTTCAGAGTTCTAAGTTTAAACTGAACATATTAGCCAACATAAAAAGTAAGCAATATTTAAATGATAAATTCTAATTAGTATTGACAGCCAGCTGTGGTYATGCTGTGGGGTTGTGAGTGCATAGATTCCAGTTTCGACAGAACTTCGTTAGTGAAGCTTAAGATCCTTCTCTCAGCTAAATTAATAAAAAAATATTCTGCTTTACGTTAAAGCTTTGAAAAGTGTGAGCCCACTTTTACACCTCACAAATTGGCGACAGAGAATTAAAAAACTGCTTTAAATGTAATTTTATTTAAAAAAAAGGCAACCTGAAAGTGGTGAACCACAGCTTCATTTGATTTTATCAGATTGACATATTTAACACATTCTTGATGACATTTACAAAAATCCCCCCCACCCCCACCCAGTCATTCAAATGAGAATGCCACTCACTTTCATCGAGTTTTGTCTGTTGTTAAAAGCACAGCAGCTGATTGCCAGAGAGAAGTGCCTTGGAAAGATTTTCTGAAAAAGATGTTAAAAATTAGTGGCTATGACTGTTTTTAGTGCAAACTCTGTTGCGAAATCTACTTTTCAGAATCATGTTTTTAACCAGTTTTCTCATGAACGTGATGTACTTTGTTGTTTTAGATTAAAGCTTTGATATGAAAACTACTTTTAACCAGATAAAATAAACATTTTGACTGAGACTCTTTTCTGCGCCCACATATTCGGTTCACTTCTCTTTTTGTAAACTTCTGTTTCACAAAACAGAATTGAAGCATACAGTAAATGGCTTACATAGAATCACATTCAAGGCCTCGTTTTTCACACTTTAAATGCAGCTTCACGGATAAATATGTTCCCCACTGTGAGAGTGGCACTTGAAAGAACTTATATTTCAATGTCCCATTAAATTAAATGTTTCTGTCATTTATTTGCAATTCTATAGCTACGTATAATGTCGGCTGAGGTCATTCACGCCTTTTTTCAAACTTTTCTTTTGAATTTACTGTGACAACAGCAACATGGGTGGATGTACTGACAGAAAAAAATACTTTATGCAATATTCTAATGTAATAAATTTGAGAAAGTTTTTTGAACAGGCAGTTCTTCAATAAAAATATTTGATAAAATACATAAAACAAAATATAATACACTATACAGGACAAGATAAGATAAATGTCATTTTTTTTTATATTTTGTTATTTATTATAAAGTTTGCCCAATTCCACATCATCACTGCAATGGGCAAATTCTGATACAGTATATTTGGCTGGTATAGGAATTATTTTTGTGAAGTATTTGCTAACCTTTCTCATATCAGCAGAAGATGCAATGCACACTTAAAAGAAACTTTTATTTTTCTTTTAATGTGTCATGGCTTCATGAAATGCAAAACTATCAGTGATCATTATTTTTTATGTCACAAAAACTATTTAGTAAACATAACCAGGCACATCAGGCAATAATTATCATATTGATAACAAACTTAAGCACATACCACAGCTTTTATTGCTTTTTCTTCTGCTGTTGTTGGACAAAAACTGAATTCATGTTGCTGAGTTCTTTTCAATTAATAGAAAAATTACTGCAAATCTCATCAGCAGCAGCAATTTTTCATCTTGACTGTAGCATTCAGTGCAAATGCAATTGTTGGCATAATAAATATGATAAATATGTTGCTCATTGTGCCATTGGTTAAAGTTTATTTCAACGCAGCAAACTGGCTCAGTGAATCCTCACAGCAGTACACAGAATAAAAACACATGATATATTGTTGCACTTTTCTTTTTTCAAACCATGAGCAGATGAGGTTGCAATGATGCAATGCTCACATTTCAAATGCCCTCATTAGCCATCATTAAATTGTTATTACCACAAGCCATCTTGGCTTTACAGTACAGATATGTAAAAAAGGCAGCTTTATCAACTAATCGCAGACAGGCCAAACAGTTTCTTGGTACCCCTGTAGCGGATAATCTTCACCTCGGGGTTGATTTGAATGTATTTATACATCCTCCGAAACAGCTTCCGCCACAGTTTGTGTTAATGTGAAGTCATTTTCTGCAGCAGTAATTCTGTAATAGACCTGTGGAGGTAAATCATGACACAAAAATACTGCTGTGCTTCAGAGAGATTCATAAGCCTCTAAAGATTTTATGGTTAGTGATTATTCACCTTCTGGGGAGCCATGCTAAGTAAGCTGTGCTATATGTGCACTGAAGAAAGCTACACCGGGGTCATGCTCAGTCTTTACAGTGGCAGATGCTCATTGTAATTGGCCTTTGGAGCCCTTCTGCATAACTTGTAGCTTAATTACTTCAAAAAGCCAAATCATGCATGCTACATTCTACCTCTTTAGAAAATGAGCAAATTCGTTGGTTTAACAAGGGTTGCAGTGTTATTGCAGCACAAAGGTTCCAAGTTATTTGCATTGTGTGTCAATAGGAAAATGTGAAACTAATACAGAGACGCATCATTATCAGAGGTTCAAAAAATTTGACATTTCTTTTTCTACCATTTTCTCTTATAAGAAGTCACATTAGTGTGATATATAATGAGCTGGAAGAAAATATTTTCCTGCTGAAACTGAAATGGGTACCTTACTGCATTCACTTTCAAAGAGTAGTGTTCTGGTGAGTATAATGGTGCAACCACTTAAACCTGCCAGTCATAAAGGGTTCTGCTCACAAATTTTGTATTAACACTAATATTAATATGTTTTACCACATGAGGAATTCAGACTCTTCAGATTTGTTTTTACACAAGAGTGAAAAAATGTAAAGAACACATCAGTTATTATGAGGCGATTGTGATTCTTTTTGTGTTTTTTAATGATTTTTTGTTTGTGTTATGTTTCCTCCATTTCACCAGCCACTTCTCCCTCAATGCCTTTCYTGTCATCCTGCCATGGCCATCTCCACTTGTCTCATGTTTCCTCAGTCACAGCTGCAGCCACTTCCCTCCATAGCCCCATTTATTCCTGCAGTTTTCACTCTAAAACCAGTTGGGCTTTATTGGTTTCTAAACCACATTGAAGTTCTTCRCATGTTTCCTTGTGCTCGTCCATTTTGTAAGTTTTTGCTGCCCCAACAGCCTTGTTTGTTTTGTTTTACTTAAATGTTCGAGTTTACTGGAGCGCCTTGTGTTAGTCTGCATTTTGAGTCCAAATGTCTTGCTAAAACCATGATAAATTTAGATTTAAAAAGTTTTAAAATTTAACAAAAAGAAACTTAAGTCACCTAAAAAAAATCTATGCTTTTTAGTAAAGATGCAGTTTTATTAGTGCTTCTCTCTGTTTACTGTTCCGTCTAGGAAACTCAAGGCCAAATGTGACCCGCCACATTATTTTATGTAGCTTGACGTAGCTTTAGAGATTAGTGTCTTTAAAATAAGCATCCGCTGCTTTAAAACCAGCATTGACCACAAACTTCATCTCCCATAATGCATGGTGTTTATTTTACCTGCAACGTTCAGACATCCCACCATTAGGTGGAGGTGCACAGGCTTCAAAAGTATCCAGCAGCTGTCTAAAATCTCCACTTAGCTGCATTTTTGTCTGCTACTTTTACTGCGCTCCATTTGTACTGGGAAGTGGGAAACCCCCACTTACAAGTCTTACATTTAAGTGGGAATTCCTTGTTGGAAAGTGGGAGAGTTCAGAATTCAAGATGGCAGCTGTTCAGCCCAACTCAGCAGTGAGTAAAACTCTTTACTCTTGTTAGTATTTTTGTATTGTTTATTTTACATTTAGTCAGTTGTACTTTTCAGKCTTTGTAAGAGAATGTGTTAAACAAATGTTTCTATGCAGGAAATACCACGTAGAGCTCAGTTATWTGTTTAACATACTCAGCTGTGGCAATGAGACCAGGAACTTCACGTTTTATAKTTACTCAAAATTAAATATGAAACTTTGAAGTTAATTACACATAATGCTCACGTGGCCCTCTGTGAAAGTGAGTTTTACACCCCTGCTCCAGGATGAAAAAAAAAAAACGATTTCAACCATTCATCATTTTTTTCCACAGATACAATAAAATGATGTAAAGTGATGATGTAAGATGAGGATACCACAGTGGAAATGGATTATTCCCAAAGAGGAATGTTTCCCATGAACAAGTAAGCATTATTGTCATTATAGCTTCTCCCAGCCTGCCGTGTGACTCTCACCTATATATACAACCTATTTAGGATATCCTGACCTACAACAGGGAATGTGGTAATCTACCTATGAGTCATTCTAAAGGAGATTATCACAAATACCCAACAGAGGAAGGAGGAAAGTCCTCATAATACCTATCCGTCAACATTGCTTATTGCATGCTCAGACCTGGAGGGTTGTACCCTTCATTACTGCCAAAGCCTGACTCCAAACAAAATGATCTATTTCACTATGTCTGTATTTAGGTGTGAGAGAGAGAGAGAAAAAAATCCTCTTGAGGATGTGAATGCATACACAGAAAATAATCCTGACAAAAAAAAAGAAAAAAAGAGGCAGTGTGTTTTGTGAGCAGACACCGGAGCTGCTGCTGGTGAAATAACAGCACAYGACAAGCATCCACAGTGTCATTATTTTTGTCGCGCCCTGAACTCTGACTTTTTACCAGTTGAATACTGGATCAGATGTGCCCTGCAGCCCAAACAGGGACAGATGGGGGAGAGTTTAGTGCAATTGGGTGGACCGGAGCTGCTRGTTGCAAGTTGGGGTTTTTTCAGCGGAGCCACATTAGAGGGTGCTGTGCAATCGTGCTCTGACGTAGGCTGCACCATCTGGTGTTAGGATTATTTCTTTGATAAACAGCAAAAGTGTGAATTGAAGGTCTTTGATGCTTTCTAGCTTTGATGTTTTTTTTTTTCTTTTTGTTGGGGGGGGGGTGGGTAGTAAACAAGTTTCACACAGATATAGGATGCAGCATTTGTTAACTTGGATTTCCATGCTAAAGGACAGGATAAATGCAAAAGCTTGAGATGTAAATCTGAGAGGTCCCAATGAGATAAATCTTCACAAGTCTACAATAATCCATGTTCTATTTCTGTTGCTGTACTGAATAGCTTTAACATGTTTCAGACTAAACAAGACATGAAAACTGCAGCTTTGATTCAATGAGAGCCACTGACCTATTAGGATCTCTGCTTCTCTCAGTTCTGAATCAGGTCATGATCTGAACATGTGTTTGTAAATGTATATGCTATGACTGAATGCAAAACAATATTAGCATGTCATATATAAATGTTCTTAAGTGCTTTAAAGGGAAAGCATGCAAAATCCCCTTTTTTTAGCCATTAAATGCACTTTGTTGTTTACCTGTAGTCTCCAGGGGTGAAGGTGAAGAAGGGGCTTGTGGAGTTACATAAAGGAGGAATTCCGACCGAAACACTGCAGTTACACTTTATACAGATGCATTTTAATACGAAAAAGAAAGATTTAAAATCATGATATGTCTCCTTTAAAACTAAAATTCTGTGTGAGACAAAACATGGTGTTCAATTCGAACTTGATTTAGCTTATTTCAGAATATCGGATGTTATAAACTTGATAATATTGGACAAAATCTACAGTTTTGCACAAAAAAGTTGTTAGTTAAACTGTCATCAATGTTTTATTGTCATATGTGTCTATTAATGTCAGCTATAAAAGTCTGAGTAGTTGGAAAATGTCCACATATTTTCTCATCAAAACTGTAATGTTGTGCGTTCCCTGTTTTGGAAAATGGAGGTGATACATTTGATGCAACAATTCGTAATGGTCTGTTTCAGTTCTATATTTTACACTAAACTGATGCAAACAAACAGCATAAAGGTGGATCAGTTTTACTTCTAAAAGAAGAAGCAAAAYAGCAGAAGATTGTTTTGCTTAGTTTTTTCATCAGCGCTTTAATGAATTTGAGATTTGTTTTGTTGTGTTTTGCCTAACAGATTGGAAAGCTGAGATGCTTCTCTATTGATGTTAATATAGAGTGGGAGCTCTGAACTTTCTTGGTCAGTGKTTAATTCATCGTTTTCTGCATCAACTGTAATTGAATTACCTGCACTCAAGAAACCATTCATAAACACTTTCTCTGAGGGCACACGGAGGCCAGCTTAATCATTTTCAAATTTCACCCTGCAGCTAAGTTTACATTTAGTATATTTGCATGCTAACACACAAAGGGGGTTGCGGCAGCAATGCTGCAGTTCTGTAGTCTGAGGCTGCAGGTTTGAGCCCAGAAAAGAGCATCCGGTGCAAAATAATCGCCAAGTTGTTCATTYTTGTTTGCTCTCTGCTGTGACCCCTGCAGAAGGGAGCAGCTGAAAGAAAAACATTTTACTACTTAGCATTCCAGCTTGACAGTAATATAACAACTTTTGGTATTCCTTAATGATTCAAACAAGTAATCAGACTTGATGATAATTCCACTTAGAGACGCCCCATGAAATGATAGCAGCGTATACTGTTTTCAAAGGAAYAATTCATTTACAAAATGACAAAGCGTATAAAATTAGTTCAGAAAAGTAATGTTGTCGTATTTCAAAAGATTCATATTATTGTCTTTGCTCATTCCGAGTAATGAAGTTACTGAACATTATTTGTTGCTCTAACGACAAACATGAGTCATCTGTCGGTCACAGGGATTTCCTGCTGTCACTCATCCTGAACATATTAACACAACACTTGATTTTCACATCAAAAATTTGGAATGCCGCAGAGAGAGTTAATAATGAATATTGTAATGACTTAGAACCGTGGGGCCGTTTGCTTTGGAACACATTAGTCACTGTTACATAAACTGGTGCCCAGCTCCTTACTATGRGATGCAGTCGATATGATTTACATGAATGTTGTGCCTTTTATTTTCAAAATTTTGTGSCATCATGAAAGGTTAAAGAAAATAAAACCGAAAACRTAAAAAAATACATTTCTCTTGACGTCATCCTACTCTTCAGTATTTCATGAATCATCTTTAGCTGCAGCACAGGTGCAGTTCAGGTRCGGCCACAAGATGGCGCCTGTTACTCACAGCTTGGAGCTGATCTCTGCTTCAGAAATGAGGATCCAGATGGAGTGATGGTGTGGAGTTTGTTTTAGAGGAGAGGAAACTGAACATCAGTACTTTGGCAAAGTTTGAGGCATTGCAGCTTATTTCATTTGGGAGTAAACAAATATAAATATTGCCGATGCTTTTAGTTGTACTTTTTTTAAATTAAAGTTTATTTTCTTGTCGCTTACATTTTTATTTTCTTAGCTGTATAATAAAATGTTGACAATTTAGTTCAAATAAAGAGTATGATTTATTACTATTATTTTTTTTTAAATTTTGGTAAATACATCACATAACTGTGTGCCCATTGCGACTTTCTAATTAAAGAAACATTTCAAGTGATTATTTCTTTCTTCTCCGCTGAAAACAACACATAAATTCTATTTTTATAGAGCTGCGCTCAGGCAGCGAGTAGAGGTCCATCATCATCTTCTCATTTCCTGAAGCTATTTCGGACTGCGCCTGTCCAAAACAGGCATCCGATGACCGCAGCCGGAGCTATCTGGGGACCTGCCTTCAGACTAATTCAAGGATATTAGGATGTCTCTGAGTGTTTTGTTTTGACATTTCTATATCTTCATTGAGTCGTGTGTGTGTGTGTGTGTGTGTGTGTGTGTGTGTGTGTGTGTGTGTGTGTGTGTGTGTGTGTGTGTGTGTGTGTACCCTCTGACTTGCTGCCGTTCCTCTCAGATGCTTTTGGGCTTCCATAACTATATATTGTACATCTTGAGTGCTTTATAATTTCTGTCTCGCACATTGTTATTTTGGAAATGAACTCAAAACCCAAAGTAAGGTTTAACAGACAGAAAGGTCTCTCTTTCTCTCTCTCTCTATCTCTCTCTCTCACACACACACACACACACGCTCACGGTTACATGCTGCTGCTGCAGTAAGCCCAGTCCTGTGACATGCCACCCAAAGGTTATATTCTATCTGAAATGTTAGGTGTGTTGTAAAATACATGCTCCACACTGTCTGGCTCTACTAATGAAGGGGTGTGTGACTGGTAGTCCCATGTCAGTACCATGTATAGTGCACCACTTGGCTGCTGTATGCAGGGTCACATCATGTCTTATGCTACATACCAGCTGTGCCACACTGCATTTAAATCTTAGTATGTTAGACACCGTGGAGACATTATTTAACCATAAAAAGAYAGAATTTTTATTGAGAACCGTGTTAGATTTGGAATACAAACCATTATTTAGTGATTCGGAGGACTTTTTCTGCTCTCTCTTTTTGACGGGATAGTTCAATTTTTTGAAGTGTTAGTTAGTTAGTTAGTTAGTTAGTTAGTTAGTTAGTTAGTTAGTTAGTTAGTTAGTTAGTTAGTTAGTTAGTTAGTTAGTTAGTTAAACATTATAAACAATTATAACATGACCTGTTATAAACAGCACTTTTCCTGAGTTTGGAGAAATTAAATTTAAAAGTTCAAGGCCAGGCTCAAAGAGGATTGCTGCCATCCTAAAAGAACGTTTTAGGATGAGCTAAAACAATTTCCTAGTGGTTTATCCATTCATGCC
>NW_013952402.1:9574864-9576893 GCF_001266775.1 Austrofundulus limnaeus | reverse complement strand
GCAACATGCAGGCACAGGAACCATCTGGTTAAAGTGATCAATAATTCATGAGCCTTTGCTTACACCATCCTCAGTTTTGCATTATGTATTTATTCTGGCAGAAATATTCTACTGTTTCTGCAAGTGCTACAGCTAGCTGCTGATGATGATATTTGCACAGCATTCTATGTAAATAACTGCATGTTGCAAAAGTTTAAATGATGTAAAGCAGGGCTATTTAATAAATTACTTAGGGGGCCACAGTGGCTTGAATGTTGCTGGAATGTACAGTATGTGGGATTTGGCAATATGTGTTTTTGAGTTTATTGTGGTGTTCACATGACTTTTATTTTTGTAGTGAATTTAAATGTGGAAGCAGCTCTGTTTAGTGTATGATGTCCAAGAAAAGTATGTACGTATCTATCTATCGATCTATCTACCTACCTACCTACCTACCGGGGTGTTGCCCCATAATTGTAGGAGAAACACTGCATTATGTAAAATAATTATTATCTTTTACCTTTGAATGTGTTTATTTTGTTGCATAAAGTCATACATTTAAAACAGATTTAAAATCTGTTTTATATAAAATTAAGAAAGGAAAAAAATGAAAGCCTGCAGGCTGCCAGTTGAATAGCCCTCATATAAAAGGTTATGAAATAATGTTTGCATGATCGTCTGTAAATATTTTGAGATTGAAGATGTTTTAGAATGGCATCAACCCACTTTGGTTGGGACCCTAACATTAAATTGTCATTCTGGCCAGAGTCAAACTGCATTTATTTTTTCAAACTGTTTTCTGTCAACAACTCATCTACAACAAGTAAGATATTCATCAGTCAGAACTTTTCCCCCATACCCCTGCTGCAAACAGTTAGATCTATTGTTTCACATTCATAAATAGAGCATGATGAAGCATTTCACACATGCACACACACACAAAAAAAAAAGCCTCTCTTGCATTATTGTGAGTCTGGCAAAGCCGTACTTGAGCAAACCTGTCAGAACGTGAGCTTTCAGCACCCACAGTGTTAATGTATAATGTCAACGCAGTAGGGAGCCTTGTTAAAAAGCAATTAAGCCAAAATGATTTAAACATTGTGTGGTTTGGCCACTGGCAGTCCTCGAGGTACACTCTGTGTTGTTGTCGTCTTTAAAAAGGAGTATTTCTCTGTCTGCTCACACAGAAAACCGCTATTTGTGTGAGTGTAGCCTTAACCACACTTTCCCACACCCGCCAAACCATACCAAACCACAGACTTCAGAAATGTGTACCACACACACACAAACACACATATGTACATGCGCACACACACACAGACAGAGTGTTCACATGAAAAGTAATTGAGGGGTTTGACTAGTTTTTGGTGCATTAAAACAGTAGCTGTTTTAAATGACAGGGGCTGAGACATACTTGCATTGATGTCTGCAAGGCTGGTAAAGATGGCTGATTACTCAAAGAGGACGTGGCATTCAGTAACTCTTATTATATTCCTCTTTATTTAGTGGAGTTTGACTGAATCACACCATTTAAGCTGTTCCTGGCGGTAATACATTCCTAATCCACGGCTTTCTTGCTCAGAATACTCGTTCCTTGAGTGACTTCAGGCACAAGCCTTTCGGCAAACACTGTTACACTTGGTCTTATTTCTGACGATCAAAACATTACTGCTGTCTTCATCAGGCAATTCCGACGTCTTAACTTGTTCGCTCTGTTTCCAAAGCAACAGCTCATTTTCTATTCCATGTAATAATTTGCTATTATGTGTCTCCCAGTAAGTCAACCAGAGTTACGTAAGCAGCTTCAGTTTTAGTGCTAGTGGTCGTTGTCTTAGACAGATTRCTGCTGGGCCACAGTCAGACAAATTTTAGCAGTTGGCAGATTGTTAGCTTACACCCTGTGTGCAAATGTGCTCATCACAGCCAGACTGCTTGGATGTGGTTTGGAACATCTGTGTGGTCCACACTGCAGCTGAAGACAGACAGGAGAGAGACAGAGAGGGTGAGGAACTGAGGGAGAGAGAGAGAGAGAGAGAGAGATAGAGAGAGA
>NW_013952402.1:9571871-9574307 GCF_001266775.1 Austrofundulus limnaeus | reverse complement strand
CGTGCGTGCGTGCGTGCGTGCGTGCGTGCGTGCAGAAGGAAAAGAAAGACTAAGCAGAGAAAGCAAGACTGGGACAAAGCAGCTGTGTGGGGAGCTGTCAGTCTAGCAGATGACTTATGAAACTGAAGGTTAGGTCTGGTAATCACTGAGCTGCTGGCGGGGCAGGGGAGGAGGGGTGCTGAAAAGAGTTTTGGTCCAAAGCTGCGGTCAGCTACCCCACCAGCGGCAGCAGCAGCAGCACCACAGCATAGCTCCCCGCCTGTGTGCCTGTGGTGTTTATTTACGAGCCCGTTTAACCACGGCGCGGTCCCTGTGGTGGACTGACACAAGATGACAGCAGCCTAAATGTCTTGCCCTTTAAATTCAGCCTAATGGTCCCTTTAGTTCTGTGGAGACACTGGGMTAGGCGCCTGGGGTCTTTTCATTGGGCCCCTCTGAGTAACACATCAGCTAACACATCYACGGGCCACCGTCCAGAGCCTTATTACTACCTGCTTCTGCAAATGTGGCGCCACAGATTTAGCCATGGCTGTGTTTCGAGGGACAGTGTGAGCATGGGAATAAGCACTGTCCTCCAATTACAGCTGATCTAGCTGTGATTATTGATGTGAACGCACTGTTWGCGTCGCTGAATGGCTGCTGCACGACGAGTCAGAATACCAACTCACCCTCACTCTCATTTTAATTTTTAGTCTGTTCWTCTTGTTAATATTGACCAAGTTACCAAATACACTTAAAGAGAGTGTTTTATTTTCTCAAATAAATAAGACGGTGTTTAATTGTTCAGCTGGTGACGTCACTGTGGCACTGTGGTATCTCGAAGTAATCACACTYAGCACAAAAAGTAAGGAAATTTGTGTTTGGTAAATCATTTCATTGTTCTAAAAAGGATTCTTGGCAATAAATCTTATAGTGGGCACCTGATTGGCAGCACCTGGGGGTACCAGAAGTTCAAAACAAATGTCAATAGCAACAGCAAAAAAAAAGCTGTTTTGCAGAGAAGATTTGGCAAATTTTTCATGTGCRCAACCCACACGCTCAACTCTACAGCCCATCCCACAAATGCATGTTCCTTATAAATGTGGCACCATTTAAAAGGGAAATTACCAGGCTTACTAAATGCACAAGATTCATTACCAAGAAGCATTGTTACAACAGAGAAATAACTAACCAAACACGAACTTCCTTAATTGTGTGCTAAGCTTAGTTGCGAAATGGGAGATTAGGTTTGTGTTTTCTTTGCATTGGTCTTTCTCTCTCTCTCTCTCTCTCTCTCTCTCTCTCTCTCTCTCTCTCTCTCTCTTTCTCTCTCTCTCTCTCTCTCTCTCTCTCTCTTTTTGGTTAGGTGTTTCTCTAACGATTGCTATTAAATCTGTTTATTGAATTACTTTTATTTAGACAGGTACTTGCATTGAAGCAAGTAGTCTCATTTACAAGAGAGCTCTGTAAGTAACAGTGACAGAAATGTATGATTCAATCTCAGAAACAGAATGCTCTTATTTGCTTTGTTGATGTTTTTTTTTTAGATATGAAGACCAAAAAAGGAGTATTATTAATGGCACACAGATATGCACAAATATCATAAATCTGTCTCAGGATGTTTTCAATGTTGCAATAATGTTGCTGTTTTTTTTTTAAAACCTCATCAGAACAGGGATTTTAGTGTGATCCCAGTCATATAATTGAGGTGTATGTTGTCTTCCAGGAAAATATTAATGAATTTCACYATATGATGTATAATGTTTGTTTATTTGTTTGCTTTATTTTTGTATTTGTAACAGGWTGGAGTTGTTTTCCTAATATTTTTGGTTTTCTCAGGCATTAAATTCTGCATTCAAATTCTATAATTTATCTAAAATTGTTTGCTGCCGTTGTTGTCAGTTTCATTTCTGTTCAGACCAGAACACAAACAGTTAATCCCTTGCAATTTTGTCTGAAGTAACATTGTGGTAAGTTAATAGCAGATCTGAGTGTTATTGGGAAAATTATATGCAATATGAAAGCAAACATACACTTCACATAAAAACGACCTGCGTAAACACATCATTCATAGCTGCATACCATTCTGTGTGGGCTCACCAGCCAATTGCAATTAGACGCTTTCTGGGAGGAAGAAAAGATTATCCTCTCAAACCTTGTGCCCTGCTCAATTCATGTGGAGAGAAAAAAAATGCAGTTTATTTTGAGTGAGATCCTGACTGTCAATAATTCTCAGCAGGTCTTGGTTTTAAGTCATCCAGATCACACCTATGGGATGTTTGAGAGGAAACAGGCAGAGGGTAAAGTAGTTCGCCACAAATCCCACGGGAATCCCTTTCTGCTGAAGTGTCTTCCCCTGAATCACCTGTTGCCATTGTGCAGTGTTTGTACACCAACCTCAACGTATTGCTCGATGCACACACACACACACACACACACACACACACACACACACAC
>NW_013952402.1:9569559-9571861 GCF_001266775.1 Austrofundulus limnaeus | reverse complement strand
ACACACACACACACACACACACACACACACACACACACACACACACACACACACACACACGTTTACACACATAAGCATTGAGCTTCACTCTGCATGTTTTGTTCCTGTGCAAACACAGATCAGACCATGCTCACCGGGCCGTGTCTCTGGCACTCATCAGGCTGTTTGTACTGCAATTTCCTCCCAAGTCTTATCCATGTTTTGTCCAATGTCATTCCAACAGGATTAGGGGATGCTTTCATCAAGCAAGGAACATCAGGGAAAATGCAAAGAAGACATGCTGCTTTGCTCCTCCCACCAAACAGTGTTACCGTCCGTCACACGAACGCTGCAGTCTGAGCATATTGTTGAAGAGAATTCTTGTTTTTGTTGCTGCTCTCCAGTCTATTCATCTAAATGCAAATATGGAAAGCATCTGCTAATTGAATGAATCACTGAAAAATGCTGCATAAATGTTAGTTTCTGCTAAGCAAAATGGAAACGTTCATAATAAACATGTTGTGTATCCAGAATTTTAGTGTATGTTTGCTCGGATTACTAGAAGTCTAAAATATCTGAGAGATTTTATGTTTAAGCTTTTGCTATTTAGTGAAAGAATTAGAATCTTTTATTTTTTATTAACTATTTAAGCAGCTAAATTCGGAAATACCAAGGGGTGTTCTGAAACATTCAGATTTTTTTTTATTTTGCAAGAATCTACATGCTCTAGTTACATAATGAGCACTTGCTTATTTCAAAATCTGTTTATTTTTGTTCTCCAACTATGTTCTGAAAAATACAGTATTAATCAATTAAATCACACTTCAGTGGCTCTGTGTAATTTTCTTCCTAAACTTGACTCATGATGTCAATCTACCCGACTGCAGTTTCTCAGAATAAGTCATCAGAGTAGATTAAGGCTCTGTCTAGACACAATCTGTGGTTAGTGTTGTGTTTTCTCTCCATATTGGTTGAGGCTTTGGTGAGGTTAAGATTATCCAAAGTCACAGGAGGCTTCCAGGCTTCGGCCACTAGTGGCTCTAATCTGCGGAGGGAGAGTTGAGTTGATTTAGCCTTTGAAGAGCTGCCCATCGTCTCCAATACTGATGAGCTGTTAGTCGTCAGCGCTGCCCAGCCCTGCTGATGTGGTTTAGACCTGCCGCCTCCCTTCTATCCAAGAGCCCCGTTCATCCCAAGACAAACAGGCGCAGTCATTACAATTAAGCGGTGCTATTAAAGGGACAGGCTACTGGCAGATTAAGTGAGGAGAAAATGAAGTGGCTCTTTGTGTTTTTGCAGGCGGTCGACTCATTAAAACTTGAAAGTTGCGTTTGTTGTTTAAGAGTCTTAATTTTCTTATTACCTTACATGTGCAGATTTGTGTTCAAAGATGCTCTCCTGGAAATTAAAAAAAATATTAAAAAACAGCTTTTTGGCTATAAGATTTTGGCTGTTTTTGCACATTAAAATTGTCTCGCTAATAAGATCTCTATGACTACAGACCAGAGGAGCCACTCAGGACTGAAGTTCTTAAGGGGTTTTGAGACTTGAAGGATTAAGGGGGAGGCGCTTTCAAATGACGGATGGTACTAAGTGTGAGAGGCAGCGAGGCAGGGCAGGGCAGGAGTCTGTGTGGCGGACCAGCAGCAGCTTTACTCTTCAATCAGTGCAATGAAAATTGCCACTCGTGTCAAAGTAGATGTATTTACTGAGAGGAGGACAAGAAAGAATAAGAGCCCGGGAGAGAGCTCTTGAGAGGGAGAATTATGCAACCTGTTTGGTCCAGATTCCCATTAAGCAAGACTGCTTCATTTGACCTATCAGAGGTGAAGATATTACCTGTGTAAAGTGCGTGCAAAGAAACACCATGTTTAGAAAGATGATTTAATATAAAACTTAAATCTTTATTTGTCAGCACAAAAAGCAAAATGACATTATTATTACAAGCCAAGCTTTCTCCAAAAATAATAAACAGCATCAGCTGCAGGGATTTCCCTGGATTTCCTGGTGAAGACATCTGGAAAGTTTGAGTTTTTCAGATGAAAACAAGCCATAAAAGTGCAAATTTCTGCACTTTTATGTTGACCCTCGAACTTCAAAATGAAYGTAACTATTAAACACCCTGACGTAACCTCAAGAAAGGTCTCAAAAGAAAAGGAAAATAATGCATATTGTAGGGGTAACCCTGGTGAAATATTCATTTCTATTTTTTTGTCTTTGATTTTATTTTTACACTTATAAGAAGAAAATCATTTTAAAGTGTTTTTATTTTCTTTAAGTGAATAGGACAATAAGTCCTATGTATATGTTATCTCATTTAATC
>NW_013952402.1:9567673-9569514 GCF_001266775.1 Austrofundulus limnaeus | reverse complement strand
TGTTTAATCTGTTCATATATCTAAAATAAATTACTTTATTTTGAGAAATCTGTTCAGGTCACAAGTTTTCATTTTTTCTCATTCATGATCAGAGGTGTGTTTCATTAAAACCTGATTTCATTTTGCAAGATCTTGAGGGATTATCTTTGTGAAGATTAGGCTGGTCCTAAATTTCATGGGGTAATTCGCTACAATATTTTAGGACTGTCAATTACTCCCAGTTTTATTCCACTTAATTCTATAGATGTTAAACTGTGGCTGAAGGTTGTCAGGGATGTGTTTTTGGTTCACAACCTAACATTTTGGTTTCTGCAGAGAGCAAAAATTCAGTTAGATCCAATTGGGAATCATAACATTGCAGAGTGTAAACAAAACCTGAGAAAATAAACCACTTGACTTACAGTGAGAAGCTGTGCAGCAGTTAGGCCCCATTGGGGTGGCTGTGTGAGTGAAGGGTTTCCTGAGCAGAACTGATGCACAGGTGAGTCAGACAAGCTCCTCAGTTGGGTGAAATAAAAATTGCAGTCGGGTATATGGATTTAGTAATGCAAGAGGAGAAAACWKTATTAAAAACGTAAAAGGAGGTTTAAAAGTTGAAACTTTGGCCTTTAACTTAAAAAAACTCCCATCACCACGGATAGCAGTTCAATCAAGCCAGGATTGGATTTATGTGAAGCCACAGGCTCATTAGTGGTAAATACTGAACACTCTGCAAGGTGCTGATCTGAAATAAGCTAGAATTCTATTTTTTTATTCCTACACAACTATTTTTATTGTTCCTCACTGTTTAGTTGCTACGTATCAACATTCATAAAGTGTACATCCAACAATTTTTTTGTTTAAAGTTCAAATAAAATGATGATGAAGAAATAAATAAACTAATATTTGTTTTTGTTTTCTACTGAAGTGACACAAAAAAGGAAAAAAAAGGTCAAATAAAATGTGTATAGTTTTTTCACGAGGTATTCGGCTAACAGAAAGTTGACTCCAAATAAGAAATTTTAAACAAAGCTTTGCCTAATTTGTTAATGCATAAAATGCTTATATGTTGGGAATCAGTTTCAGCTGCTACCTCATCTAATTTTAGGCCAGTACACGCAAAAAGTCAGTGTTCTATCAGTTACTGTGTTTTTTTTAAGGTAAGTTGGCGATCTTGAGTCAGAGCCAGCTCTTGGCATAGGCGAACTAGGCGGTCGCCTAGAGCGCCATCTGCTGGAGGAGGTGCTGAACTGCAGAAGAAAAAAGTTATTATTTTTAATCCCTGGTTGTAACTCTGCTCAGCGCCCCTTTCAATTAGCTTTGTCTTAAAAAACTTTAATGAAGTCTTACAGGAAAATAAACTACTCTACCCATAACCCCCACTCCCCGCCCCCTAAATGCAGCAAACGCCCCCACCCTCTCTCTCTCATTTGATTGACATTGCACTGACTCGTCCTGCTTTGACACTCTGACGGGGGAGGGGCTAGTAGTGCCTCTCAGGTAGCGGTTCGTGTTGACAAACTCAAAAACACCAAGTCTGTATGTCCCATAAATGTCAACCTCTTCGGATGTTTACCTGTATAAAAAGCCTCAAAAATCCGTAAATTTTGCAAAAAATCCATACAACTCACACCCGTGGGCGGAGGGGGCAGGGGAGCAAATAAATCAAAGTTTACCATAGTACCTTACACTGTCAAACTTGTTTTTAGGGGGTTCAAATTGGGGTGGGGGATTGCGCTTCAACTCGCCTAGGGCACCAAAATGGCTAGAGTCAGCCCTGTCCTGGATAGAAATAAATTGGCAGGGTGTAATAATTCAACCCATTCTCACTCCCATGTCGTCACATATTGACGCTTTTCCAA
>NW_013952402.1:9564488-9567538 GCF_001266775.1 Austrofundulus limnaeus | reverse complement strand
CACCTGATGCGTCAAAATAAGACGCAGAGGGAACTTTGGAAAAGCGTCAATATGTGACGAGTCGAGAGTGAGAATGTGTAGTGGTGGTCTACAATGTCACCTAAAGGATCTGTGGTGCATTTTAAGTTATTCTCATTTAAAGCAGTTTTGATGAAGTGCAGTCATGCTTGTTCATCACTGTAAGGCTGAACTTTATGTTTTGACCTTTGACTTTGTTTGGCCTCTGGGGGGGGAGGGGGGGGGKGACTTTTGTAATTTGTTCTTTGTCAAATGCATTTTTAATGAGTTTCCCTCAAATTGAAAGTTTCTTTCTTGGTCTCATCTTAAAGAGCTTTACGACCCCTATAATCCAGAGACATTTCATGTCAACAAGAAAGAGCTGCTAGATTAAATGCTAAATCATATRGCTTTTAAAGAAAGAGCATTATATACTGTATTTTCCGATTGCCCCCATCATAAATCAAAATAATAAAAGCCAGCTAGTGGTACATGCCTGCCTTGTTTGAATTTGTATTAATGGCATGCACGAGACACATTTCTAATAGTGTGTGAAGGTTATTCTGCCTCTGTTTGGGAATGTATGAGAGGGGGAAATACCTTATTGAGTAGTAAATATCCTATGTGAATTAAAATAAGAAATCTTTCACCTTTTACTTTAACTCACTTATGCTCACCTGGGATTGCCCACTTCATTTTCCTTTTTGTTGACTCAGTACTCTTCTCTTAATGATATGATATAAAGATTTTTGGCATGTCATACATCAGAACTTATGAGTATCTCTGAGCTTTCCAGGAATAACTTTATTGAAAGAAAATCTTGGTCTCCAGGCTAAACGCAGTTGGACACTACATGCCTCATACCTGCCTTTATATAAACCATCCAGGGACAATATTTCTCCTGTCATGGTTTCATCTGGAGTTTTCATCCACAGTCCAGACTGCAAGTATGTGAACACTTTCATGTAACATTTTCATGTTTCTCGTCCTCTGGGCACTGTGCTTCATCGCCTTTAATTTGACATGAATTAATGGGTTCTGTATGGAACAAGCCAGGTCAAATCCTCGCTTGTAGTGTATTTGTGTTAACAGTTGACAGGATGTGTGAAAAATGGTGCCCTTTTCACACACGTTGCACAAAATGCAGCGCAGAATTAATTGCTTTTTGCCTAAATGATTTTTCATGCCTTTTTTTGTGCAGACAAAAAATGTGGTTCTGAGATGACCGAAACTGTTTCATCTTGAGCATAACATGACGGAAGCAAAGAGTTAATTAAAATAAGTTAAATGTTTTTAGATTTTCTAATTGTTTTACCTGAACTCGTTTGATTTAATTTTATTTTTTCTCCATTAAGTATCTTGTGCATGATCCTTTGTTGTCATGATCTTGATGGTTTTTTGGTATTGGTTTTGTAGTTTGAATTTTTTGTGACTGTGCATTTATTTCCTTGAGATTGCTTGTTTTCAGAAGGCTTTCTGTTATTTTCCTCCATGTCAATTATCATTGTTTTTTCCCTCCGTCACTCCAGAAATGTTATTTCTAGTTTTTTTTTTTGTTGTTGTTAGTTAGTTTTATTTTTTTTTTTGCTGTCCTGTTTTACATTTTAATTGAGGTTTCCAGTCTGCATCTCAACACATTTCCACAGTAACCTATCTCATGCGTCCCTTTAAATAAAAGTGGTTTCATTTCCCAGAAACAAACTAATTAAAAAAATAATAATTTCAAGACAAAAAGTAAATTGTCCAAATACTTAAGAGTCTAGACTATGTTTGGGTTGATATTACTCAGCGTCCACCCTTCATCRCACACTGCAATTTAGTTTAATGTTTTTTTAAGAGGTTGTGTTGTCTAAAGAGGAGGCAGACGTTGTTGAGAGGCTAAATTCTGGAATGGTCTTATCATAAAGAAGCTCAGTAAGCATACAGATGAATAACAGCCTGTTATATTTCTAAAATGCTCAATGATGCAACATATGAACAAATGATGTGTTGTGTTTGTTTCTGGCATTAATTGATGACACCATAAAGTTCACAGCTCAGCATGACTTTTAAAGCCAGTTGTGTAATTCTGTAACATTTAGTAATAAGACTTGCTAATTGTTTTTAATATATGGCTTTTAAAATAAATTTTATGAGAATATTTGTGTCTCAGCAGGGACCAGTTTATAACACAAAACTCTCTTCTGTTTTCCAGCTAAATGGTTTTTAAATGTTCCAGGCTACGTCTAAATCAGTGTTTTGTTTGATTTTTAAGTAGGAACAGCTTACATTTGGCTTATCTTATGAAGAATATGTATTTCACAGTTTAACAACAATAAAAAAACAAATACAAATGTTTGATAAATGATTAGACTGAAGTCAAGATAAGTCCAGTTTGTGAAATCTTCGCAGCACTGGTGGCTCAGGCGACAACAGCACAACTGGCTGTCTGTCAACGTTTCCACAAGTCGGCTAAAGTCTTAAGCGCAGACCTGGTTGTAATTACTATAACGGAGACTGTAAATCATGACTTTGCATGAGACTAATTTGCGGTGGGGGAAAAAAAAGACCTGGTTCTTTAATTCTTTTTTGAGTTGCAGTTACTATAAAAGACACACATAACACACACATACACACAYAWAAAAAATTTGCAGGCAGCAAAACAAAGTAGAGGAGCCACAAATGAAAGCAGGGATGGCATCTACAACTGCTGTGTGTTCAAGGTGTTCAGATGAGTGGAAAATGCAGGGTGACTTGTAAAGGTGTTGTGCCAGTATGACATGGAAATTTAGTTTTAGTGTGCATAGACCCAATAAAGGAATTTATTAACAGGACAAAAACAACAACAAGGATTAAAGTTATCTGAAATATAGCTAATATTTAATTTAAAAGTAATAAAAACCTTTTTTAAAATCTGGTTTGAAGATGGGCCATTTCATCAAAATATTATAGTTTTAAGGATGTCAGTTAACACTTGTTATCTTTATCTATCTATCTATCTATCTATCTATCTATCTATCTATCTATCTATCTATCTATCTATCTATCTATCTATCTATCTATCTATCTATCTG
>NW_013952402.1:9562194-9564397 GCF_001266775.1 Austrofundulus limnaeus | reverse complement strand
GTTCTGATGGCAAAAGGGGGTCCAACCCGTTACTAGCGTGGTGTACCTAATAAAGTGGCCGGTGAGTGTATACATTACTAGATCTGCTAATGACATGAAATTTTCACCAGATGTCGGTAACAACCCAAGTGATCCATACATACAAAGAAATCAAACCATAAATGTCCAGAAATGAAGTTATTTGTAATAATGTGGAATGGCACAGGGAAAAAGTATTTTTAATGCATTTGTCTTTTCACATAACAAGAACACAACTTTGCTTACTTTTTACACAGTAATTAAAACACTTCAGCGCAGGTAAACAATGGAGAGGGATGGAACAGAAGGAGCAGAAGATGAGTTTAGRGTAGTGAGAGGGAGATGGAATTTTGAACGCCTTGATTTTTTTTTCGTCTTGATCACCTGATCCTCARAGAAACTGAAGGTTAATAAGTTGCCAGAACACAAACTTTAGCCTTTAATTCCTGAGTTGTGTTTTCAACAGGATTACAAATGGCAAAACTTAGAAGAATGCAAGGTGAACCGATTCAGCTATAATCCTTTTTAAATGTTTTTTTTTTTTCTGTTTAAACTGTCCTTCTATCTTCAAATCAAATCCAACATTATTATTTCTGGTCTGGTTTTATCCCAGAACTGTTGGCCATTGTGACATTTTTTCAGGGTCATCTTGCTTGTAAGCTGAAAATCAGCCCTTTACCCAGATGATTGCTTAATTCTGTATTTCATGTTTTTGGATCAACAGTCACAACACCTATCCTTGGTTTTTTGTTTTTGTGCACAACCGTGTCTTGGTTTTTGTAAAAACAAACAAACAAAAAAAACAACATATGTGACATGGCTGAAAAGTGCATCCTTCCTGAGAGGCTAAAGAAGTATGCCATGACTAATAAGCATGAAGACTCCCTAATTTTTCAAACCTTCCTTGCTGCACAAACAATGTTTAGAGAAGTGCTCCGTCTGCTCCTTAATCTTGGCTGTTGACATGTTTTTGTCTCTCTTGCCCTGCTTTTCAGCTCAACTCCTTTGAATCTACCTCTCCGGGTCAAAAGATTCCCGGGCTTCACAGCCGTTCTGTGGTGGCTTCGCTAATGGCGCTGTAATTTTGCATCTCTTTGAAGTGCTCCCCGACCGTTGTGTTACCTGAAGTCTGTGTGCTCCTCTGAGGTTTTGGGCTGGGGCAGGCGAGCTACCCTCTGCAGCCTAATTAAATGTAATTGCTCCATTTTGTAGTGGTGCCCGTGTGGAGAGGGGAAGCCTTGTAATAAGAGAGATTGCGTGAAGGGTCCGAGGATCACAGACGCCAAAGAGGAGCCACGAGGAGACGATCGGAGACGCTTCCCCCTCTGTCGCCTCGTCTGTCCTGAGCAGACCTAGTCATTACCCCTCCACTATTCTCGCTCCGGCTCTTTTTCTCCTCTCTTGCCTTTTTTTTTCTTCTACTGTTCCAACTTCATCACGCTTCTTTCCATTTACGACCGGGCAAAGCAAGAATGTTTTGGGCAATATCCATGTTGCGTTTTTGGCCCTCTTTGCTGCAAATACTTCTACCTGGGCAAGAAGCAGCAGGAAGGTTAATCTTGTCTGTAGGAAGTGTCTGGTATGATCTCTATGGCATTCCCACAGGTGGCGTCACAGTTGAAGGAGCAAAAGCAGGAATTTGCGGAATCCTTCAGGCACCTTAAAATGACTCAGACAGTAAAATGGACTGTTTTTGCCCACTAACACTGGCTGGTGGTACGAGGGGAGAGACATTCTTTCCGGGAAAGAGGAGCGGGCGTGGGGGGTGGTGGAGGAAATTACAGAGCAGGATGGAGACGACCTGACATAGAGTGAGAAGTAGTGCCAGCATGACAGCGACCCTGCTGGATGACAGGCCGACACAGGATGCGTGATGATGATCTGTGCRTGTTGGGTACAAAGGTGACTGAGATGCAGAGATAAGCACCGTTTTTTTTTTCTTCTTCTTCTTTGTTGTCTCCTTTTTTTGTGGTGCCAGAACAACTTCCACCGGGCCTGGTGATCTAAGCACCACAGGACCCCTCCTGCATCAGGGCGTCCGTCGGGGAGATTTGCCTCCCTCGTCTTCCTCCTCCTCCTCTTCCTCCATTCGTCTTCTCTACTCTGTGGTGCCAGTGCGTCTGCCACACGTCCCGTTAAGGCTAATGCGACGCAGGCTCCGTATCATATTTCAGCCCCGCACGAG
>NW_013952402.1:9560953-9562184 GCF_001266775.1 Austrofundulus limnaeus | reverse complement strand
CCCCCACCCCCCATCCGCCTCTTTCCTCTCCTCTGACTAGGCTTTGGCCCATTTGATCAGAGAGAACAGAGATCAATAAAAGACCGAGATCCCAAATCCTACATTTGGCATTTTATGGTCCAGGAAAGTGTCCGCCAAATGATTTCTGCGCTTGTTAAAATAGTTGTGTGAAGCTATAAATGGGGCGGCAGTAGCCAAGCTTCTGCTCAGATGAGAAGAAAGAGCATGTGGGGGGGGGGGGTGTGGGGGGGAGTGCGTCTGCTTTCATGACAGTGAGAGTAAGGGTCTCTGAAGGAGCGATGATAAAAGACGAAACATCAAAAAGTGTGGTGGAGAACGAGTGCGGTGGGATCGCACACAGCGCCGGGCCGGCTGTCTTTCTCACGACCTTTTTGTCATGTGGCTTCCATGAGAACCAAACCAGCCGCAGTTGTTTCCATACAAAACCCAAGCCACTTTGTTCATCCGAAAACGGCTCTTTTCACTACCACAAAACTAATTGATCGAATGTATCTGCATGTCAGCTCTTTTACACGGTATTTGCAAAAGCCTTTCAGCACAGCAAACTGTTGTAAATGGAGTCACTTTTACTTGTTTATCGCAAACTTTATACGCCCCCATTAGGACCAATTACGATCGCGATTCCAACCTTCCACGAACCATTTTCTGACTTATCCTTGCAAACTCAGATGAAAGAGTTCAACAAAACACCTTCTTGGAACAGCAGAGTTGTGTGCAGGTTCTGCAGCTCCATAAATCTGCCAACCTTGATCAGGCTCCTGTTCCAAACAGGGGGCATAACCAATTAACAAAGCCTACACAGTAATTAGCTGTCTGCATGCTGAATAACTCCACACTTTCAATTCCCTTTAGTGGCATATCATAAAACGGTTCATAATTATACCATGAGCTGTATAGGCGCTTGATTCATAATTATACTATCTGTATAATTATAGAGATGTATCCTCTGCAGACTGTTTTGACACATTTTGGATGCTCTTGTGATTAGAGCTATTGGTGTAGAAAAGGGATTGCGAATGATTTTTTTTTACATTTTTTATTTTCTTCAACTTTAAGCATCTCTGCCTTGTCTGTAAGTGGAAATCCATCAATCTTTTGTCTTTAAATAGTCCTCAATCCATTTAAAGGGCCAATATTATGTGTTTCTCAGGCATATATTTAAATACTATACCATAATAAAGTATCTATGTCACCTTTAGCTGTTATTAAA
>NW_013952402.1:9543271-9559938 GCF_001266775.1 Austrofundulus limnaeus | reverse complement strand
GCAGATTACTTGGCGTCTGAAAATACATTTCCTCAAAGGTATTTTTAATCTGAAAAAAGCTTCACTGAGTGAGAAGTTGAGAGCTCAGCAGACAGTTAGGTTTCACTTTCACCCGAGAGCCTGCAGGAGTCGTGGGCGGGGTGTGGGGGAGGAGGTTGCTCTGCCATGAGGACGTTCGGCTTAAAGACACGTCCCAGGGGCGTTTCTGGTCCTGAAAGGCATTTCTGGTCCCCACCTGTCGTTTTGCTCCTCAGCATGGCTGCCTAAAAACGCTGCAGGATTTCTCAAACATGCACGAATGAGTCAAAGCAAGGCTTTGGGCATGTTTTTTATGAGAGTATAACATTATAACATGATTTAAAACTCAAAAAAGTTGATTTTACATGATATTGCCCCTTTAAATTCTATTCTTAGCAAACACCTTTTTTTGTTTGTTTTGGGAGGGATTGTGGGTGATCCAGTTGGACCTATGAACTGTTCACAACATGAATCTGTATATTTTCCTAACCGTGTGTCCGGTCTACGATAGGTGCATTTTCACCAAACAGGCAACATAATAGTAGGTGCCCTGGAACTAATGTAATTGTTTGATGTGTAAAGCATCAGATGCTATTCATTTATAGAGTAATCAAATCCAGATGGAGCCATATTTTACTCAGCGTGATTCAAAATATTCATCTCTTTGAGTCTGTTTGCAATTAAACCGTTCGGTGACTGTTCAACAGCTTCAGAAAAGCGAGGGAGAGAGGGAAAAAAAGAGAGTATTTTTTTGGAATCAGTGCAAGAAAAGCAGCGTGAGCTGTTGACACTCATAAAAGACCACCCCTGATTTTGACTGTAAATGATATTACACGTCCGTCRGAGCTCAAGTCCTACATCAAAGCAAAGGAAATAATACAAATGTGACTTTCTTTTTTTTTCTTCTTCGTTTTCTTCTCTTTTCCGCCTTGTGTGAGAAAATCTGGATTGTTTTGAGTGCTGAAGAGTTAATCTCTCCTTTGGATACACAACAGTGGTGGCATTCCGCAGGAGGTACACTAAATGAAACGGCACAACAGGTAAAAAAAAAAAAAAGGGGAAGGGGCAGAGGACAAAAAAAGTGCTTTATGGGAAACTCCAGATGTTTGACATCAACAATCACAAGTCCCTGTCAGAAATTGCCCTCGGGTAACAAGGGGTTGTAATTTCAACTCCATTAAGATACATTAGTGTTAATTTGTTTAAAGACAACGAGCTGTTGTTTTGTGTGAGAAGGCATCCTATTGTGTCAGGAGTGGGGTGTGAACACCGACAGTCTTATCTTTAAATGTGGGCAGATATTTTATAATTTTAATGACTAGATAAGATGTGAGCCTAGTTGATTAATTTTTTTAAAGAAAAGTAAGGATGCGATTAAATTAAAATTGTGGTTTGTTTTCTAGCAGAGGAGAAAAGGAAAGAAATATGTAAACAGGTTGATATTGAAGAGCTTGAATGAAGCCTGCCTGTGATCCAAATCGTGTTCTTAACCACATAATGAGACGGTGTAAGTGTTTCCTTRGGATGACATGGCTGATCCAAATAACAGCAAATCCGTTGTGTATCTTTCTCATGAAGTTCAAACAGTATCGCTTCTGGTCAGATGAACGCACATCAAACACCTGCATTTAAGTGTCTCTGTTCTTTCCTTTCACTTTCAGATGCTTTACACACGCTGCGTAAAGTAGTAATATTCTGAGATTAACCAGAAAAAAGCATGAATGAACAGAAAACTTGGGGGATAATGTTCAATGCAGTGTAATTATCCTGTTTTTTCTTCTTCTTTTTTTTCTTTTTGATCGGAAAGAAAATAATGAAAAACGGTACACGAGGGGACTGTTTGTGAGTCATCTGAGGAGACATATTATCAGAGATGGACTGCTAAATGCAGGTCAAAGAGGCAACCTCTAAATGAAATAAATAAAATGCATTTTACCGTCTTTCATTAGACTGCAGCGCTCTGTGGGGACTTCCTGGGTTAATAACTGGGATGAGGTTTATGTTACTGTGTGTCTCAGCAGCAGGACAGGAAGACAACCCTTTAATAGAACAGCTTCAATTACACCACATCAGGAGAAAGATGTCCTCTTAGATCTCATTAACAAAAATAATTTTCAAACTCTACTATGTGTGTGTATGTTAGACCTTGTCTGTGTTTACTGATGTGAAAAACCTGGTGTATCAGTTGTTTTTTAGCTGCAAAAATTGGTTTCTTTTTCTACTGCATCCAGAAAATTGTCAGAATTGTCCTTTAGTCGGCATTGGAAAGACTGATGTGTTTAAAAGCTCCAACAGTGCACTAACATCTGTTAAATTGCTGCAATTGATAATCATCGCAACTACCGGCTAATTGCTGCATCTTATCGTGGGCAATTAACAAAATACGGAACTTCTAAAACACCCTCTGGCTGACTTTTCCCCCCGAAACCTTACTGTTTCTTTCTCTCCTTCCCCAATCAGCTGCTCAGACATACGTGGCCTCATGTCAGGGGATGCCTCTTCGAGTGAATGCCCTTTGAAGGAAGCTATTTTGCCAAATGCCAAAGTCATTGAGTTGCTTCATTTCCTGTCAGATAAGCAGCCACAAAGAGCTTTCTTTTTCCCCCACTCCACTCCCAAACTACTTCTAACATCTTAACATCCTCTTCTCTTCCTCCCCGTACCCCTCCCACTCCTCTTGTTAGTTGATAAACAGCGTTGTGATGTCAGGAAGGACGCACATTCCTCCCATAGTAACTCACAGATCTCTGAAGATCATGGCCTGGCTTCCGTGAAATGCGTGTGACACATCCGAGTGAAGGAAGGGAGTAAAGGAGAGACAGTGTGATGAGATTAACAGTGATGCACAACAAACTGGAGCTGTTTTCATGCATGATCTCTAGACAATGTGACTGAGATTTATGTCCGGATATTGTCTAACGTTTCCCATCGAAAGCACAACAGGAATTATTTGTCAGGTGCGTTCCTTCACTTTTGGAAAAACCAATATGTTTCTGTAAATAAAAAAAGGGGAATTAACAGAAATGAAAGAAGAAATGCAAAAGAAAATTGCTTGGGTTGTGCCCATATTAGGTCAGAAACAACCAGGTTTCTTGTCTTATTGTCTTGTGATAATAAGATAACTGCCCTTACTGTAAAATAAGGCTTTGAGGTTTGAATGTGACGCTGCTCTGGTTGTAGCAATTTGCACATTTTGCACAAAACCAAATAAGGTAAATTTTAAGAGAGAACTTTTAAATGATTGCATTACATGAGTAAACACAGAGCAGCTTTGTAGTGATGGGCCACGAGCGGTCTGGCTCCAGCCGGGACTTTAAAGTGTATGATGGAGCTGACTCCTGATTTGGAGCCATTTTTTGTGAGCCATTTTCTTTTCTCAATAGCAACTGTTTGCACAATTTAAATTACACTTTGCATATATGTCAACCCCTTTTGTTGTTTAGATGTATCCTCAAATGTCATACCTCAAACCTCAAAACTCTATAATTTTTAATTGTGTTTATTTTTAATTATTCACATGCGACCGGGGTATGACAAGCAGACTATCAGCCATGGGGAGAGACAGAACGAGAGGTGGAAATAACCGCACCTGTAGCTCCAAGGAGCAGTAAAGGTGGACCGGGAGAGGCAAACTTATTTCTAGCAGCAGAGTGGGTTGGGAGGCCATTTAATCTTATTTGTTGGTTGTTGTTTTTTTTTTACATCCTATAAAGACAAAATAAATTTGAAGCTGAGTTTTTTAAAAATCTTAGCAATTTTTCCACCAAAATGGGTGAAAATCTGTATAATTTACAGATGATCCGTACAACTTGACATGTTAAGAGTTGTTTTGTTGATGTGTTGTTTCAGTGTAGACTACATAAAAGTCAATAAGAGATTGAACGTTTCTGTCTTATTGAGATGAGTCTTTTTTATTGGATTTTATATTTTTATTTTTGTAGCTTGCTGTTTGAGCATACAAAGCCACATAAATAAATACAAGAATTGGGAAGCAAATGCATTCAAAACACCCCATACAAGGGTGTGCTCAACTGGCATGCGAGGACAAAGTGTGGCACAAAAAAAAGGAGAGAAAAAAACAGATGGAAACAACATCTAATGTTTTGGATATTCCAAAACATTAGCTGTTGTTTCCTTATTAAAAACAAACCCTTACCACTGTCACCTATGCTCCTGTTTTTTTTTTACCTCCGCCAAGGGCGAGGTAATGTTTTCGGTCRCGTACGTCTGTCTGTCCGTCTGTCTGTCGTTCTGTCTGTGGACAACMTTACTCAAAAACYTGTGAACGGATTGTCATGAAATTTTTACCACAAATGGGTACTGGGCCAAGGAACACACCAATAAATTTTGGTGATGTTCCGGAACATTTTGCGGATACAGGAATTTTTCTTTCTTTGAACACTCTGACATCGGCAAAGCTGTGATGCTTTCACAGGGTGTGGGTTTCAAAGTGTCCAGCAGGTGGCACTGTAGTATTGGTGTGCCCCTTTGTAACTCTATTACAAGATGGGGGAAATTGGTCTTGGTGGAGGTTTGCACTCTCCGAGTGCTTATAGTTTGTTTTAGCTTTTTTATTTTGTTTTTTGTTGTTGTTGTTTTGGAAGCCATTGCTTCTTCTTTGCTGTGCCACATGAGTAAGAATTTGATAGATTGTGTGTTTTTATGTTAGCACTTTGGTTATAATTTATGTAGCAAAAAATCTGAAGAGCCACTTGGGAGACGAAAGAGCCGGCTCCTTTCATTGAGCCGGACCAAAAGAACTGGCTCTCTAAAAGGAGCCAGAATTCCCATCACTAGCAGTTTTCTATTTGCCTGGCTGCAAAAAGATGCACAGCAAAACCACAATGAAATCGCTGCGTCTTTAGCAGATTTTTGCAGATTTGGTTTGCTGCAATCACAAAGCTAAGTAAAAAGCTGACTTCTCACACAATCAGTAATTACGACTTGTTAAAGGCAACTTAAAGCCCTTTTCTAGTTCTATTTTTTGCTTCTTTGTATTCATTAGGGCTGCTCAAAAAGGATTGTAAACACCTGTGTGCTGGAAAATTCCATGTGTGATCAGGACACTTGGATGCTCACAAGCTCTTGCGCTGATAAGCGTAATGTCATCCATGTGTTTGTTTAGACGGGTGATCTGTACTATCTCACAGAAGCCAGGTTGTTGATCTCCATTTCAAGGCCTTTCATCATTTTTTTTGTTTGTTTTTTGTTATTTAATCTTAAAGCCATGCATTGATGTCAAAATCCTCTTCCTTTTTAACCTGAAACAAGCTTGGAAACTGTCTCCAGATGCTCCAGCTGTTGTTACTGACAAGAACAAAAGAAACAATCCARTAATACTGATACATTGAAGTAGGGCTGGGCAATGAGTCTGAAAAATGTTTCATGTCAGTCAATATCTAGTTATTGTTTTTTTTTTTGTTTTGTTTTACCTGTTTGAAATAAGGACCAAGGCAGAGTAGTGTTGCGACCTTTCCTCTTTTACCTACAATTTCCTCTCAAGCTGTTGCACTCGTTTTCTCCTTTCACTCCACATTGTTCTTTTTTATTTTATTTTTAAGCAGTTATGAGACACGGTGGCAAAACATGAAACTGCTCCTGCTCTTACTTAAATTGTTGCTAGCTTACCAAAGAGTGAGTTAGCTGATACTACCAACCTTGCTTACCTGGGCCATGAGTGGTCGAGCAACTAAAGCCTTTCCCTCTGCCAACATCCTCCAGAATGCAAAGCAGTTCTGGATCGAAGTTCAGTGAAATTAGCAACATTCTTTCAAACGTATTTTCTATTGATATTGATCATGTGTCTGTTTTGTCATTGTTTTGTCGTCCAGCCCTACACCTACCTGAAGTATACAACTGTTAAGTAAACAAAATAAATAGTTCCTATTCAAATCTGGTATTTATTGAAATTCAAAAAAAATCCTTTTCAAATTTGAAATAGAAAACAAATGTAATTTTTTAAACAATATTGTTGCTATAACTATAATTATGCCTAAAATATTATAATTATTTCTCATCTTTTTYATTTTATTACCAAAAACTTTTACATTTGATAACCATAGCATTCCTTTACTATTTATCATGGTTGTAATCACATTTTTACAATGTCAACATGAGCAGCTTCTACTCAGCTGTTCTGCTGATTCTGCAGAAAACTGGCCAGCTATATGAAGCACTAGCAAAAGCCCTGTTACATATGAAGACTTCCCAGTTTGGCTCCTATCAAAATGGCTGAGATGTTTGTGGTTTTGTGATTAAGCTGCTGCAAACCACTCAGCCTAGGGAGAGTAAACCAAACATTTAAACCAAAAGCCAGATACAGGCAGTCTGGGCAACAACAGTGGCATATTAGTAATTACCCCAAGACAAAATGTCCGTCATTTCTGTGTAAACCACTTTCAGGCAATTTGACTTCTCAGCACATGGAATTATGTCTGGGTAGTTTGAGGGCTTTGGGGTTATATAATGCAATCATTGGACAGTTTTGTATCAACTCGAGGGATTAGGGTGACCTTTTTTCTAAAAAAAATATGGTTCATATAATTAACTTTCTGATTTACAGCTTCTATGTTAAACRTCTTTTTTTGAATAGTGAGTTATATGAATCACTTTGACCTCTAAACAGGCAACAATCGGGTCTGTATACGAGTTCCTGTGAATCCCTCTTTGACCAATGGGACCTTGTCTAGAAGGAAAAAATAACCCATCTGTCCAGCAAATGCTTCCATATGGACAATAAAGAGTGAGGCACATTCTTGTGGAAATGAAAGCAGTTCCTTTAATCTAAGAGACATAATCAATAACTGATAAGGTTTGTAGCCACAAGGCAAGTAGTTTGAAGATAACTTGGGACAAGATTAGTGATGGGACAAAACGAGGTGATGGGGTCGACGTTGAATTAAAACATTATGCACGAAAGGCTGGAATTACTCGCTTGGTAATCACGAGGTACTATCAGCTCTGCAGATCACTTCCTGCAAGCTGAGCTCAGTCGTCTTCAAGTGACCATTGTTTTATCTGGAAAGAATGATAATTAGAGTTGTGGAGCAGCCAACGTCRGCCAACAAAATGCACTATGTGGTCAGTTTAGCAAAAGTGCAAACCTGGAACGTAAATGTTTTTTAGCAAATATTTACCAGCACCCAAAGTGAAGAAGAAGAAGGCGTAGAAAAGAGGCAGCTAACATGGTTAATGACTGAGCAGTGAGGAGCTGAAACAGACATTTCAATAACAAGGGGGTGAGACTGAGGATTCTTAACGCGATTCAAGCCCCTAGGGAATGTGCTGACTTGGACCTTTGATGCACAAGATAACCAAAGTAGAGGGCATTTTCAACCATTGTGTCAACCTTAAATTTCAGAAGAGATTCAAAAATAACACCAGGGATGAAGGGAGGTTTTAAGGCTTGGCTTTGATTCATGGTTTTATAGGCTTAAGGACCAGAATTATATCGGAGTGCCAGGAGAATTTGTTCATCTCGAGAGCTGTTTCTAATGATATGGAGTGACCCAGATGGGCACTGCTGGTCTTAAATTTCCTAAAAATAGAGACGCTTATTTGCGATCCCACATTTGGAACGCAGACACTGAGTGGTAAAGTGTGACACAAGGCAATGGTCTAATTTTCCCTTTTATAGTTGAAAATTCCTTCTAACAAGTGGGCCATTTATTGAATTGTCTTGTTTTGTTTTTTTCTTTTTTTCTAATCTAGAAAATGATCTCCTGATTTTTTATGTTCAAGGCTTTAGTATAAATGTTAAATGCAGCAGTGTTACTTGCAAACAAATGCATGTGTAGCTTGTGGTTTGAGACAGCGGAGGCATCTGTGAACAGATCCTTTCGGTGTCCACAGATTACCCAAATTACGAGAAGAAATGTCATGCATAATAAAGCAAATTCTTTGTCTCTGGCTGCAAGTGGAGGAGGGTGTTGGGGTGTGTATGATTTATACCTTTCACTTAAAGTCACTTGTGAGAGTGACAGTAATATGATGTTTCCCACCCACAACTGGAGAACACACACACAGTCGGCAACCTCAACATAACTGTTTGCTGTGGCTATTGGGTCGTCCCAATCATTTCCTTGGCCCACAACACAGACAATGAGCATGCTGTGTCATTAACTGTTTCTATGAGTAGAAGAAGCAGGCAGTGGGTAAAGTAAGCAGAGTAAAAGTAGGTTGTGATTTGTTGATGTTTTTGTTCCAGCTTTACTTTTTGAAGTCTCTGCTTTGATAATGTTGATGAGCAGAAGTTGGCACAGAGAAGCCGACTCACGTCTGTAGAGCAAAGCGAACTTGAGCACTTTGCTCATTTAAATTCCCTCGGTGTCTCCTTTTTGTCAGCTCATTTAGAGCTCATTAGATTATGGTGTCAACAAATCAACATTTAGATACTGTACTAATGTGCTGCTAAGAAGGCCCTCAGATGATAACTACCTTTGATATGACCCCCCTGAGAGACACTCTGTTCCTCTGACTAGCCCCACCAGCAGAGGCAGGACAATCCAATCCATTTGCCCCCTGGAAAGATCAAAGCCYGTGCCTCCTCCACCCCATTCTATCACCAAAAGGACTCCACCTTTGTAAAGTCTCTACACAAATTAGATTGAGCATCAGGCTTTGTCTTTGGTGGGGTTAAAGACAGTGTTTTTTTTTTTTTTGTGTGTGTGTGTTTTTTTAAAGGATGGAAAACAAGCCGGGACATTAAAGAGCTTGGGTGTTGACGGAAAAGATTGACTCGGGGATGCAAGATAGCATGAAAGAAGGCGATGAGTGGCGAAAAGCTCTGATTAGCTGGGACAATGACAGGCGGCGCGGCGGCGCTGAGGTTAAAGCTGTCGCCTCTCAGCGAGAAGGTCGCAGGATCGCCTCCCAGCCTGGGGTCTTTTCTGGGCRTTTGCATGTTCTCTCTGTGCATGATTGGATTTTTCTCCGGGTTCTCTTGTTTCCTCACACAGACCAAAAAGGTTATTTGGCAACTTATGTGGGCCTGTGATGGACTTGCAACCTGTCTAGGGCAGGGGTCTGCAACCTGTGGCTCTGGAGCCACATGTGGCTCTTTGGACCCTCTGCAGTGGCTCTAATACAAATGATAAAACATGTTAACTCATGCTAGCCTGTTGTTAACTTAAACAATCCAAATTCTTTCTATGATTTGTCTCTCAAATCCATCAGAATTACCTTTAAAGAATTTGAAAACTACATAGTAATAATAATTAGAAAAAATGTACAACTGAATAGTTCAGTTAAACTAGTTTTTATGAAATTCTGTAAAAACTATATACAGTATTTTTCTTGTTTACATGAATCTGGTCTTTTCATTTGTCCTCATGTGTAAAAATAATAATAAATAAAATTCACAATATATTTTTTTAGTTTTATCACCTCCACTGGCCATAAAGTTTCCTGAAAAGGCCTCGAAAAGGCCCACAGACCACCAGTTGATAATCACAGTTGTAGCTTGTTTTACGGCTCTGGACACATTTTTTTTAGTGAGACAAGGAGCAGAAATGACTCTTTTGATCATAAAGGTTGCAGACCCCTGGTCTAGGGTGGATCTTGCCTTTCACAGAGCGACTAGAGGAGATAGACAGCTGCCCTATGACTCGGAAAGTAACAGCGGGGAAAGAAAATGAATAGAAGGATGGAACAATAGGGCCCTTAATGTGCATTCTGTCTGAAAAGTTTCTACACTGTTGAGCAAACTTTTTGCCATGACACAACAGCTGGTCCTTTTGTTGCGCCTGCACAGAGATATTTGCCCATGTCTCACAGCGATGCACTCACCCTCCTTTAGGGATATTTTATGGAATGAATCATGAACTCAGAGACATCTATTTCTTTCTCCCCATAAAAGTGATAGTCTGTCTGCTCTGAGCATTCTGAATTAGACATGGTCACCAGCAATTCCAACGGATGGCATGCACTTACTTATGCTGGGGTTTGCAGTTGTTGCTTAAACTGTCTCCCCTGAGAAATTTAGGTTATTTTTCAAAGAATATGGTTTCTGCAGTGCCCTCTTGTCAATCCGCTTTGTTAATTGACTGTGACTCCAGAAGCCAGACATTTTTCTGTGCTATTTAAATGGGTCTAACTCTATTTTTTACTGAACAAAGTCTTAGACCGTGTAGCTTTCAACAAGTTTCTTACTGTGTAGATTACAGACGTATATATTTCTTTGACTTCATTGAAACTTTGTAAATAATAAGTAAATTACATGTGTTAGACAGCTTTGCGCAATGTGGCTGTGGCTGAGGCAGACTTTACATAGCAGCTGGGAGGCGAGCCAGTTCTGGCTCTGGCCCTTGTCCTAGTCTCAGCCTCAGGCCGCCAGCAGCAAGCTTCTGGACAAACCATAATGAAAAGTAGGCATTTTTATCCCCTGGTGCATCTGTTCACTCCCCACTTGTCTGGCAGAGTAGGCAGACATTGCATGTTGGCATATTATTTATAAAAAACAATTGTGRGATTATTTGTTTGCAGCTGTGTAATTGCTGGATAAGTTACACTTTAAAGGACCAGAGAAAGTGAGCGGGTTCATCCACCTGAAGAACACAGGTGGAAGAAGGTGCGCTGWAATGTCAGCATGATAAATGAGACTTGTCGCCACCGGGTTACTGTTGCACGAGGGAAAAAGAGGCATAATAGCCTCAGCTGCAACCGGGCACAGCAAAGTACTAGATACAGAGACCACAGGTCTATTCACTTGTTTCTTGCTGAAGTAGAACACAAATTACCTCAGCAGTTTGTTTACAGRTTAGCGCAACGGTCTCACAGAATGTGGACCATTACAGGTAAAAATCAAAGCATTTATGTTTCTTTGTTGTAAGTCACGAGCTCAAAAATGATGACTTTTGCAAGATCACAGCAGAAATGTCAACAAAAATGAGGAGGATGGATCAAAGAAGTCATCCCTCCCCAAGGTAAGTTAACAGAATGTCAGAAAGGATTAAAGTGGAGACACAAACAATCTGATCCTGACTTTCATTCCCTATGATAGGTAAAGGTAACTTTTTTTTAATCCTTTCCTATAATGCATTTCACAATTATTTACTTGCATGACATGAGGTGAGGCACATCTTGTACAGTCACTGAACCACAGGCCAACACAAAGACAACAACACACAAAAAAAGGTCGATATGCTAGTGAATTATCTCAGTCATCCAGGTCCTGATCAATCAAAAGAAAGTTTCAAACCGAACTGGATTTCCAGTCTGAAGCTAAAAACGTTTTGTTTCCCCTTCAGGAAGCTTTCTCAAGTCAAAATCTTTGTAAACACAAAATAAAAGTTGTCCTTTTATTTTTGTGTGCTCATAAAGATACTATTTTATGAGAATGAAAACAGTAATGTTGGAAAATGAAAAAAAAAATCCTAAAACTTTAATTTTATGTTTTTGTGTAGACGGCCTATATTCAACCTTTTGAAAATAATATCATAGCTCCCACTCCAATCTGAAGTCCATAATGTTAAAGACAACTTATGCGGACTTGTGAAAARTTTGTCTATGATGTCAGGACATAATTCAGTCACAAAATGGAGTTTAAATAAAAAGAGTGGGCTGTAGACACAATGYTAAACTGAAGGTCTAAAAGACATAAAGAAGATCCCAGAGGCTATAACGTTTAGCAGGGAAGCTCAAGGTCTGAGTGAATAGAGCATTTTCACACAACTCAGCTAAAAGTTTTTCTTTTTATTTTGAAATACCTATTTTTATCTGGATGTAATAAAGCTAAGGTAAGATTTCCCAGTAATCCACTTAGCAGTTCCCAACTCCTGTTTCCCAATACACAAATTTGAGTGATGTTGTTGCTCTCATCTCACTATTGGAAACAGTGTTTATGCCTTTGAACTGGGTTAAGATCTAAACAAATACAAACAAAGAGTTAAAACGAAGCACAGTGCAACAAAGACACAGGAAACGAGTGAGAAAAGTCATCACCGGTGAATTACCCGAAACGTAACCTGAAACCCAATCAAAGCACAGCACGTCATCACCTCAATCTGAGAAACCCTTGTTTGCCCTGTTTGTGTTGACATCATCCAATAAGTGGCACAAACCTGTTCTTCACCTGGATTCTCACACTCGACACATTGTGCTGAATGAGTTGCCCTTTGTTTAATTATTATTTCTCAAGGACGGGGGAGACTCACTCCCATTGCTCAACCGGGTACACTGTCATACCGCAAAGATGAATGGCGAGCATTGTGCTTCTTCTCTATGAAGGGATTAGTGCCAGCAACCAGCAAGTGTGACACCTCCCTGTGAAATGATGTTTACATAAGAGCTTGTTTTTTTTTTTATCACAATGCTCATTCCAGAATCGTGCCAGCTCTTTCATCTGACAAAATAACACGCATTGCGTCTGTGCGCTCTGCCTCATTTCTTTACTCTTTTGATCTCTGATGGTTCACTCATGAATTTGTTAACTCCAGGACGTCAGTCAACAGTGTTGGCACCAGCACCAGAATAACAACAGTTAAATGTGTAATCAAGCTGATAAAGGGTTTATTATAAATCTTTGATTGTGATGTGAGATAATGTGTTTCTTTTCCCACAACAGTGGAATAAACATCTACAACTTAAAGGCCTAGCATTCCTTAAACGCTGCAAAAACATTCATCTAAAAATAAGTTTAAAAAATACTAGATTATAGTCTGAATCTTCTCAAAGTAAGTGAAATAATCTGCCAGTGCAGAAAAGCAATTGCACTTCATGAAATGATGATGACATTAAAAATGCCAGGTCAATGTGTATATTTAAGAGAATGATAAAGATTAATTTGCTGGAGAAATATGTAAATGTACGAATTGTTGTTCAAGGAGTTAAATCCCAGATCAATGTGTATATTTAAGAGAATGATAAAGATTAATTTGCTGGAGAAATATGTAAATGTACGAATTGTTGTTCAAGGAGTTAAATCCCAGATCAATGTGTATATTTAAGAGAATGATAAAGATTAATTTGCTGGAGAAATATGTAAATGTACGAATTGTTGTTCAAGGAGTTAAATCCCAGATCAATGTGTATATTTAAGAGAATGATAAAGATTAATTTGCTGGAGAAATATGTAAATGTACGAATTGTTGTTCAAGGAGTTAAATCTTTGCTATTCTTCTTTTTTCTTTTTCTTTTTTTTTTGTTGGTAAACTAAAGATTATTTTTTATTTAATTTATTTATTTGAGAAAAAGGGGCAAATATAATACGATTTATTCTTCTTCTGCTACCTTTGATTTAATTTATGATGTGTATTTCTGTTGTTTGTTGAATTAATGTTGCTGTTTTTAAAGAAATGAATAAACTAACTGAACTGAAAAAAAGGAAAACTGTCCAGGCTAACAAGATAAATAATGAAACACTTTCTGTTTTTGCTCAATCTCAAACCAAAGATWTACGATACAAAATTTGGTTAGATGGACAACTTTTGCGATGAAGAACACATCTCTCAATGTCTTTCATGTTTTTAACTAAAATAATTTATAATAATAATAAGGAACAGGGTTTTTTTTGTCAAACCTTACATACATAGCACAAAAAGTAAGAWCATTTGTTTCTGTGTTGTGACAATGCTTCTTGGCAAATGCATCTTATATTAGGGAACCTGACTGGCAGCACCTGAGGGTTTCAGAAGCTCAAAACAAGCATCAATAGCAACAGCAAAATAAGTTGTTTTGCAATGGCAGAAAAGACTTGACATATTTTCCATGTGCACAACCCACACACTCAGCTCTGCTCATGCCCCAAAAGCATGTTCCTTACAAATGTGGCACCATTTAAAAGAGAAAATAACAGGCTTCATAAAATTTATTCCCAAGAAGCGTTGTTACAACAAAGAAATAATCTACCAAACACAGATTTTCTTACTTTTTGTGCAAAGTTTAGTTCCAGATATGTGTTTGCAAAGGGTTTCAGAGCTTTGGAGGCCATGTTGACTCCAAAGGTTAGATATGCATCCACTAATTACATTTTTTAGAGTTTCATTACAATCTGTCTAGTGGCTCATGGAATATTTTACTAACTTGAATAACAAATCATAAGTGGGCCATGACTGTCAGCTACAAACACACCAAATTTTAACTCAACATTTGTAAAATTGATGGGGTTATAGACACTTTTGTGTTTGCCGTGGTGCATCAGCTGTGACAAAAGAAACATACTGTACATGTGCGAAAACATGATTGTCCCTTCACTTACGGCAAATAATTATTCTTATGATGATAAAGCTTAAATGGAGTTTTCCACTCATCTAGATCTGAGATTTTCTTGTTTTGTTCATCTCATTCATCACAGAATGCTCAAATACATAAAAAAACGACTTTCTAAGTACTGCTTCATGCATGCCTGCTGCTTAGATAACATTTGCTGCAGTTGCAKATGTTGGCAGTGTTTTAAAGCACGTGTAGAAAAGCATGTCAGTGGATGTGCTGATTCACTTTTATGGCATGACAACACCAAATGTTGATGGTTGTCTCCTTGTGGTCGAGTGTTCTTTTCCCTTCGAACCGTCCACACTCCCTTATGTACACCTATAAGAATGTGAAACTATGTGTGCACGTGCAAAGTTGTGTTTGTAAATGTCGAAAAAGCTGTTAAGCGGCGTGCGGGGACATGACCGTGCACGTGGTGGCGTCTCGGTGCAGTTTTCGTCACTGTTGTTTTTCCAGATTCCACAAACTGAGAGTGTGCGAGCGTGCTTGCGCGTAAAATACATACACGCAGTCTGGCTGTCCTGGAGTTGGGGCACATGCCTGTGGCCTGTGTTAGTCTGTGGCTGGTGTAATGATGACAGGCTCGCAAACACTCGCGCAGATTCCAGGACCCCCACGTATACACGACTTGGCTGGAGCCTGTGTGGTAAACTGTGCTGCTGACAATGCTCCCATTACTCTCAATTACTCTAAAGAATGGAAATAAAAAAATGTTTAAATTGTTGAGTCTGTCCTCAGCAGCAGTGAAACACTCACTCATACTGCCCACTTTAATAAAAATAGCAATACCACAATGTTAAACTGCTCTGTGAAAAACGTCTGTGAAATGATGTCCATGATAGGTTTAATTATAATCACCCAAAGTTTGACATAAGCTTTTATTTTGAATACTTATTACACAGGCAAAATAACTGCTGCGAAGCATTCTCATACACTATTTTGCCATCAATTCTCATGCAATCACACATAGACTCGCTGATTTGTTTTGAAGTGATTCGCAGAGAGAATGAAGGAGCACAAAATACATCAACTCTGCTAAAAAGTCCCAGAAAAGCACTTGAATTACGTCCTAAGCTGTTCATTATCCCTGATCTTCAGTGACAGTCACACGAAAGCCGAAACCTGTTCTCCACAGCCAGACTCAAAATCAGCGTCTTCAAATATAAACAGAAAAATAAAAAGTGTCTTGTGCTTCTTTTGATCTGACAAGAAAATCAAGTGAAAAAAACAACAACAAGCACAGTAATTTCCTCACATCTTCTAATCTAAAAGGGTCTAATTACAGGCATCGAGGTGTATTTGAGAGGTTTTATGGCCTATATATTAAACGCATCTATTGCACAACGTTGCCAGGAAAGAGGCTGTGCAGTTGCAGCAATTGCAAAGATTGAGAGAGGCAAGATCTTTTTTTAAGAGGTTGCATCACAAAAAATAAGCGTTGCTCTTCTGTTCATTCTTTGAATCCTTGTGTAGATTGAGTAAGATGAAGTAATTAGAGGCTTTAACCTGGATAACTAGCTATCTGCTCTGCTACACATGAATAAGTCATAATTAGAAACTAGCCCACAGCGAAGTGGCAAGCACTCACCAGGACACTTATGCTTTGTTATTACCACTTTGCAGTTATCATTTGATATGGCCACATCCTGTCCTTTAGTTAGTGTTGACTTGATGACACGGGCCTAATTTAACAGTACCTGCTTGGTGGTATGTTCATGTTTGATTTAATGAAGTTGTTTTCTGAAGGATTAAAGTATTTAAGCTGTCCACTCATGGTGAGTTTAACACAAGATAATCTTCTACAAAACCCTTCTTTTCAAATGTTTTTATACCAGAAATTTCACCTAATTGAACATTTGGTCAAACATTTTAGGACACATAGCAAATGTAGATTAAAAGACAAATGACGGACAGAAAGAAATGTTATCATAAGGAATTTAATAACACAAAATTTCACATTTCTTTGCATAACCTTTCATATAAAAGAATATATATAATATATGTAACATATTTACAACACATGCAGCACCGTGGTTTTGTTGTACCGGTGATTGGGACAAATAAGTGCCACATGCAGACTAGTATTTACAATGCAGTAATTTACTGCAATAACTGTGGCTATAAGTTCCGTAAAAAGAGAAACAAAACAGCTTTGCCACAACCGACAACATGAATCGACCCTCCAAAATACTTTTTTTAAATGTCACTTTCTCACTTCTGATTCTTCATTTGTTGGTGGGGAGCCAGAGAAGTTCATCTCACACTGTTCCATCCCTCTGGGTATATCACTTTTCCAAGATTCATGTCCATCCTTCCGGGTGAAGCGTTTGTGCCAGCAGCTTTGGCAGGAAAGAATAGACTTAGGTGTTGGGTGTCTGGATACATGTGTGTGTGTGTGTGTGTGTGTGTGTGTGTGTGTGTGTGTGTGTGTGTGTGTGTGT
>NW_013952402.1:9535678-9542564 GCF_001266775.1 Austrofundulus limnaeus | reverse complement strand
AACTCACCATCAGAACGTTTTCAGTTTCTTACCTGGATTCAGGAGCAGAGTCCTTGTCAGAAGAGCCGGAGCCGTCGGCCTCCTGTGGAGTGTGTGTGTGTGTGTGTGTGTGTGTGTGTGTGTGTGTGTGTCAGCATCTTTGGTATACACAGGGCTGAGGAGGATTTGTCAGTGTCTGTCACTGACTTATCAGTCTGTGACTGTGCGAGCGAAAGCGTATCTCTGTCTCTGCGTGAGCATCTGTGTGGCTGTGTCAGCGTCTCTGACAGGTGTGTAGGTTCCGGGCTGCAGTCCTGCTGACACTGAGATCTCGCTCTCCTTTCTCCGGTCGGCACACCAGGCCCTCGCCGCAGTCGCAGCGCTGGAACAGCTCCAGGCCGTGGTTGCCTTTCCTGCGGTGGCGCGTGCACACCTGGCCCTCTGTCAGCACAGGTTTACAGATGCGAGACCAGAAGTGTCTGGCACAGCACAGACCCTGGGCGCAGTCTGACGACCGCAGGCATGTGTCACCTTCTTGGCCTGGAGATGGTGAGACAAGGCACGTTACAAAAAAATAAAAAAAATAAAACACTGAATTTTTATTTGTTTATTGTTTTTGTCTGTAAAATAAGAATGGGACTCAGCAGGAATCTTACCTTTGACAGCATTAGGTGGGAAACTGTGAGCAGTGGGAGGTTTCTTGCCTGGATTCTCCATGGTGCTGTTGTTTTTGTTCCACTCTGTGATGGATCCATGTGAACCATGTATGTCAATTGCCTGACAAACACCTAAAAAGGGCAAATCAAGAAGAAGAAAGAAGAAGAAGAAGAAAAGCTTGAGGACTCTGGTTTTGGCACAATAGGAACCAAGTTTTACGCATATTGAAGTAACTGCATTTATAACTAATTGGTTTCTGTGCTCACCGTTGCTGCAGCGGTTTCCTGCACAACACATGGAGTCTCTCAAGCAGCGCCTTCGGCTCTTTCTGCACGACAGGCAGACACCGCGGGCATCATTGCAGAATTCATCTCCTCCACAGTCTTCATTCGTCTTGCAAGCACCTGACTGCTGTAGGATGTTAACAATAAGATCAACATGTCACTAAACACATCACCATGACAAATATCTAGATATTTAAAAATGACATGAGCGCGAATTTAAACGTGGCGCTCGGAAAGGACTTTTACGCACGGCGGAGTTAATTACCTGCAAGGTGCCCGTGGGGGGTTTGTGTCCCGCGCCCCCAGACGGTGGGGTGCCTGGACTTGGACTCACAGTCTCAGTGCCTTTGCCAGCCGAAACACCTGGTGGGTTTTTAATTGCGTTGGAATTCATCAGGACTGCGCTCGCGTAAAGATCTCCAAAGCATCCAAAAAGAGTGAGGTACGCAGCAAAGAAGCGGTGCGCAATCAGGATCTGCATGATTCTCCTCTTCAGTTTTCTTTTTTTTTCTTTCTTTCTTTTTTACAAACACAGGAGGAGGGAAACAATCCTTTCTGTTTTGTTTAAAATAAAGTCTAAGTGACGAAGTCCAAACGGCCTTAATTCCCGGATCCCAAAGTTGGCAGAAAGTTTCAGCGCGATGCTTGGATGTCTCCTGACTCCCGGTCCCGGGATGATCTCTTTATACATGTAGACCTGTTTGTCTTCCCGCCCCTCGCTGTGCACAACAAAGACAGAGGGGTGGAATTTCAAACAGAACCCCACTGCACGGAAACAGCCATCTCTGCACATTTCACAGTGTTTGTGGAATGATAATGACATGCAAAGCTCTGTGTGGATACCTGTCAGTGACGCGCACGGGACGCACAATAACTTGGGATCAACTCTAAAAGATAGCTTCAAGGCTTACCACTTCTGTCCTTCATTTTTTCTTTAAATAAAGTCATTTTATGGAAAACAAACATCTATAATTTGATAATCATCATGATAATATCAGAGCCGTAAAAAACGTTACTAATTAAAACAATTACTAGCAATTTGAGAAAAAAATAAGTGCATTATTTATTAAATCAACTTCCAAACTCCCTGTGCCAAAAATAAGACGTTGTGCAACACTGATGTTTGCAGAATTTGAGCCGCGTTTTTATTTATTTATTTATTTATTTATTTATTTATTTATTTATTTATTTATTTATTTATTTATTGATTGATTGGTCGAAGACCGGCCGGTCCATCTTCATCAGGACTGTTTCGAAGACTGAACTGTCCTTTGGCTCTTTGAGGACCATGCGATTGAAGTGACTCGATTAACCACTTCATTTGATCCTCCTGATTGCAAAGGTGCCAATTAGGCTATCCACCAAAGTTTGCTTGATTACATCAGCGGCGGACATCAGTGTAGTGGGATATGCAGACCATTAATGGGTGTGAATAGTTTACGGAATTAGGTTAGGCCAGGGTTGACTGGCACCCTGAGATAAAAGGTGACTCTGATAGCCTGAAAAACAGCGGCCTTTGGGCTCCAACGGGGAGTGTGAGGGGACAAGGATTCACCTGAACCAAGTCTGATCTAAAACTGTACATTACATTTACAGTCAAAAAGTCAAGACAGTATTATTTTATCGGATGGATGGATGGATGGATGGATGGATGGATGGATGGATGGATGGATGGATGGATGGATGGCACACACAAACCTGACTGTTTCTGGACGGATGGATGTCATCTGCTGGTTACATGAATATATATACACCCCCGCCCCCCCAACCCCCAATTTGTGTGTGTGTGTAAACATGCAAGACACTCTGTGGACACCTGACAGACACACTAGCACTTTGTGTGTCTGAATTGCTGCATATCTTTTGAAGCAGAGCTTTTATCTCCACCTTACTAAATGTCAGTACAGGTAAGGTGAACTCCTTTGATCCCCTTTGATCTCCCAGAAGTGTCACCCTGTTGTTATGACTGAAGCCCATTTCCCTGTCTCTCTGCCCCCCCACCTCCTCATCACATCCTCCCAAAAACAGATTTGTTGTGTGAACATGGAGACCATGAGATCATCTCCACTTACCTCTAAGTGGATGGCATTAAATCCGGCACTGATTATTAGATCTCAAAACATTCAAAACAGTTCACATAAGGCTGAGGAATTTTAGTTGAAGATTTTTTTTTCTTCTAACCAAGTGCTCCCTCTTGTGGCAACCATAAGAAACTGCAAAAAACATCTGCCACAACACAACCTCTTCCTGTAGAAGAACTAAGAGACAGACGCCACTCAAAAGTATTGTTTTTTTACTCTATAATTTTAAAAATCTTCCACTCTGCAAAATGAATGTACAGCAGAAAACAAACATAACACAAGGCAAATGTCTGGTAACTTTGCAGAAGGCAGTCAAGTACAACTCAAATTCAGTGGTTTGGAAAGTGATGACAAATGAGGCTTTGTGACAAACATAAAATGATAATAAAATACATAAAAGTTTCTGTACACACCTTTTTTTTTATCTTACCATCATTATTAATGTGAATGTGTGAGTATTCCTTCTCCAAACCCAACCAAAATGAGAATTTAAATCCTGATGCACTGAGATTTATGTTCTTGAACAATGGTTGATTCCAAAGCAAAAAAATATGGTAAAAAACTGCAAGTCATTCTCGCCATCTCTAGTGGTCCAGATATCATAGCTAAAACCGATGATTTATGGTCTTTCTGAGTCAGTGATGTATGATTACTGGTATACTGTATCAGGCCATAAGTGATTGACTTCTGAGGATCACAGAAGTTAAGAGAAAAGCATGTCATTGCAGCTATGTTAGGTGTGCCAGATTATTTTTTTTATTTAATAAAAGTTCCTTTAAAATCAGTCTGAGGCAAAACCAAAAATGGATTTCAGTTTTTTTTCTTTCAAATTGTTATAATATTTTTCCCCTAATAAATTTATTAGCTAGAACTTAAAATCAAAAGCTGTCATCAGGAGGACAAATATTTCTGAGGTGTGTATGTGCTCATGCAGCATTGCAAAGTCATGTTCGTTTTATATGCCATTGACTTAAGGCACTTAAAAATCTTTAAATTTGTATTTTCAGTCTTTTAAGTGTGAAAGATGAGGTGTTGGGTGATCGTATTAAAACCATACGTTTTAACAAAAATCATGTAGCTTTTCAGGTAATTTAGCAAAATTAAATTAAATTCATTTTTTTCTCAATGTATAATAGATTTAGTCAAATTTAGTTCCCAAAATGAGAAGGACAAAAAAAGTTAAAATGATAAACTTGTGATTATTTTTGAAACCACCCTAAAAATACCACTTATCACAACGTAACATGGTGTCAAGATCTTCACTTAAGTGGAAAAACTTACACAAGTTTCCAATTATGTTTTTCTTCTCTAAAGAATGACATCAAGAACATTACAAAGCAATCAAGCACAAAAAAAAATCACATTACAAAAACAAATAACCAGTACTGTCATTTCAACTTGTTCACCAACAGCACCAAAGACATTGGAACCATGTTCACAGTTATGTCAGAACTGTACAGGAGCAAACAGAGAACATCTGGTTTGGCTGAATAGTAAGAGGCATTTAACTGATGTAAAAACCAACATAAACGTTGAACTAATGCTTAAATAAGCTTCTACTGTGCATAATGACATTTGGCTTCACGGAAATTCTAACTGACTTGTTGTGAAGTTCGTTAAATTTTAAGCAGGGCACTTAAAGAGTCATGTCTCTTTCCACTGAACGCACAGTGTTTGTGCTTTTTAAGGTAGACAAATCTCACATAAAGTGTACTAAGAACTTGATTTGTTCCCATCTGGGTTCATGTGTGTGTGTAGTCAAATACTATGTACCATACGTAGTGTATGCCTTATAGAGGTGTGCTAAGTAAGAAGAAAATCTTTGACATTCAGGTTAGTCTTGAGCACTTGCAAACTACATTGTGTACATATCTGGAAAGTATCATGGATCGTAGGAGGGAGCTGCATGTGAAAAGCCAGGCAGCAACTGCAAGAACATCCCACATCAACGTTCAGCAAACATTTCACCAAATACCATGGAGAAACAGTTACCTATCAGTCTTTGCTCTCTTTTTTTTAAGCAGAACATTTTCACTTTTATTATTTGTCCTAAAATCACAACTTAAACAAGTAATCAAACATTCATACATCCGTTAAACATGTTTCCCCCATGTATGTGGGGGGAAAACTGGCTCCGTTATCAGCCTCTGTAGTGTGTGTATGTCTGTGTATCCCTGCACTATCATTGCTTTTGCCTATAAACTCGTGTGTAAGACAACACTGAAGAAGTGCTACAGCAGTCCCATTAGAAAATGCTTTATCCAGAGCCACAGTGGGGAGGGGAAAAAAAGGCATTTCGGTGACCCGGAGGGTTTGCCATCCATTTGTTTATCATCTTTTCCATGTCGTATTTCTTAAATTTTTAATGCAGTTCCATTTTTTTATTCTTCTTGTTCCTGCAACCAATCATGTCCCGGAAATGGCCATCCCAAAGCCAAACAAAAGAAGAGTTTCTTTTGGTTTTAAGTGGAGACTTCAAAAGTCAACATCCCAGCCGGAGTTGTCGTCTGGAGGTGGGTCTTCGTTGTCCTCGGGGAAGCTGTCGAAATTACTCGTGTCAACTGGTGATGTGACCTTTTATAGAGAGAGAAAAAAACATTTTACTTAAAGAATAAACAATAACACTATCAAAAAGATTGCTTAAATACAACAGAGAACAAAAGACAAATAAGCAAATGAGGAAAAAAGTAATTGACACGAGACGTTGTCGGGATAGTGCACTCACATTAGGGATAATAGGAGGCGTCAGTGTCCCTTTCTTCAAACCCTCCCAATTAAAGCCTTCAAACCATCTGAAAGAAAAATGGAACTGATTGCAAAACACACAACACCAAAACAAGAAATTTAAAAGTAAAAACTTTTTTTTACTTGTGCTTTTGGATGTCTTTGACACCATTTTTCAAGTTTCCCAGTCTTTCACAAGGATTATCCCTTAAGAAGAAGAAATGAGAAATACAGTGTACAGATTACAGATTACATACATAAATATATGAGTTAAAAAGCTAGGGCCACTACTTACCTGCATAGCTTTTTGATTAGGTTGGCAGCATTTTTGGTAATTTTCTTTGGAAATTCAATCATGTCAATGCCTCTAAGAATGATGTTGTAGGTTTTCATTGGATCAGGACCAGAAAATGGAGGACTACATAAGAAAGGGCCAAGATAATAGCAGCAAGGTTCATTAGCACAGACCGTTTACCTTTGTTTTCAGAAAWTTTTTTTGAGTGTCACATGGTTGATGTATGTTAATATCAACATGTCCATGCTTATGTGTACCTGCCAGTTAACAGCTCAAACATGAGGATCCCCAGAGACCAATAGTCGGCCGAGATGTCGTGACCCTTGTTCAGAATGATCTCTGGTGCTACATACTCTGGTGTCCCACAGAAGGTCCAGGTTTTTTTCCCGAACCCGATCTTTTTAGCGAAGCCAAAGTCCACCTAATGGCAACAGAGATTTTGTACAAATGTACCAACAGCACAATCAGAACATACAGCGGGTAAAATAAGTATTGAACACGTCAACATTTTTCTCAGTAAATATATTACTAGAGGTGCTAATGACATGAAATTTCCACCAGATGTCGGTAACAACCCAAGTGATCCATACATACAAAGAAATCAACCATAAATGTCGAGAAATAAAGTTATTTGTAATAATGTGGAATGGCACAGGGAAAAAGTATTGAACACATGAAGAAAGGGAGGTGAAAAAGGCATGGAAAGCCAAGACACCAGCTGAACTCTCTCAGTAATTAGAAAGCAAGCCTGCCCCTTGTCAGTGCAAGTTAATATCAGCTGGTTCAGTCCCAGCAACCTTATTGTTGCAAAGCATAATGATGGCATCGGTTACAGAAGAATGTCTAAACTTCTGAAGGTTCCAGTG
>NW_013952402.1:9532660-9535623 GCF_001266775.1 Austrofundulus limnaeus | reverse complement strand
TGGGTTGTTACCAACATCTGGTGAAAATTTCATGTCATTAGCCCCTCTAGTAATATATTTACTGAGAAAAATGGTGACGTGTTCAATACTTATTTTACCCGCTGTATATCAGTTTAATCACAAGTTTAATCATTTTTAATACTACTTAGTTTTATGTTTTATGATATAGTAAGTCAGCATGTGTTTTTAAAGAAAGTAGCTTGGTGTTTCAAAGAGCAGAAAATGAAACAACGTTTCACTCTATGAAACCTAATTTCATTTATATATAGATTTTTTTAAAGCAAGTACGAGAAAATGTTCAAAAAAAATTTTTTTTGATATTTCCTTCTAAGGGAAAAAGCTTTCTCCCATTTTCATCTTAGTTGTCAGAAAAAAAGACAGACTACCGTGTTCAGATGGGTGATGATTACTTATTGATTTCTTACCAGTTTGGCATAACCCCTGTGGTCCAATATAAGGTTCTCTGGTTTCAGGTCTCGGTAGATGATACCTTTGGAATGCAGATAAGCAAAGGCCTCCACCACACAAGCTGTGTAAAATCTGGTGGTTGAGTCTTCAAAAGAGCCCCTGGAAACACGGCAGGACAACCGAGTGGAACGGTGAATAAAACGAGGGACGATGCAGAGCGATAGTGAATTTGATTTGCTCAAGGTTTCAGRTTATAATTTATTAAACACATGAACTCTATATTTGTGCAACTAAAATTGGCTTTATTAGATCTGCTGTCACAGTGCTTACCGGTCTCGAAGGATGGTCCACAGTTCTCCTCCTAAACAAGCTTCCATCAACATGTAGAGGTATTTACTGTCTTTGAAGGTTCTATATAGTCTAAAAAAAAAAAAAAAAAGTTTATTCCAAACAGCCATAAATGCTATAAATATCTAACATTTGGATAGTGGACTAACAAACATTGGGTTAAAAATAAAACAGTATTTCTTCATTTTTTTTACATATTTGAACAACCTTTTCCAGGGATTTTATTGTCATGTATAAATAACATCTTCTTTTTATCTTTTAAATGTATGAATCAAGCCACATCATCCTTTATATTCTGCATTTGTCATAATGTAATAAACCCCCACCAAAAAAAAATAAATAAAAATTTATGTTGGTCCATACCATTTTCCTTTGGTTTCATTTGAATTACTAATATCTTTATTAGATTTTTTTTTCTTTTTTTATGGCACATGCTTTGGCAAATATTTGTTCCAGACACTGCTTTCTCCTAGGCTCCATCAAACTTTATCTTATCAGCTAAAGAAAATATTTATATATATTGTATATTTTCATATGGATARATCAAAAGCACTTTATATGAATTATATATGAGTATTGAACCAGGTTTTGGGAAGTGCATCTCTCCCCCAAATTTCARTACTGCTGCAGCTTGATTTTGGCTCCCAAATAGTAGCGTGCTGATGCTTATGAAGTGTCTCGTCTTTGAGGTTTCTGGTATCGTGCGTGTTCAGGCAGTTCCTCGCCAAGTCAGGACAGCCTAAACTAGACACATACCAAGCCCAAATTAAGAAATCTGCAGCATACAAATGCCTTTTCATAACTAGGATTATGCAGTTAGCCTTTTATTGAAATTGCATAATTTGCTTTGCTATAATGATCATAAAAATGAATTTAATTGCAGGTTTTGTTTAATTGTTTTAGGAAACCTTTACTAACAAGCTCTTGCTCAGTCAACCCCACAGATAAAACTTTTGTAATTAAACACAGGTACTCCTGGCTCCAAGTTAATAAAGCAAAGATCTTCAAGAAATGTCAAGCATAAAAAAAATATATATGATCCATGTGGCCTTTTTAACAGCTGTTCAGGGTGTGTACCTAACAATAAAGTCAGAGTGGGCCTCTTGCATGATGAGCTTCTCTGAACGAATGTGCTCCTGCTGTCTCGTGTCAACAATGTGCCGCTTCTTCAGGATCTTCATGGCGAAGGTCTTGTTCTCGTCGCTTTTGAGTTGAACCTGAGGAAGAAGTGGAGAAGTCGGAATAAAAACCTGCTTCATAACACCCTCCACAGTTTGACAAACAGTTTTTGTTCCTTTTCAATGCTGCATTTGCTGTGTCCCGTACCAACTCAACACGTCCAAAACCACCAACCCCCAGGGTGTCGATGATGTTAAAGTCAGCCAGGTTGAGACTGAAGAAAAACGCGTTCTCTGCCTCATACCTAAGAAAAACATGGGAAAAAGATTAGAGACAAGATGAAGGATGAAAGAACACATAATCCACTTTCAACAACCTGAGAAAAAAAAATATCCGTTTTTCCCTGAGCTCATTTGTTTGCAAATCTTAGGGGGATTTAGATCCCAGTAATCTATCAAGGATGTTTTTGAGGATGTGGAGTGTATAAATGCTAACACATGAACAGGAAGTATTTGAGTGGAGTCCCCTGGCAAATTGTCCTGACCCCCTGTTTGAACACAGACTAACTGTCCCCGGCCCTGTCCCCTTTTTTCTTGACAAGAAAGAACAAAAACGGGCCGGCAGACACACGGGCCGCTCACTCCTCAGTTGGCTGTGAAGACATGCCTTGGCTCTGCCCCCTGAACACTGAACACCACAATATGCAACTGCTGACCCGCCGCCGCATGCTGGCGGCAGAGATTGTTTCCACGTGTCCATCGCATATCCCCAGATGGCCCCTGTCTTTTCTGGGGCTTGTTCGATCCAGACAGAGTTTCATCAGCTCAGCCTCTGGATCACTGAGCTCAGGACAGATCTGAGACTGGAGGCCTTTTAGGCTCCTTCAAACTTCACAATCAGATTTTTCTTTTTTCTTTTCTTTTCATGAATACAGTTTGACTGCATGTTATAAAATATCTACTAAAGCAGAGTTGTAAAGTACCTAAGTATAAATACTTCTTTACTGTACTTAAGTACAATTTTTGGGTATGTGCTTTACTTGAGTAATTATTTTTCAGCCTACTTTTTACTTCTACTTCTTACATTTT
>NW_013952402.1:9531288-9532400 GCF_001266775.1 Austrofundulus limnaeus | reverse complement strand
TCCTAAAGGAGAGTTAAACTTTTACCAAAGTAATTTTTTGGTAAGATACTTGTACTTTTACTTAAGTATTACTTTGTGGTACGACATGTTTTAAATAATTCAGGTTGTTTCCTTCATTTGGAGTATCGGGAATTATGTTTACTCAACTAAAAATACYGAAGCGAAAACCCAATTTTGTGAGCCCTGTGCGTTATGCCGGCACGTGTTGGCTGGTTACTGAGCACAATGTTTCTCAGAAAACAAAGCGGGTTACCAGGACACTCACGTTTTATTTGTGTCTGTGTGGGCACTATCATGTGACATTTTGAGATGACCCTTTCATCTCCCCCACTCCGTCCCCTCATTGGCACTGGCATAGAAAAGACGGCAAGTTAAAAAAAAGAGTGCTACTCAAGATAAAGATGAATAAGAACGAATCAAGAGGAAGAAATTACTTTTTAGGAGGAAGGGGAGAATTACTCATAGGACTGAGATGAAAGATGTAGACACATGAGGACAACAAACACACATTATATGATGTGTTTTAAAAGTCTTGCTACTGAAGGGAGTTTCACAAGTTCTGTCTATATAGAAAGAAACCAAAACTTTGAAGAAATTTTAAAATTCGAGCAGCTTAATGGTTTAGTAGTGGTGTAATTTGGCCAGCAGGTGGCAGCATGCTCACTTTTGAAGACACTTGCTGTAACTAAGTCACAAAATTCCCTTTTTGTTTTTAGTGTCAGAGGAAATGTTTTTGTCTTCTATTCAACAGAAAAACTAAATGCTTTTAAATGAAATAAAAACAGCTTTGAACTGGGATTAAAATACCCGTTTTCTGTYTTTAACTATACCAAACAAATACACACAGGGCCTTTTGAAATCAATGAGAAGTATAAATATCTAAAATAAGAGTACAGTGTACAGAAAAAGATGTAAAGATGTCTATATGTGAATGAGACATGAGATTATCAGGATCTAAAATGATAAAATGATACAGAGCAGGGATGAGCAACTGGTGGCCCACGGGCCACATGACTTTGGTCAGACCTGCCAATGAGGCCCCACCACTCCCACCCAAAAAAATATTTTTTACATAAACAAAGCACTCAAAGCAGCCCTTACAATAAGAAGAG
>NW_013952402.1:9504910-9531278 GCF_001266775.1 Austrofundulus limnaeus | reverse complement strand
GACCATTTGTTAATAGAATTTCAAGGCAAGCCAATGTATTTAGTCTGTTTAGAGACACTGTCTGCCATGAAGGATTTTAATATAAGTCACCCTTACAACATGTCGCACAAAGATAAATATGAGAAATTTACTGAAGTACATAAACAACAACTTTTTACCAGCACCATAGCAGGGCTTTGCACTCAAAGCATCCTATGTTGTTGTACTTCATCTYGCTAAAGTAAGAATTTGTTCTTTTGTTTGCTTCAAATGATTTGTATTTATATTTATTAAAGCAATGTTTTATAAACAACTGTTATGCATGCATTTGAACATGAAATATTTTAGGTTAATGCATTTTGTGTTGATTTGATAAATGCACACACACGCTGCCCCGAGTGCCTTATGAACATGAATCACAATGTCAGGTTGGCTGGTCATTACCATCATATACTATATATATATTTTTAATGGCAGCTTAATGGTTGAGTGTGCAGTTCTATGTGGCCCTCAAGTAGTATCTACAAAAAATCGTGGCCCTTTCCATCATTTAAGTTGTCCATCCCTGATACAGACAAACAAAACAAACGAGACAGGACTTACACAACSTGACCCTCCTGCTGTCCTTGTGTCCTCAGTGTTAAACTGAGGCCTCATTGGAGAGTTCAACTACATGTTATAACTCTGACCTTTAATAAAAACTAACAGAGTGCTCAGTCAATTCAACATTGTAAAGTCRTCCTGTGTAATTATACAGTTTTAAGGTCCATTACGTGACACTAAAACAACATGTTACTTATTCATGTTATCTGGAAAATCCATTACTTGGAYGGCTGTTTCTCCCCCACAGGTCAAGTGGCACCCCAGTGGGTGATAATCTGTAAGTCTGAACGGATGAGGTCATCAAAAAAATGATGCAATCCCCCACGGTAAGTGTGTGTGTGATGTGTAAGTGTGTGTGTCTCCTGCTATTATCCCTGCTTATTTTGCTCCCGTTCTTCTTGGCCTGGACTCCTGGGAACCGAGCGAGAAGAAAGCCCTCATGACCTTATAGCTGACACCCTTTAAATGCCACTTTTATTTCAAAGAATCTCCAGCTTGCTTAACTTCCACACTTTGCGCAAAACACCCGGGAAAGACKGCATCATGCAGGGTCTTATTTTCTCATCATGTTTTTGTTACCTTTTTTTTGCTAGATGGGAGAGAATTGTTCATTAAACATGAGTTGAAATGTCAGTTTGAAAAGACAATAAAAGGGATTTTGTTATAAAAATGATGACATAAGCAGGTGTTAACMTATTTGAGGGAAGCCAAATTTGCAGGTTTAATGTCAGGACAAAGAAATTAGTTTTAAAGAGCCCTTTATGCCTTCAYATGGAAATCAGATTTCTCAGAACGCCATCAAATAAGCCGTTTCCACATATGTTAAAATAGTGACACGTAATGTCAAATATAGCTGCTCTGTTTTGTAGAACATGAAGCTTCCCCTGAAAACAGAGGAAACCAGTTCAATYGGAGGCAACGCGTGCAAGCGGCGCAGTCTTTAAAGAGCAGACCTGTCAACCTCACAGTGAGCAGCTGTAGTTTGCTGTATCTATTCGCTGTGGCCAATTAGAGACTGTTTCCATCGCGGTGGGATCTTGACTCAGGCATTCCTCGCGAAGACACAAATGTGCTGTGCTAGCAGCAGGAAAAGCTACCTTAATCAGGGTGAATAGTGCTTTGGTGTGACAGATCTAAGGGAGACGAGGGAGTAAGTGGTTCTATTTTAAGGTGAACTTCTGCGCGAGGACTGATAAATAATGTTACAAACTATGCAGAAAAAAAAGGAGAATTATTTTACAGATTTGCATAGAGTCAAACTGTAAAGATTGTGGGATTAGAAGAATGGGGTCAGGAATGTGCACTGCAGCTTTGTGTTTCTCACACATCTGCTGGCAGAGAAATCACCGTCCCGTTCAAGGGTGAATGCTACTGGACTCCTGAATGCTGCCCTCCCTTTCCCCCCGCCGAGTGTCTCTTTAACACTCACTGGTGCTATCTCCTGTTCTTTGCTGACTAAATGCCACAGACTTGCAAAAGCATTTGGCAGAAAAGTCAAAGCAACTCAAAATAGTGTGGCCTGCATGTTGCACATCTTGATCTCTCCTTTGGATCATTGGTTCTCACTTTGAACCGTGACAAAGTGCAAATTGAATGAAACTCTGTCATTAGATGCCTAAATTAACCCCAAGAGGATTCCTTCAAATACCAAAGTAAATGTGCCTTCTATGTGCTTTTTTTAGTGCTTCCATGGTGTTAACAACTAGTAATATTGAGACTGAGTATCATTACTGCTTAATTTCTCCAGAAATCATTTCCACTATCTAGTTTGTTACACAATGTTTGTCTGGAAAATATATCAGGAACAACTAAAGAAAATGTAATAAAACTTGCAGAAATATTTRCTAGATGAACATTGGAGTCAGTCCAATTCAAGATGGCTGTCAGAGCCAGTTAGCCTTCAAAAACACAAAACAATGACTGACTATACCGCAGTCAATTCTAAAATTATATCAAGCAAAACGTTGAATATTGGCTAAAATTTTCTCATCAACTATGTGGAGTTGACTCTGATCGTCATGAACCACAGGGTGGGTTTAAAGTAAACTTCCAAAAAGGAATCACCTGATCTGCCTCTACAAATCAGTTTAATTCAAGATGGCCGCTACAGCTAACCCACATTAGCCAACACAAAAATGGCTATAACTCAGCAAATGTTAAAAAACATACAGCAGCACTAAAGTTTGTTGTGGTAGTAACCGAAAGCCATTCACAACAAATGAGTATGAGTGTGACATCAGGTGATTATTGCATGAGATTATGATTAAAGTTCTGTTCAAGGTTTGACCAAAACAGCTGCAACTCCCTCGTTGCTCAACATAAAACTATTACAAGTTCATTAAAACAGGTCAACAACAGAAAACTTTCTGTCTAGACCTTATTTAGAAATTCTGTCTGAAAGTCTGGGGCACAATAATTCAGAAAACGTCATATAGAACGTGGATTTTGCCTACTATGTTCCCTTTAAGCCTGAAATGTTATTATGTAACATTCCTAATGGCATTAAGCATGATGACAAGAGATTTTAAAGCCCTTCAGTGCACAAAACGTTCTTACCGGTAGGTGTTTAAATCTTGTTTGACTTACTTAGCTTTGGCATCAGCGTCTTCATGGCCTTTACTGGACACATCCTCCAAACCTCCAATCAAGTGCTTGAATGAGCTGAAACAACAAAGATAAATGACAAATGAGTTAAACATTTCCGTATTTTGTCCAGAAAGGCCGTTTTCTTTTCAGGCTAAAGCAATAAAACMATTTTCTTGTCCTCCGTGTTATGARTTAATTGCTTTTTGGTTGTAGGAAATCATGCAGCTTGTACACCGCGGGCGATTTGAGCACAGTGCACGACCAGGAGGCCATAAAAACACTGCTCGTAACTATTAAATATTCATCAACCTGCTTTTAGAGACAAGCCTCAAACAGAAAAAAAATCATAGAAGAGAAGACTGAGCTGTGGCAAAAAGGTGAAAACCACTGTGACAGCAGATGGAGGGTGAGTGGGAAGTTTGGGAAYAAAAAAAAGAGTGCATTATTTTTTTAACAGAATAAATTATAAAATAAAAACACACGGAGGTGAGTGATAAGAAAATGAATGGATTTTATGCAAATTATAATTAGGCATAAAATTCCTCCGGCAGTTTTGTATCTTTTCAGTACTTAGTCAAATCAATTATGTTATATAACCAGAGGAAACATGACAACAATGTGTTTGTTTATGTCTTTATTACAAAACTGCAATGAATCGTCTTTAATATTATTGGTGCAACTACAGAGAAATGAAAGTCGATAAAAACATTCTTGTGAGATGCTAACGGCATAATGATGAGAAAGGAGCAAAAACAAAAGATCCCACACAATTGCATCTGTGGTAAAACACTGGAACACGCATTCATTTTGATATCTCTATTACACCACTCATTCCTCTCAGAAGTTTTATCAGGAGCTACCAAACAAGAGAAACGAGCCGAGACAGTTTTCATGTGCGGCTCGTCGAGCTGTCAGCAGCAAGACGTGAAACATCTGGAGTTCTCTCCTGTTGAGAGCGTGACGCCTGTTTTCTGAGCGCAGCTTTCTGTTTTTTAATATGTTTGGCTGCTCACAGTGTTGATGACTCCCCGTCGCTTGTTTTCATTACAACTCGCTTTCCCACGGCTCTTGTTGTTGGTCTCATCTACAASTCATGCTGCCGTATATCGTTTTGAAGCACAAGAAAATTTAGGAATGCAATAATATATTATTTAAAATATTCCAAACCAAAACTGGTCTAGAAGGATGAAACGTTTTGGACAAGCTTTGTGACTATATTAGAAGTCTTTGTGATAGTGATGCCTCTAACTCTGAGGATGTGTTTGTTTTCTGAGGCCAATAAGATATCAGGGTAAGATATCACTAATTACACTGATCAGTCTGCTTTTTTATTTTAATTCAAACAATCTTAGATTTAAATAGGATCTTATTACCCATTTATTTATTTTTATTTATTGCCCTAAGATGACTTTAGTTAAAATTTGCACTTCAATTTTGAATTGAAATGGGATATGGTTGAGAAACACTTCTTTGAGTTAAAAAACACTTTTATTCCAGTATTTGAAGTCAGTTGCAATGTAAAACAGTAGTTATAAAAGAACTGTGTCACTTTGCTCTGAGCTGCCTGTGTCTAAAAGTATCTCATGTAATGATCTATACAAATTTATAAAAACTATGAAGTCATAGATCCAGCTCAGAGTAGTTCTCCAGCTTCTCTTTCTTCATTTTCAGCCACTGGCTGACCTCTATAASCTGTAAAGAGGCACAACCATAGTAGCGTAACATTGCCCTACTTTGCAGTTTTATATTGCATTTTAAATAAAAGACCATTTGAGTTTTTCACTGCTTTTCAACATTTAGGAGGACGTCTGAGGAAAAAAGTCCTTAAAACCAAATCCCCTATACAGTGACGTTTCATCAAGTTAAAAAGGAAGCAATTGTATGAGTGTATTATTATTATTATTATTATTATTATTATTATTATTATTATTATTATTATTATTAATGTATTTTCACCAAAACACAAGCAAGAAGAGTCTCCTTTGAGACTTGAGGCAGAAAAATAATTTCCTTAAATGGTAAACCCATCTTAAAGTTGCTTTTTAAAAATACACAGTCTTCCTATATAATAAGCMTTCAACTTTGGAAACTGGGAACCAGTTAAAAAAATAACTTTAGAAAATGTGATCTGTCAAACTATAAAGAACATTATATAGCTGAAATTATGGCCACACTCTTTGATCCTGTTGTAAAAATGCTTTCGCAGTAACTCTAAGACAAATCGAGTGTCTTTTAAATTCACAACTGGTTTGGTTTAAAATAAATTTTACATTTGGCTTTTTCCACTTTTTTTATTGTTAATCAAAAACCTATTTTATGTCTCTTCTCTTAAAAATCATTGTTGGACAACTGCATACGTCCTGAATAAAGAGGCTGAATCAATCTGTAGATTTTAGGTGAAGAGCTCTTATAAACAAGCTTGAAGTTTGAGTTGAAACATTTGTAGCCAAAATATAATTTACTTACTTAATAAGTAACAAATGCAGATTTAACACGGAAGGAAATAGTTAAAAGTGGCAACAATGGCAATTAAATGTGGTTCTAATGCTTTTACATTAAGTTTTCATTTTGTATTAAAGTAAAGCATTTTATTCAATTATGATTTATAGTTATTGTCTGTCATTGAATGTATTTAAATTTAAATAACCTTGATGCATTCGGTGATCTGGAAATTGAAAACACAAGAGTGTGTTGGGGTTATTTGTAGAGGTTAAAAACCTTTAAGACAACGACCATTAGAACAATGGTATTAGAATTTTTGCCTTGTTTTACAGTTTTACACAAAACAAGACATAAAGTTCCATARAACTTACTCTCGATCGATGACTAGACAGGTGACTGCCTCTGCTGCGATGACGCTGGCGGTCCTGACGTCCTCCCTGGAGAAAACGAATATAAAACAGCAAAAATGAGTTGGCTGAGCCGAGCGTCCAGATGACCCACCGCAGCAAGACTAATAATGATTCACATTCTTAATCACTTTAAATGCTTCATTAAAGCCGCAATGATGGACACAGTTAAAAACTTCTTGTCTAATTCAACTCCTGTCACTCTAAGCTGAACTGGCACCCAATGAAAGCGTTATTTCTCAACAGTCAACACACATCCCTGGAAGACTGGCATTACTCTTTATTATATTTGACATCAGGTTCATCTTCCTCTGATGAGGTCCCCTCTTCAGAGGAGTCGCCCCAGTCGCATGAATCTTCGGAGTCCGTCGCCCCAGAATCCATCTTTCACTGTGAAAAATGATCAGCACATGGAGTCCCACGGGCCTTTGGTTTTAACTTTAATGCAGACGAGCAGCCCTTCAACAAAAGGCTCCTCTGTAGTGCTTTGGTATTAATCTCCAGTCCAACTGTTAATGTAACTAATAGAAAGCAAAAACAGAGAGTTCTTCACCGATTGTCCCACGCGCAGAATGTATTGTGACCCATCGTTTCAAAAAATGGAAAAAATAAAAGTCCAGGTCATTAGTTGGATTAAATCTCCCAACAGACAGCGAATAAAACGCTAAAACAGATTTTGTTCTTGATTCAGTACGAGTAAATTCAATTCAAGTGAAGTGCTACCAGTTACTGACAATCACTGCCCGTGTCTGCGCCCAACTCACAGACACATCACGATCTATTTCAATGAACTGAGGTGACAATTCCTCCTCATGTCATATCAATTCCCACTGCCTGCCCTCGTCCAACGCACAAACGAACCCCCACCCCAACAAACACACACACTTCCTCTTTCACTCACAAATACACACACGCCCGCTCTCACTCCTTCTGCTGACCCCGATGAATAAAAGGTCACAGCTGGTGCGAGAAACAAATTTTGAAATCTGAGGACCACCATGGAGGAGAGAGCGGAGCGGAGGTTGGCAGCCTTTGTCAGGGGGTAAGAGATATTTCAGCCGATGAACACTAAAGCCCCCCCCAGCTAGCGTGGTGCGCACAGTAATAAATTCACCTCTGATAAGCCTCTGTGACCTGCATCCACGCTGTGAACAGAACACTGTGGAAAACAATGCCTTGCAYGGTCTTAAATACTCATATTTGTGAGCAGTTTAAAATATAAAACAGCCTGGATGTTTGAGAATATTGCAAGGATTTACTAACTATAGCAAACAGTAGCTCTAAATAAAAAAGCCACTTATCACACAACAACATCATTGTATATTGGCATTAAAGAGCCGTACCGCCTGCAGCTCGCTAACGCAAATTCATTTACGTGAGAAAAGGAAGTGTATAGCGCAATGCCACCCACTAAACACGGAGAAACGAAAAAACAACACCATTGTCTTGAAATAGTACTATGCAATAGATACGGATGCTGCTGTGACACCTGAATTTCTCCTCTGTGGGACAATAAAGGCTATTTCTATTCTATTCTATTCTATTCTATTCTATTCTATTCTATTCTATTCTATTCTATTCTATTCTAGTGTTTATGCAAGACTGAAGAGATCTTAAGAGGTTCGTATTACTGCAAGGTTTTTCCACACCTGTCCCCCGCTGCTCAACTGTGGCTGAGAGAAACAACTCTGGATTGCCATGGCGCGGATACGGGCAATGTCATCTGCGAAACACAACCCCAAAACAGTAACTGTCAGTGCGATTCATTCGTACACTACTGAGCCCAAGTCATGCACTTGTTAATTGCRGCGCAAGATGAAATGCATTGGAAAGCTGACAAACGCACTTGCACAAGCCTTTCACACTAAGAGCAGCTGCACGCCRTAGCAGGAATGTCCTTTAGACTGAACACAGAAGCTCGTGGGGTTGATTTTCAGTAGATGGCTGCAATGAGCACGATAATTGGACAATGATCTGGTGTCCTGTGAAAAGGGTTATKCAAATAGTGTATGCTAGGAAATAGGACAGCAGGCAGGAGGGGACATTTAACCAAGGGGCAAAACTGAGGCAAAAATCAGACTCACTGGTTTCCCAATGTTGAGAACGTTGTTCATTTTATTCTTAATTACGAGTTTCCCCAGAYAGTTTAATTAAATTGTCCAAAATACGTTTTTGTTGTTTCTTATTTACACCAGATGTCTTTCTTGATGCAACCTGGGCTGAAACCTGCAGCCACAGGATTATGAGACCTCAGCACTGATGACTGAGCTACCTTAGCCCCTCCAAAATACAGGTTACATTTTCTTGTTAAAAATAAAGAGAAAATAAAATGTTATTTTGAACAGTTTCTTTTTCAAATATCCTGGATGTAGAGTTGAAGATAGATTCATATGTCTCACACTGATGCTTATTTTATTTTATTTTATTTTATGTATGTTGAGGGKTTTTTTTTTTAGCTTGAGGCTCTGGTTACAATCAACACTCAGTGTTTAGCTGTGTTCCAGCTCTGCCATCCTTCATCGTATTCCAACATCCAAAATAAAGCCTTTAACCCGTGGGAAACTGATGGCACACTTCCTGATTACAACTGCTTTGTGCCACAAAAAATGTGCTGTTTTTTTTTTAAATTAAGTAGCTCTGGGTTTAGTTTTAAAGCATATTATTCATGTCGTCTAAAAGATTCAGATACTTGTTAGTTTTAACATWGTGGTGGTATGTAAGAGAGGCGATGTGTTTAGATACAGTATGCTTTTGAAGAATATAAATTAAACAAAGGGACATTAACCAGGGCTGGTTAGTGGTAAAAGACACAAGCTAAAGCTGTGCCTCCAGGTGAATAATAAAGGAAAGCTTGGAGCAAAAGGAATGAGATCATTCCTTACAGCTGTGCTCAGGCCATTAGGCTCCACATTGTTTGGTGCTGCAGAATAAACCATACTGGAAGGGTCCAGCAAAAATATTTCCTGCAGAGCCGCTCTGCAAACAAGTTGACTCCGGCTAAGCTTTTACAGCACCATGCCATGCCATCCATTAGTGGCTTCCACATGCCATTAAAATAAGAGTCAGTGACAAGATAAAGGCACATCAAATTATGCCAGCTATCTAAAAATGGGCTGAAGCCATAACTCTGAAATCACCATAAAATCACTTCAATACGACCAAAAAATATCAATAAGCTGGACCATTTCTTGGAAAGGAGCAACGACTGTTCACTGTCTACTCACATAACACTAAACTGCAGCAAGTAAAGTGGCCAATCAGCTCAACACTTCACATTTTGAGTAGCTTCACTTTACACTATTAAAAAGAACTTTGGAACCAGAGTACAAAAAGACATTACCACTCATGCAACAACAAAGCTCTATGAGAAACATTAATAAAAAGTTCACAAGWTGAACCAAAGACTGTTCAAAAGATGGCTTATTTACCTACATATACAGTAAATCCTTATGTTTACCATTGTTAGCTGCATTTCACTGCAATAACATATTATGGATAGAGCCATTTTAATTGTAATGGGTAATTGAAGGAAGTCCATTAAGACATTTTATATAAATGGCTCCTCATCTTAGATTTGTTACAGCTATCTTTGAGGTTTTATGGTCTTAATCAATAATTTTCCATGTTTATGAACAGAGCATTAAGGATTTTTTTTTTCAAACGATCCAGCCGAAATGCAATCGATCAAGAATATTCTGAAATAAGGTACGACTCTGTTGTTTTTGACACAACTGCATTTTTGTTTTTTTGTTTTTTGTTTGTTTGTTTGTTTGTTTGTTTTGTTAGATCAACTACCGGTACCCATTTGTGACTTTCGGTTTCAGAAAACAAAAGGTGATGATCCTGAAGGTTTTAAAATAATCTTGAGGTACACATCACCCCAACGATGATGTGTGCCACTGATTCGTCACATATCTGAGTTGGTCAAAAAGACAAACAGAATAGGTAGATTTTGATCATGACTTTATCAATGACCTATTTATCAGTGAATGATTGAATCGGTGAATCAGAATCAATATGTTGATCAAACTGAAGTTAAGAATCAGTCATTGGTTCATCACTAGGCAACATACAAACATTAAACGTGGGAACATTATTCAGAGTGCTATTGTTAGTCTGAAGGAATTGACACCTATCACATTCCAGTCAGTGACATCACAACATTACAGTTTATCGTCGACAGTGATGTCACCACAAATGTACAGATTCCATATTCACTCAGGGGAAAAAAAGTCAAACCATGCTCTGTTTACACAAACGACAAAGTGAAAGTTCTCTTCGCTATTACAGGAAGAATGCAACATCATATGTGCTGCTAGAACAAACAACAGATCACTCATACATCGTTTCCTAGAACATGGAATGTGGTACATGTGTATTCATAGAGGGATGTACATATTCAGTCTCAAGAGAAAACATGTAACCTGATATTTCTTCGACTGCTTCACCAGTCACACAAACATCAGCAAGCAGATCGGAGTGTGTGTTTGTGTGTGTGTGGAGGGGGGGACAAGACTTTGATTTGTAAATAAGTTGTTTTCCCAGATCAAAGCCAAYGTCTTCAGATGGACAGGGGAGACTACTAGGAGGAGAGGGGCTATTGAGTTTCATGAGCAAGAACACACACAGATAACTCCTAATTAGAAAGACGACCCTGCAGAAGAGCCATCTGATCAAAAGCCCGCGGTGCGAAGACAGCCAGGATCACCAGCATTTCAATTTCTAAGACACGCTTTGACTATCAAAGGTGCAGCTGAATAATCTCATGGCACTTCAAGACAAAGAACGTTTATGACAGTAACAATATCAAGTAGCACCTAGGGTGGGAAGCACACTTGTTGCACAAAAAAAGGAATGGTTTTCTTGATTAAGCGAAGCATCAGATTATTTCTTTGAGGATTTTTAAATGGCTTCAAATCATCTTTTCATGTGTTTGTTGGGAAACACACAAAAGTGTTAAAATGATCAAATGAATTAAGCATATTTGTGGTATCACATGTATTTATGTAAAGTCTTCCTTGAGTTAGTAAAGCACTGGGGAAGGAAAGCTTTGTTTGGTAAAAAATGAAAATAAAAAAGTGCTGGGTTGCTCCAGTAATACTGTATGTAACGTGTCAAACTCAAGGCCTGTGGGCCGAATGTGGCACGTTGTTTTACGTGGCCTACGGGAGCTTCAAAGATGTATTATGCTGCGTTCCAGTTGTCCTTCGAAGTTGTAGTTTCCCACTTCTGAGTTGTAATTTTCAACTGKAACACCCCCTGATGTTGTACTTTATRGTGATTATAAGGAGATGTAAGGCTGATTGTACACTCAAAACGCCTCATAGAGCACTATTGTAAGTGTTATTGTTACAGAGCAAAAATAAAACCAGAAACAATTTCTCTGACATTCTGACAAGTTTGAAACTGTAACGTTTTCAGCTTAGAACTGACATAAGTCTGGCTTTAGAATCTCGAGTTCCGCTACAACTGGAACGCAGCATTACTGTTTTGAAATAGRCGTATGTTGCTTTAAAGCCAGCATTGCTCATAAACTACATCTCCCACAATGCATGTTGAGTATTTTACTTGCAAAATGATGGCATTTAGGTGGAGGTGCATGGGGTTGTACTGGGAAGTGAGAATTTCCCACTTACAAGCGGTAAGTTTAAATGGGAACACCCCTTCACTGGGAAATCCATGTTGGAAAGTGGGAGAGTTCAGAATTCAAAATGGCAGGAACTCACCGAAACGGCGAGTGAAACCCTCTTACTTTTAATTTCAATAGTATTTCTGTCATTTATTTCGCATTTAGTCAGTCGTACACATGGTACTTTTCAGTGTTTATAAGAGGACGTGTTAAAACTCTGTTCCCATGCAAGAAATACCACGTAGAGCTGTGTTATTGTTTGTTAGCAGTGCTCAGCCATAGCAATGAGACAAGGAACACAATGTTTTGTGTTTAGACAAAGTTAAACATAAAACATCAAAGTTTATTACCACTGTGGCTATGAGGGGCAACATGATGCTTTTCTGTCTTTGAAGTTCCCACCATAATCATATTCCTTTTTCCATTTTTTTTTTCAATTTTGGTAATCAAAGACTTTTTTTATTCACTACCTTGTTGGTACTCTATTCACTCTAATCACCTGTGGTCAACTATACAATCACGCTCGTCCTTCCTCATTAAAGTAGAAAGGTCACCTTTCCATTTAACAACATGCTCTTCCCTGCCATCAGAAAAAAAGCTTCCACATCCTCACTTGTCCCACATGCATTTTAATGATCCGTCACTTTTTATATCCTAAAGTCATTAGCTTTAACATATGGGGAAAGCCGAGCCATCTGTACAGCTGCAGCTGTTTGTGTGCTCATTACAGCTCCAGTATTCCTGGAGAAACCAAACATGATTGTGTGTTTGCAGCACATAAGCTTGGATTTATTTCACACAYGATTGCTGCTTAAGTTGTGACTAAGTTTTTGTTGTGTCTAAAAGAGACAGAGACTTGGTTTGATGCAAACTTTAACATTCACCAGCCACAAGATGGCAACATCCCCATTTATTTCTTTGTTGCTGTACTGAATGTCCATGAGAACATATTCTCTTTGCCTCCATGCCTCTTCTCAAATATAATGCAATTCAAGCCTATTATCCACCACTACATTTTTTTTGTTGTTTAAACATCACATTGTATTTCGAGAGCAGAGCCATAACAATACTGCAGCATAAAAATATGACTTAAGGTTAATGGTCTTCAGTGTCAGAAGCCTTACAAAGTATTTTTCACTAGAGTTGTTCTTAAAGTGCTTGACTGTTTACACGGTGCCACATGTTGACAATAAATTAGAATAATGTGATCCTACAAGACATAAATTCAAGCGTCTTCAGGGTTGGAAAAGATTTTGTTGACACAGATGTGTGCGGTGTTGGGAAATCTTGGGTTCTGTCTGCGTATGTCTCCGCAGGCACAAGCTGCTGTAGTTTGTTAGCGGCAGTTAAGCTGACACGTTTCATACAAATGTTTATAGAAAACATAAAGACGATTGTGAAAATTCAGAGTAACATTCGAGGACAGCATGATGACGGCTACGCTGTTAGGAGTCTCCTGCAACCAAGAAAGGAAGCGAGAAGAAACAGGAATCAGGGTCCTCAGCAGAGAGCACTGTAATCTTCAAACCTCAGTAAAAAAGTGGTAAGTCTAGTGTCACACATATATGCTATACTTAGCCTTATTTTATATCTTTGCTGAAAAAGACTAAATGAAAAATAGCATGTATAGAAATATGTGGTATATAAATAGATTAGGCGTTGCTTACAWAATCAGTTTGATCAAAACCTGCGTTAACAAACAGCGGAAAGCAAAAATAAATAAATAAAAAAGCTGTGACTGAAAAAGACATTTCTACTTCTGTGACATTTTTTAAGATGTTTCCCATGAGAGGAAATAAAAAAATAAGCTTTGATCAGCAGAGTGAAACACTTTCTTACTGAAACACTCAGTTCTTTCATCAACTTTGACATATTTTTTGAGCGGATTCAGTTTCCTCGGTATTACAGAGGTAATGCTACGAGACTGTTATTTGAGTTTTTATTGATTGTATTCTTATAACGAAGCATAAAAAAGACAATTCTTGGTGAACTTGTTATAAATCTCTATTCGCTGTCATAAGAAAAAAAAACACAAAAAGACTAAGTTCAAGACTGTTCAGTTGTAGTTACATTTGTGGAACTTGAATAAGTTTGAATAAGTGTTTTTTTTATGTTTTTAACAGCATCAGTGGGGTCCTTAGAATGGTTCTGACAGGGTTCTGCTCTGAAAGCATGGTTAACATTTTATAGGTAACATTAATAAAAACATGGTTTCTGGCATTATTTTGAGTCTGTCTATCCTGTAGACTCCCATCAGGGATGCACTCTCCCATCACCAGGGTAATGTGTCTCTCAGTCCCCCATCTGCGGGTCATTCTGTWGCCCGAACCAGGCTCCAGTCTGGGCCCGGCATTGTGCCCAACATCCTGCTCAACGAGGTTTGACAACAAGATCCACTTAGAAGTGTCTGGCACATCTGCCAATGACTCGTAGCCTGGACTCAAACTTTTAGAACTCAAACTTGTTTCATACTCAGAACCAGAAAAAAATAAAAACTGAGAATGTCAACATGTCTGCATTAACTGCACCTAGGGTTGGGCGATAATGGCAGCAAATTAATCACRATTAAYTGTGGTATTTAGCCAATAATGATTAAAATGACGATTAATCCCTGGAGTGCATGTCCTAGTTATGTGACCAATTTAAATCACTCYAGTGGGAAAGATTTTCTCTCCAGTAATCTGTTTCAAAATGTGTAAATTCCGGCTATACATCAATATTTATATTGTATTGATGGATCAAGCAAAACCAGAGTAATGATAAATACATTATAGAACAATACAGAATATTAATAAYACCTGCATATCCACTTTTTTCATAAACCATGCTAAATGGACGAAGTAATAAGCAATTCCATCTGCCATCCATCATGGCAGATTAAACAGTCTTGATGTYACTGCATGGACTCTAATAACTGTATATTGATACAGCTATAAGACACATGGTCATACTTTAACAACCCCCATTCTCTCCAAACCAGCAATTGGAGACTCCATCAAACCTCTGATGCAACCAATACTGTTTAAAAATCATGACATTGAAGGAAAAATAAATCAATACATAAAAACAAATGACAAAAATCAGGAAARCCCTTAGCCCAGATGGAGACTACCCCTCCTGTCTTTAAGACTTTGCAGACCAGCTGGCTCCAGTCTTCATACAGATCGCTAACAGATCTTTGATGCTGTGTGATGTCCCATTCTGTTTTATAAACGGTCCATTATTCTGGTCCCAAAGAATCCATCCATCCCTAGACTGAACGACTACAAGCTTGTCACTTTGTAGACATGACAGGTGATTGAGGTTAGCTAAGGACAGTAAAAGGATGCTCTGTAATTTGTTTACAGGAAGAAAGATTAGTGAATTCAGGTGCTAAGACAAAAGATGTGCAAAAGAGTGAAAATCGGCACTAAAAATGAGAAAAACACTGGATTTAAATTGAAGGAGAAATGGTTATTATAGGCTCAATCTTACCCTTGTAATGCTTTCTCTCCAAACCAGTCTCCTTTTCCGAGGCTGCGCAGGTAGACGGGCTCTCCATTGGGCAAGTCTTCCCTGGTCACATTGACCTGACAAATCAAGGAGCATTGCAAGAGGGGMGTTAAGGCTTAGCGAGGCAGGCAGATGATGGGAACTTAACTGAACACTGAAAGCAGAAAAACTCGGCGAAAACGGGAGTTGATTTGTGCGCCTGCACACAGATATCCATCAGTGAATTTGTGATCAGTGCACTGCGTGATGATTTGCATTGTGTCTGTTTTGCATCAAAGAGCTAAAAAAATAACAAGAAAAATTTTGTGTCTTTACATTTTACAGTTCCGTTGTAAATCATTATGCAACTTATACATATTAATGGCTCAAGGGACCGTGATGCTGACAAATGCAGCAAGAAGGTGGAGAACAAAAAACAGGTACTGGTTGGGAAAYGAACGTGGACAAAAAGAAAAGTATTGAACCTAAGTGTAATCAGTGCAAAACAAATGAAGAGGAAGCTGTCAGGCATCACAATACTAGCATGCAAAAGCCCCCCCCACACACACACACACACACAAAAGCATTGGAACTGTGCTCAGTGTGAAAGCCAGTGTTGATTACTGAAAGAGGAAATCAAAGTGACTCCCTTCCCCTTTCTAGATGCTCCCATTGCTGCTMAAAGGGATGATAAAAGAGGCAGCACTTTTGCCTGTCAGTCTATCTCGGGGTGACTGATGACAGCAAACTTTCATCAAAAAAAAAAATAAAATAAAAATAATTCCACCCCTTTGCATCACAGATTGGCATCATTTGCTGTGTGTGCGTGTGCCACAATGCCCTGYCTTGTGATGAGGACGATTCGGGGGTGTATGGCCTGGCGGGTCTGTCCTCACCTTCCCCTTACTGATAATGAAGAAGGTGTCTCCTCTGGCCCCCTGTCTGATGATGTACTCTCCAGCTTCATAATGTGTCTGTCACAAAAGGAGAAAACACAAGTGAAGACCAGAGAAGAGAGAGCGGCAGTTTTCAGGCTCAGCTTATATTTGTTTGGTCACATTTCTCATCTTGATAGCTCTGTTAGAAAGAAATAAAGCTTAAAATATGTGTCTCGGCATACATCACTAGTATTAAACCTTTAAATCACTTAGTTTGAAACCATGGAATGGCGAGGCGTTTTGTTGCTCGCTTCAATAAACTTTTCAACCTTGACTATGAAGAAACATAAGAGAATGGTGCTGCATCTGTAGTTATAAATCACAGCTCTGATCCAAATGTAAAAAAAATAATAATAAAGCTATCCAGCAACCGGTTCTTTTAATAATCCTACTAAGAGCCTGTAGGTGACAGAACATAACTCAGAGCCCTGACACCCACATGGATAGTAAAATGCTTTTTTTTATTTTTTTTTCACTGGCGTTTATGTCTTGTGTTGATAAGAACTTTGACTGCTGGGTAAAAATGCCTTGGCTCCAAGGGTCAGATTTTTGTAGGGTAAAGTGAAGTAATATGTAAGATATGACATTTTTTTAATAAAGTGTGAAAAACACCTCTGCACCACGGTGGGAACTCAATATGAAGTCCTATTTTGTCCAGAGCACAGGGAGAATAAGGAGTTCCGGAGGAGCTTCACTAAGATGTTTTAGGTTTTGTTTTCCAGGAAAATTCAAGAAAAGCTGCACCTCTGAAAATGAATCTGTGGGAAATATGAGCTTAGTACCTCCAGTTGGATCATAAACTAGAATCTTCCTCATCAGCTGTTTATTTATCTCTGTATTTGGCCGAGGGAGGCTGTGCATTATTGAAAACACAAGTTCTGGTCAACAGGGTTGTGATAAAGTCCTGTTCACTTTAAGCTTTTGTACTTTTTATGATAGCTTTCCAAGGTTATAAAAAAATGACCAATCTAACTAATTACAAATCGTTTGCAGACTTTAAAAAAGCCAATTACAAACTAAATTGATGTATTACCACTGGCATTAATAATTATGTGACCTAAAACACAGAATATCTGATTACGCAAATTAAAACTTAATGACTTTTTTTTTTTCACAAGAAGAAACCCTGAGTGGATAAAATCAAACATCAAAGATAATACATCAGATTTTTTTTTACTGTCATTATTATTTTATGCATGTTGGCAAAGCTAAACTTAGTATTTGAACTAGATTTTCGCTGCCAGACTATTTCTATTTTGTTACATGGGAATTAGGACAGAGAAGGTTTATTTTACTTTATGTGTGTGTGTGTGTGTGTGTTTGTTCTGCTTCTCTGAGATTGAATTGTTTCCCCTCTGGCCTTTTAACCACAGGCTGTTGTCACATACAGAAGTTTTATTTTGCCACGATGATGGATGACCTTATTTTCTTAATTCTTGTGGAGTTGAAAAGAAAAAGAAAGTTTACACAGTTTTGTAAAAAGGCACTAGCACTGAGACGTGAACTTAAAGTATAATCTTTTTTTTAAATCATTTTAAATATGTACCAAATGTACTTTGTTTACATGTTAAGCAAAAATGACCCAATTGTTTATTTATCAGATATAAATGTTAGAAAACATCAGCTTTACTTGAACAAAATGGCTAGAGAAAAAAAAATTGAATTAGCAATAAAAACAGTGATGTTCTTTTTGTCATTGTCTGTTTCTTTTGAAGCCTGTTAATTAAACATCCCTGTAAAAACCTGCTTTCTTTTTGGAAGAACATGTTGTAATGTCTTTATATTTGCTCCTGTGTACAGTTAATTATAGATTTTTTTAATCTTTCCCATCCCATTAATCTTTTCTGTTACAGTGTAGTAATAAAACAGCACAAACATTTCAAATCTGCTCATTTAAATGYGTTACCATGCATAGCAATTGTAGGGGTAACCCTGGTGAAATAAACATTTCTATTTTTTGTCTTTGATTTTGCTTTTACACTTATAAGAAGAAAGTCATTTTAAAGTTTGTTTCTATTTTCTTTAAGTGAATGGAACAATATGTTCTATATGTTTTATTTCATTTAATCTTCTATTAGAGGTTATAATCAATATATCATTACTCAAAGTTTTATTGAATTAATCTTTGCATCTCTTTATTCCAGAGTTTAACACTGTGAAAAAAAGAGTTGAAATGTGTTTTACTGTTTTTTCTTAGTACTGGTTTATTAATCATGGTTTTATCATTTTTCTTAATTGGTTTAGTGATTAATAATTGTGTACTATTAATTTTACTATTAATAGTGGATGTGATGTATAACCTTAGTGAAGTGATTTTTAAGACAGCATGTTAAGTCTGTCTATTCAGACTTCCAAGGTCTTTTTTGCTGATAACAACACCAGCTGGCCGCGCCAGTGTGAGAAAAACAGATTGTTTTCCTTCTCACTCTTTTTTCCTCTAAAAGAACTAACTTTCTGTTCACACAGTTAACAGTGGTTCTTGTCTGTCGTTGGAGGAAGGATGGTTCTGACTGGGTCTCTCTCTGAGAAGTGCGTGTCCATCTGGGCACCTGTCTGGATGAAGTCTGAATGTCACTAACCTGACAACTGCCGAGAAGCACTGTACTGAGACCGCGCCGCGCCGGGAGCCACTGGCTCGTTAGGGGTGAGACAGAATCTTCTCAACCCCCTGATGTCATGACGGACATTATCCATCTTGGCGGACTTCGGATGCCGACACTCTCAAAACCTTCTACCTGCCTGTTCGGTTCTGTCTGAAGACATCTAAAGGTAGAAAAAGCTGAGAAAAAACGTCGAAGGAAGTCTAGCTTCGGAAGTGTCTGGTCTTTGACATAATGTTGGGTGCTGGTCTGGTCTTGACTAGGAGAACAAGTGCTAAATTCACTAATTTCTTTTCCTCCTATCCTTAAGCTATAAATCTTTACTATCTATTCTCTATTTACTTAAAACTTAGTTAAGCAGCGTGCCAGTAAAGTTACAACACCTGAAACTTACTGTTTATGACAACTCTGAGGTGTAATTCATATGTCGAAAATATAACTTGTGTTCATTTATTCATATAATATTTTTAATAAATGTTTGTATGTTTAATCCTGTTCATATATCTAAAAATAAATTACTTTATTTTGGAAATACGTTCAGGTCACAAGTTTTCATTTCTCATTCATGATCAGAGTTGGTATCTTGTCATTTGTCTGGGATTTCATAATGCAAAGATCTTGAGGAATTATTTTGTGAGATTGGGCTGGTCCTAATTTCATAGAGTGGTTCTTACACAATGGAAGATTTGTTGTTTATAATAATAGATTAAAGCACTAAAATATGTTTTAAAGTGGGTTAATCTATTTATAAGTTGAAACCATTTGAATAAAAAATATATATTGTTTTTGTTTCATGCTCTAAGAAGAGATAGAGTGAAAAACAGGTTACTCTTAACATTTAAGTCTAAATTGATACAAAACTGTGTTATTTAATTAAATGTATAACAATGTGACTCAGCTTTAGCTTGACTGTTGAAAAGCTAAAATGGCTTTTGGCTGCTGAATTCCTGAACAGGTTTGGAAAATGTTTCTGTCTCTTAGAAAGTGGGCAATTTAGTTCAGCTTCACCACACTCAGCACACACTAAAACCCAGCAATTGCTTTGTTGTTCCAACAACTGAAAAGGTTCTTTTTTTTCCCTGAAATCCAAATATTCTCCACTTTCTTTCATCAGCCAATAATTTTTTAGAACATTTTTATTATTCTCCTTCTAACTGCCGTCATCCACGGCTACAGAAATAGTATTTTTGGGAATCTATGAGAATGTGGGGTGTGTGCTCTGTGCTGCAAAGGCCACGTGGACACAAAGTTCATACCTCCTCGAGGACATCAGCAAGCTTGCTCAGGATATCCTCCTGTAGGCCTTGAAATGTGGGGACACTGCATGAAAAAGAGGGAAAAAAGCTGTTTAAACAGAGTGCTGCAAGGTTTTAAGATATGACTGACAAAGTCTTCTGTGTTTGAGATACGAATCGATCTCATGATATGAATCTCCTCGACAGGCTGACACAAATGAATTTTATCTTCTGACATCCAGAACCTGTTTTATTTCTTTCTTTTAAGGTATAAATAAAGTGTGTGGCAGGCGCTAAAGATCTTACTGAGGCTTATAGAGTTAATGGAGCTGATGGTGACTCCGATTATTTGAAATCAATCATTCCACTGTCAGGAAAACTAAGCAGCACCGTTTTCAAGCAGCCGCCGTGATATTTGGGACTTCAAGTAATTTTAGCCCAGGGTCAGACAGCTTGGTGTATAAAAAAAATAAGAAAAAAAAGGTCTTCCAATATTAAAAATATTATTTATCCTGAAAAAGTGAAGGGAGCCACAGTAACTGTTTGTGTCAAAGCACATAATTCTGCAATCAAAGGGTGACTGATCAAACACAGCACAGAATGGAGCTCAGCTGGGAAAGTTTTCTCCTCAAAAGATAATTGGAGAAAAATTCCATTCATCAGTAGACAAAGGCTGGACATTTTAGAATAACATAAAGAAGAATAACTCTTCAGAATGATGCTCACTTTTTTTACAGAAATGAATATTGACGGTTTAGTTGAAAAATATCAGTTTCTAGTTTAATTCTCACTTCAGCAGAAGGCGCTTTAATGTTAAAAAAGACAATCTTTGTAATGTTTTAAATGATCTCAAACAATCACTTTGTAAAAGTGTTTTCCAGAAAGATCTGCTTTGTGTTTGTTTTGCCACTTAACACTAATCTATAAATTAGTCAAGCATCAAAAACCTGACTCAACCGAATGGTAACAGTTTTTTATGCACATCATATGATGGTTTATAAAACTAACTATCTGTAAATTTTACCATTGATCACATTGCTACGAGCCTCTTAGCAGCTTACATGTACTTTATTTTTACACTCAAACAATTTTTTTTAATATCATTTCCATTTAGACACATCCTGCTCCCTTTTCCACATGGTTGCATGTTTTTTTATTTTTATGAAACAGCTGCTCAGTCACAAATCTGGCTTGTGATCTGAGGTGAGCAGCATAAATATATTCAGTAGGGACATAAAAAATACTTTTTTAGAGTCTGTAGAACGTATTACAGTCTTACAGTACGCGTGTATCAATAATTCAAAACAAACCTGGCAACGTGTGTATTTAAAGCACACAGCGTTGGATGTGAAGATTGAATACATCAATATGAGGCTGTAATGTTTGTTCCGGTGCTTCCAGGCAGCTTGAATAAATGTAATCTGCCTGTTATCAAGTGGACTACATAAAACTGGTCTAATGTTTATCAAGGAGGGAGGGGGGGCGGAGAGAAAATAACCCGTGTTGATGAACAAAGAGCTTATCTTCCTAGATCATCTCTCCCTCCGAGTTTCCCTCTCTCTCTCCTCGCTCATTTTCCATGTTTTATTACAGTAATCTGAAGCATCTTGTCTCGGCCTCCAGACCTGAACCCCGGGTCTCAATCCTTGTGCTGTGCTCCCACCAGATTACAAGCTGGGGGCCATTAACAGGAAACCCCCGCTTTGCGTGATTTATTTAGAGTTTCTAACATCGAAGCTGTAAAGCCGTCGACACACACAAAAAGCTTCTGGTGTTGAACATGTCTGACCAAACAGCTTAACTGTAACTGTTAAGTAGTTATACAACGGCAGTGGGGAAGGGTTGTTTTGTAAAGGCAATCGTTGTGAATATTTCAAATATTTTAACAGAGTTATAATTAAAGGACTTAGTGCAAATWATTGGGCATGTCATTATCTCGCTAACGCCTGAAGAAAAAAAACAATCAAGAGGAAAAATATACTCATGGATACAATTTAGTAGATCTACAGGGCTGTCTGTTTTCATGCCTTTTATCTAAGCTGTTGCTCAAAGTGGGAGTGGGCAGAAAGTTGAGCACCCAGCCCGGAAAGTGTCAGYAACAGAAATATGCAGCTCGCCCAGTAAACATTACCTGTACTCTTTTTGATACGATGCATTAGAGTGGTTTGAAATACAAGTTAGCTAGAGGCGATAGGTTCTACACAAGCATACTCAACTGCTCTTTGTAACACAGTGGGATCAGTGTGTTTTCTTTTCTTTTTATTTTTTTCCTGAGTGTTCCTCCTCCACTATTTATAAGAGCAACGATATAATCTCTCAGCAGTTAAAGGGTGGGGATAGGCTCACGAGAAGCAGAGGGCCTTTGTTCTCCGCTCAAACCTAAGCTCTTTATTAGATCTTCTTCCGAGGAGCACAACGGGAATATAATTATGTGCTTATTAACAAATGCTACCATTAATCTCTGATTTCCCCCTAGACACCCTTTTATAAACCAAACACACAGAGTACATCTATTAAATATTTACTTATCTCTCTGGACTCTTATGTAACAGCTGTGGCAGGAGTGTGCTTCCATACTTTTTTAGGTAAAAAGTAAGGAAACTGCAAATGTTTTTACTTTTTTTCCAGCTCCAATGTATAAAAAATAAATCTCACCCATACAAATAAAAAATTAACAAGTTAAAAGCAAATGTTTATGCTGACCGTCTTAAAGTTAAGCTTTATGATCAAAGTGCACTCTAATTATGACAGACTGTGGGATGTGACTGAGACTGCAACTAATAACTGACTGAGTAATTACTGTCCTCTCAGTACTAAAGACATATATTGAGCTAAAGTACTTTTTGCTTAAGGGAAGCTGTAAACATAGCTGTGTGACAAAGGAATTTCTTATCTTCTCTGAAGGTTATGGTTTTAAACTGGATGTTCGTTTTTATGTCGTATTTTAAGTGAGATCATGTCGAGTACATATGAGTAGTCAGTGTCTTCTCTGCATTGGACATTGATCAGGGTATACTCAGCTTGGATGGGCATTAATTATGTTTACATTATGTTATATATTCTGACTTCTGAGTGCAAATGTGATACATCATTAGATCCTTGTCAGAATTAATCTCTGCTTCTCCTATTTAAAACAGATTATTGTTTACTATCAGTATATTAGTTACTTTTAAGTACTTTATATAACTACATCTTTTAACAAGAACTGTGATTTAACTACTACCTAATTAACACAATTATCTCCTTACTGTAATTACTGCCAAAAAGGAAATAATAATAAATTCTGAAGATGRTAAATGGACGATAAAGTGAGGGTAACAATTTGTTTATCCATATTGGAAATTTGTGCTGTAAATCCCAGTTTTCTGAGTATCRTAACTGAATTTTCTTCTGAATTGTACAGCCATCAGGTCAAAATCGAGGGATTTTTTTAAGGTTTGGTTTAAAATTAAATAAAAAAATAAATAATAATAATAAAGCTATCCAGCAACCGGTTCTTTTAATAATCCTACTAAGAGCCTGTAGGTGACAGAACATAACTCAGAGCCCTGACACCCACATGGATAGTAAAATGCTTTTTTTTATTTTTTTTTCACTGGCGTTTATGTCTTGTGTTGATAAGAACTTTGACTGCTGGGTAAAAATGCCTTGGCTCCAAGGGTCAGATTTTTGTAGGGTAAAGTGAAGTAATATGTAAGATATGACATTTTTTTAATAAAGTGTGAAAAACACCTCTGCACCACGGTGGGAACTCAATATGAAGTCCTATTTTGTCCAGAGCACAGGGAGAATAAGGAGTTCCGGAGGAGCTTCACTAAGATGTTTTAGGTTTTGTTTTCCAGGAAAATTCAAGAAAAGCTGCACCTCTGAAAATGAATCTGTGGGAAATATGAGCTTAGTACCTCCAGTTGGATCATAAACTAGAATCTTCCTCATCAGCTGTTTATTTATCTCTGTATTTGGCCGAGGGAGGCTGTGCATTATTGAAAACACAAGTTCTGGTCAACAGGGTTGTGATAAAGTCCTGTTCACTTTAAGCTTTTGTACTTTTTATGATAGCTTTCCAAGGTTATAAAAAAATGACCAATCTAACTAATTACAAATCGTTTGCAGACTTTAAAAAAGCCAATTACAAACTAAATTGATGTATTACCACTGGCATTAATAATTATGTGACCTAAAACACAGAATATCTGATTACGCAAATTAAAACTTAATGACTTTTTTTTTTTCACAAGAAGAAACCCTGAGTGGATAAAATCAAACATCAAAGATAATACATCAGATTTTTTTTTACTGTCATTATTATTTTATGCATGTTGGCAAAGCTAAACTTAGTATTTGAACTAGATTTTCGCTGCCAGACTATTTCTATTTTGTTACATGGGAATTAGGACAGAGAAGGTTTATTTTACTTTATGTGTGTGTGTGTGTGTGTGTTTGTTCTGCTTCTCTGAGATTGAATTGTTTCCCCTCTGGCCTTTTAACCACAGGCTGTTGTCACATACAGAAGTTTTATTTTGCCACGATGATGGATGACCTTATTTTCTTAATTCTTGTGGAGTTGAAAAGAAAAAGAAAGTTTACACAGTTTTGTAAAAAGGCACTAGCACTGAGACGTGAACTTAAAGTATAATCTTTTTTTTAAATCATTTTAAATATGTACCAAATGTACTTTGTTTACATGTTAAGCAAAAATGACCCAATTGTTTATTTATCAGATATAAATGTTAGAAAACATCAGCTTTACTTGAACAAAATGGCTAGAGAAAAAAAAATTGAATTAGCAATAAAAACAGTGATGTTCTTTTTGTCATTGTCTGTTTCTTTTGAAGCCTGTTAATTAAACATCCCTGTAAAAACCTGCTTTCTTTTTGGAAGAACATGTTGTAATGTCTTTATATTTGCTCCTGTGTACAGTTAATTATAGATTTTTTTAATCTTTCCCATCCCATTAATCTTTTCTGTTACAGTGTAGTAATAAAACAGCACAAACATTTCAAATCTGCTCATTTAAATGTGTTACCATGCATAGCAATTGTAGGGGTAACCCTGGTGAAATAAACATTTCTATTTTTTGTCTTTGATTTTGCTTNTAGAAATCATTGCTGAGTTAAAGCAAAGTCAACTAAGAAGTTCAGAAAATGTAGGCTGCTGCATGTAACATAAGGAAAGTATTACATAATTTCTGCAATTGGCCTAAAGGCCAAAATCGTTATGAGTTGAAAAGACATGGCTGGTAAGAAAAAGAGAGAAAAAAAAGAAAAAAATTCACACTGTAATTGCAAGTTCCCACTTTTGTCTTTTGATGCGGTTTTCTTTTATCCTATAGTCTGTGCAGCATAAAAAAGTGTCTGCTTTTTAAATGATAATATGCTCTTTTAAAAAGAAGTGGTTATTGCTTTGTCCATGCTTATTCACGTAAGACCATTAAAGTTCAATGCAAAGGCGAATGATGCCATCTGTGACAGGTGTTGTTATCTAACTTGTGAAAAGAACGACTTAGAAACCAAGGGGCGAAAAAAAGTTAGCATAAAATCTCAATTCATTCTGTTAATTCATTCACTGCATATCAGATCAAAGACCTGTTCAGGCTCTTCGCCTGTCATTGTGAAACAATACAGAGCGCTTCCTCACCTTTTCAGAAACTCCATGTACTCCGTGTGCTTAATGAGCCCCGTCCTCATCATGATCGTCTGAAAGCATTGTCGGTCGATGGCCCAAAGCTTCACATTTGTTAAAGCTGGAGACAAAAAAAAGACAACATACACGTATTTACATGAAAGACAATTTGAATCCTTGAGGAATCAGAATACCACAGCAGTACGTACAGTTTGTGCAAATTACAAGCAAGCAGAGCAGCAGATTTATGCTTTGCACATTCACAGGATGAAGGTAGAGGATGTCTTATGTTTATGGAATTACAACTCAGAGGCTGCAGTGTAGAAATTCAATAACCTTCACATTATGCTTAATAAAAATGGATCATCATTCACATGTTTTGTTTTGCATTAATCTAGCCTGCAGAGCACAAAGGAAGCTATTCTGGACATTTTTTTTTTTACTTAACAGCTCAGAGTTTAATTGGTGATACTGGAATACTCTGCATGGCTGGCTTGCTACAACTAATGCTACAACATTTGTAATTGGTTCAGGATCATGGATGTGACTAGACTAAAGCGGTTTTCATGAGTTTAAGTCCTTGAGTTACTGAATTGCTCTTTGTTTTAATAGAAAATATCAAAATGTGTAACGGAAAATKATGTTTTATTACAAAACATGGAAACTTTTGCATGATTTTTCTRATACAGCTTGAATTTAAATGGTCTTGCAAAGATTACAAATTGCTCTGGCCCTCAGGCAATAGCACAAAAGCATAATATTTCACACAAGGGGGAAATAAATATTGAAGCGATGGTAGGAGAAGGCTTTATTGGAGTTTTCTCCATTTATCATTGTGACAAATATTTGTGGCATT
>NW_013952402.1:9499031-9504900 GCF_001266775.1 Austrofundulus limnaeus | reverse complement strand
TTATATTCCAGTTTCTCAGGCTGTTATCACGATGATGATAAATTTATGCTTTATTATATTGTATAATCCAGTCCTAAACAACACTAAGCAGAGGAAATAGCAAAATTAGTTGTCTGACACAACATATAATTTATTGCCAAGAAGCATTTTTACAATAAAGAAGCAATCAACCTAACAGAAGGACTTTATTTTTTGTGCTAGGTTTATATACTGTATATGATATCAGAATAGCTTGTTTCCCAGTACGTAATGTGCAACACTTCCTTGGACATCTTCTTAAAAATGGACRTGTTTTCCCAACATTCTGCAGATTAACTTTTAAAAAGCAGTTCTTTCAAAATCTCTCCCATTTAATCACTTATATTCTGATTAATGCAGGCGCACATGTTTCAGAATTCTCTTTTTTGTTGTTGTTTTCTGTGCTTTGAGCCTCAACAGCTCCGCAGTCAGTTTTGATCMAAATATGTTTCACCTCAACAGATCAGCGTTGGGAAAAAAAAAAGCAGACTCTGTCAAAAACCAGGTCATGCGAGTTTTCATCAGAGCAATAGACCTCTAACCCATCTAACCCACCGCTGAATGTCATTTTTATTTCCTAATTCAATCCTATTTCACAGAAGAGATCGGGTTGTTGAGGCAGAAACCTTAACAACAAAATGTAAAAAGAGGCTCTATTCATCTCGGAGTCTTTTTGTTGAATGACTGCCTGAACTCAATGCTTGGTTTTGTTGATATCGGCTTATTAATTACTCCGACTGTATGGGCCACATCATTATATGAGTATCATCCTCTGCAAGAAAGGGCCTTTATTTCAGCTTCAATACTTCAATTGTGCCGTTGCTCAAAAGAGGAGGACAAATAAAGTGAAAGAAATCTACCATCTGATCCAATGAGAAGAACTGAAAATCCCTTGGGTGTCGACTGGCCACGGGGACATGTGGTAATATTGGAAAAAGGAAAAAAAAAATCAGATAACTGTCCACTTGATATTTTGTCTGAGTGTTGCTCCTGTTCATCCTATCTTATCCTCCCACTTTGAAACTTCTCACGGACTTAAAGGTGTTTTTTTTTCTCCCCTCCGATAACCTCTGAAGTTTATTGATTTTGGAGGATTTTTATTTTTTATTTTATTATTTTTATTTCTGTAATATTGAAGTCCACAACTGATGGGAYTGCAGTGGATCAAAGGAGTAGCCCTTAAAAACGAGCGTATCGGACACTGTTAGACCTCCTAAATGTGCCGGCCGGGTTCTGAAATGTCAGCCCAGGAGTGAGTTTTCATGTGAATGRTTTGCTACATGGAGGGACTTTTTTWATCTTTTAAAAYATTCATAAAYCCATGTTTGCTTTCAGTTACGCATCTGCAGTCTTAATAACACGACAAACAACTTTCTCTGCAGGTCAAGCGTTGGCAGCAGAGGAGCACTTTCTTGAAAACACACGAYATAATAAACCAAACACAGACCCAAACCTTAAAACAGATATATGCACACACAGATAATATACACACGTTTTTTTTTCTTATCAGTAAAAATACACACATGCTGCTCTGTTTACATTCAAAGACACAGGAAAAAAGCAATTATTATAACAGTTAWGACAGAGTCCAAACACACATTTTACTCAAGATTGTGTGTTGTTTCCTCCTTCTAAGCCTTTTAGCCACATGATTAGTTTCAGTCACATCTGGACCTAGTTATGTCTCTTTTTAATCAGAATGGTTATTTGAGATGGGCTGATGTAGAAAATTGGGGCAAGTTACTTTAAGAGAGCCTACAGCCCTAGCAAATCTTGTGTATAGAAATAAGTTTAAAGACAGAAAATATTTGACCCAGAAGCACCCCGAGTGGGAGGTCAGACATTATTGGGCAGTATGTAGTGTGTGTGCATGTGTGCGTGCATGCGTGCGTGCGTGCGTGTGCAGTGGTGTTCTCTGCAGGATAGTGGGAGTACAGGGCGCTGGGAAATAAGAAATAAGGATCCTGCAGCACGCCACAGTAGGTAAATGTATTATTCTGAGACTTGGGCAAATTGCAGTGAGACWCGGGGAGTTATAGGTTGTGCTGAGGGTCCAGATAAATATGGTAATATCCATGGATTACTGACCATTAAGCTCTCAGCTTTCTGTTGGATACAACTCGAGAAATGTGAGAATGTTTCCTGGAAAACACTTAGGAGAAAATGCACATTTGTTTCAGTTACCGGGGTTTTACGGGCGTTAATATCAAACCCACAGGTGTGTAATATATACAGCACACAGGGATGCCCAGAGAGCAATAAATGAGGTTTTAGAGCTGAGGCTAGTGGTAGCTCTCAATTTATTCCTGGATATATGGAAGTTTAAAACTTTTTAAACTCAAATTGAACTTATTTATTTGAACTGGAACTGAAAAGAGGCTCAACTAAAGTGTAAGTGAAAATCCCAGAGTATCGAAAACTGGTTAAAGGTACAAATGTGTATTAATGTCATATTTCTGTTTAATTTTTTGCATTTATAACATCTTTCCATCTCCATCTTCTGGTTTCTTGCGTCTCTGATTTTTCAGATTCATGCTTCAGTTTATAGGAAGTCAAATAAAGTTTATTTTTCACCTTTCATCTTTTGTCCTCCACCTTTCAGCACCACTYTGGTGTTTTTTTTAACATGGTGCTCTAAATTGAAAGTGTTTTCTCTGAACCATTTATTTGCATTTATAATTATCTGAATTAATTACATGTTACTTCCATTATTTAAATCATGTTCATTCTGCTGCCAAATGTTTTACACACYGTTTGGCCCTGAAAGCTCATCTGAACTGAACATTATCTCAATTTTAAAAAGTAGTCATGTGTAGCCGCCCTTTACTTACCGGTACTCCTTTTTTTTATTGATTAAAAAGGTGATTGTGATCTGTCACCCCTCAAATATCTTCTTCAATGGATCAATAGCTTTGATTGTTAATGCTGTCGAAACTTCCGGATCATCAGCCACGCTAAGCCGAAAATAAAACAGGGGGCGATGTCAATAAGATGAAGCGTGCAGGAAAAAGGCACATGTGGGGTGAAGYGCTCACTCCTTTATTTGGTTCGGTCATAACTCACCGTAACTGCATTTCAGCCTTGGGAATTATGTAAATGCTCCRTGTGTTTGTACTTGTAATCTAATTGTTGCTTAAATTACATAAATGTAGACAGGCAGTAGGTTTTTATTTTCTCTATACATGTACTTTGACCGTGACACTTTAGATTCAAATAGTTTGCATCTCTTAAAGATTTCCGGCCTCAGTGAGACTCTGATCTTGATTTTTTTTGCTCTTCGAGAGAAGATATGCTGCTCACTTTTTTCTTTACATGTAAAAGTTTAATATTATCTTAAAGTGTCTGTGACATGTGTTAAGGGTGGAGGTCTGAGCTCTGAGTAATTACCGAACACTGAGAAAGGTTTAACAGATTTATTGAATAAATGTGAGAATGAGCATTGGGAACTGGTCACCGGGATCAGCAGATCTGGACNCATAACAGGTATATTTTCATTGGAACTTGGTTTTGCCAAAATGAAACAGGAAGTGACATCAAAGGGAAACAAAGAAAATGAACTCCCTGGTCGTTGTTAATAATTCACTATTATTTGAACTCTGACTCTTCTTCACCCTCTGTGATATTGACTCAAAATAATATAAAAAAAACACCAGATTGTTCTCAACAGTCCGTGTTGTTGGCCATCGTAGCAATGCCGTTTACATGCAGACATTCCCCCTTTGGCATCACTTCCTGTTACTACTCATATGAATATCTCAACAACCTTTTATCTCAGCTGTGGTTTTTTTTTTCTTCAATTTGTTTTCAATGTTATCTTTCAAAAAAATGAATTCACATTAACACAAAAAATGATGTCACATGTGCTTTAAATGGTATCTCACCCTTTCTGATTTGTTCATGTCCAGATCCTTTTCATAGGAAGATTTTTCTTTGTAAGTTAGGCTAATTAATACTTGAAACTTCAAGCTTAAAAAAGCACCAGAAAGTATAAACCAGTATTGAATTTTACATGTAACACAAACGCTATTAAAAAAAAAAGAATTTACAAACTATATCTCAGGGCATTTTGGTACAGCCTGTTAAAAAGATACATACAGCAATTATTACGTACCAAAAGGCTAATGTAGATAAGAGTGTTTTTGCCTGTGCTTGTGTGTGCATGTGTGTTTATGTGTCTGGCTGTTAGCAAAATATCTCATGAAACACTGAATGGATCTTAGAGTTATTATTAGCTGTACATCTAAAACTAGGAACTCAAGATGATTAAAACTAACCCACATGAGCCAACACAAAACTGTCCAGAACTCAGTCGATTTTATAAAAACTGTTAAAAATGTCATATTATAGTAGCTAAGAGTCATCACAACACATACTCTGAGCATGACATCTCACAATATCCCTTAAGAATGTGAATAACAATGTTAATATTAACATTCCCCCAAAACACCYATAATTTTAAATAAAGTTTTGAAACTTTGATGTGTAAAAAGTCACCAGGAAGGTCAAACCAAGGTTGAGCTTACAAATACTGGAGACAGTTTATAGTATCAACTGTCTCTCGTGACATGTTGTTACAAGCAGCCTGTCGCAAACACAGGATTCGTTTCAATTTCTTTTACTGCATCCATAAAAAGACGAGTCACGACTGTTTGGCAGCCTATAAACACGATTTTTGCACCAGCACAAGGATTCCCAGAGACTTATTAGCCTGAAAATACATCTATTTCAGTATGTTGTGCAGCATGTTTCGAAAAAAAAGACTAGTAGAGGACAAAAGAAGAAATAGCAGTTTGTAAAAGTCATGTCCTCCACAAGCTGAAAAAAAAAGAAAATGAAAAATGAAAGAGCAAAGATGTAAAGCAGCACCTGAGAGATGTACCTGTCTGCTGTGGACCAAAAGCTTTTTAGGAATATTGTGGTGCGCAAACATAACTGTATCTCTGTCATACAGTGATTGTTATTTTTTTATTTTTTATTTCATTTATTATGGATGGAACCAAAAAGAAATGAGCCTGGCTTTGTTGAAGCACGCTGTAAGAAACCATGCAGGGCAGCTCAAGAGTTTTACTAAAGCTGTTTTCAACAGAAACAGGGAGCCAGAATGAATATTTCCTCTATTTAACTCTACTGTCAAAGGATCTGCTGTGATTATCTGATGACTGCAGCTCCCAGTTTTAAAACATCACTGTGGAGGGGATGAAAACAAGTGGCAGAGGAAATGTGCTGCAGCTCTGAACATGAGTCTTTGACTTGTTGATATTTGGACATGCACGACTGTAATTTTTGTACTTGTAGATCATTAACCCCAGTGTGTTCCAGCTCTGAGAGAAGAACTGTTGACTCCAAACTAATTAGTGAGTGCAGTCACCATAAAATAAATGTGCTGGTTTGTCTTAAAGGCATTTTTATTGCTTTTTGTTATCGCTGTGCTCAAACCGCTCATTTCTTCTTATTGAATTCCTTTTTTTCTTGCTCTTTTTTTTCTCAACTCTGAAACAAAGACACAAACACATCTGCATTGTTTCCCCTAGGAAATTGGTCTTGGTGGGTGGGGGGCTACTTGTTTTAAAAACACAAATTTATGTGAATCACCTGCAATTATGGTRACAAATTTACACATACATGAATATTTAATTGCCTAACTACATCCTAGTTAAGGACTCCTCATGATAATTATCAATAAAATTATTATTGATAATAAGTGATCAGAACTGTGTGCAGCAGATGATCTGAGTCCAGAGTTCTCAGTTTGAAACCTTCTGGAGCTCTTCTGTGTGACTCAGGTGTGACCAGTCCGGGTGTCTCTGGTGAACTGGAGACCTGTCCGGGTGTCTCTGGTGAACTGGAGACC
>NW_013952402.1:9485951-9498177 GCF_001266775.1 Austrofundulus limnaeus | reverse complement strand
AAATAAAAGTCAAATGTAGACACGTCTTTAAATGACCCCCCTCATCCTCCCCACCCCGCGCAGCTGCGTTCAGCGAACCTCCATCCCACCCGCGCATGATTAATACTGAGTTGTTGTTTTTTTTTTTGCGCAAATTACAATTTTTGGACGCTCATTAAATGCATTAAACGTCTGAAGGGGTCGACATGTCTGAACTTTAAGTCCCGGGCCGGGCTGGTCGGAGCCGAGCTGCAGGTGGACAGGTTCGCTGCCCCTCGCTTTAAAAACAGTCAGATGATCCGTCGTGGTTTTGTTGCGCTCGTGACGTGAACACACAGGGGAAATGCTGTGAAGTGCTTTTAAAAATATAATAAATATAAAATACGACGTAATCCTTGGTGGAAAATAGTCCAGGAGACGTGTGCATTCCCGGGAGGTGTTCACCTGCAGCTGAGTGAAGCTGACCCCCCACCCACAGAGAAAGAAAAAAAGGCAGTAATTATTGATAAGGTAGTAACCATGCTGTGGCTTCACCTGTAGCATTTTCTTTTAAAGAAAGAAAAAGTAGCTTACAAAGCTGTCGCATCGGTGCAACGTGATTAAAAGCAGAGCTGCACGCCTAATCACACACACGTCTTTCTATCTTTGTGAGGACCACACAYAGCGCTCTGYGCCRTSTTTTTCCCCAAGTTTGGTGAGAGGTGGATWTGGAGGGTCGCAAAAAAATAGCTCTGGACTTGATCTGGCCTTATTTAAATAAAAATGACTACATGCCATGAAATTCTTAGAGGGGCGGGCCGTCTTGTTGGCCGGGGGTGGGGTTCCTCGCCTGTATAATGGTAGGGGATACACTGATCTAAAACAACTAARTGACGTGAACATTTTGTTTTGTTTTGGAAAGCCTCATGGGAGCAGTGCCGTCAGAACTGGGTGGTGGAACAGCGTAATCTCCTTCCCCTCTAAGTCATTAATAACATCAGCAAAGTCTGATTATATCTRCACCAGCTCTTTAGAGTGTRAGAAAGCAGGACAGGCCATTTACAAACAGTGCTGAAAGAGAAACAAAAAATATGAATGCTCTCCTTATAAATGTGGCTGAAATGATGGTTTTGAATTCTGAACACCTACAAACACAGCTATGTTTGTTAGGAGAACTGCCTGTCTGAGTGTAGACTGGCGGTGTGTAATCTCATGACAGCTTTCATATTTCAGTAAATATCATCGCTGGCTTTATCAGGAATAATCTCCAGCTGTCAATTCTGCCAATAGTCCCCTTATGTGGGAGTCCATACTTGGAGCAGCAGCTGCCTGAGAAACCCTGAGCATCATCATCATCGCACCTGGCATCCATAAATAATGCTCTGTTAGGCTGTGCTGTGCACAACATACAGGAAAGCAGGTTAATTCTCATYATATTTTTTGTGACGTAAAACAACAACATAAACACGTGTGTTACAAATCTAATACAGCTTTAACAATGTTGTATTGCTACATTCTAAAGTAGGAATGGGCAATTCTTACGTGATGAAGCGGGCCACAATTTTTTGTTGCTWTTACCAGAAGGCCATATATCACTGCACATTTACCCAAATGTAACAAAAATGCAATTTAAAAAAATGTTTATGTATACACTGTAAAAAATGAAATGTTGGATTTACTTAACCATGTTATGTGACCTGGTTCCACTTAACTGAGTTGAGTAAATTCAAAGCAATATACCAGTTTTTTTTAACCAAAGAACATGAGCATGTTGCTTTGAATTTACTCAACTCAGTTAAGTGGAACGGGGTCACATAACATGGTTAAGTAAATCCAACATTTCATTTTTAGAGTGTATATGTCTATTAAACCAACATATAAAGTAACTTAACGTATTTCATGCTCAAATGCATCTAAAACAGTTGTTTATTAAACACTTCTTTGTCTTTCGGCTGCTCCCTTTAGGGGTCGCCACAGCGGATCATCTGCCTCCATCTAATCCTATCCCCTGCCTCCTCTACTGTTACACCAACCATCTCCATGTCCTTTTTCACTACATCCGTGAATCTTTTCTGCAGTCTTCCTCTTCTCCTTCTGCCTGGCAAATCCATCTCCAACATCCTTTCTCCAATAAATCCACYATCCCTCCTCAACACATGTCCAAACCATCTCGACCTGGCTTCTCTAGCTTTATCTCTAAACTGCTCCACCTTCCCYGTCCCTCTGATCTTCTCATTTCTAATCTTGTCCATCCTCGTCACCCCCATCTCTCAATCTCAGTAGCTGCCACTTTAGTAAACTTCTCATATTTAGCTTTGTGCAACAYGTTGCAGTGCTGACTTATTATGAAAAACCTTCATGGCAGGCAGCGTCTCTAAGCAAATTAAACACATCGGTTTGTCTCGAAATTCCCAGCACCTCAACAGTCCACCTCCAAAAGAAAAAAATATAATAATAATGAAAATATTTTTATTTATTTGGTGGGAAGTCACCCGCCATCCCTGGTCTAAATCTTTCTGTAGCATACTGATCTTATTTGGATTATTTAGTCATATTTTAAAAAAATGAATAYGTTTAGCTAAAACATGCATTTCGCCTCAGTTCACCACTCGCACCTGCAAWCAGAAATGTCTGAAGTAGGGAGGTGGTCGAGCAGCCGATTTTAAGCACATTTTCTCAGAAATTTTACATAGTCTAAATTTCATTTGGCTTAAATTAGCAATAAATTATCTAAATTATCATCATGCTAGTTTACCAGTTTGCATTAAAATATTAAAGGTTTGCAGTTATTTGTGACCCGAGTCAAGCAGTGAACAATTTGTAATTTCAAATCTAAAAAATGTGCTGCCAAAAAAAAGAAGAAGAAAAAGAAATGAAAAAAATCATCATCACACTGTCTTAGGGGATTTCCTAAAACCATTAAAGAAATAGCTTCACTCTCCAGTTTCGGCTGCGCCGTGACTCATCATTCACACTTTCACACCAAAGATCATAAGCATTTGTTTTAAAACCATCATTTAAAAGGTCAACGTTTGAGTGGTCGAATAAAACCGGAGTAAATGCCTAACAGTCACTTGTGCAGAGTGCTCTGACTAAACGCTCAAGTATGCTTACAGTAAAATTACAACAGTATTGATGTGCTCACATTATCGAGAGTGTCAAAACATAATTTGTCAATTATTTCTTTGTACAAAACGAAGATGGCTTTTTGAAGCGTCGCAGGTTTTGTAGGCATTTAATGATGAATCAACATATTGAGCAAACTTTAAATTTACCCACATTTTAACTATGATGGCCTTCAAAAGGTCACGTGTTGAAAATTATTATATTTATTGCTCCTGSAGTCTGAACCAAATGTCACAACAATCCATCTTGTAAGCACTCAGAAACGCCAGCACAGTGTGCAAATGTTAATCTTATACTGGGGCTTAAGGAAAAGTCAAATGGAGAAGAAGAAAAAAGGCTGACATCATTTGAATTGCTCATGCTGTCTCCAAAATCAAGCAAAATCAACACAGTTTCAGGTTGTTTTGGACTCAAACAGGATATCATAAACTTAAGAACACAAATTAAACCCGACTGGGGCACGGGAACACGTGAGCAAATGTAAACACCTGGGCTGAAAACAGGTGAGAGTGGGCATGGCAGGGACGAAGAGGAGCAGAAACTGACCGAGGAGGAGAGATGGCCCAAAGAAAACATAAAAAAATACTCAAAAGGAAACACAAGAAATCTAGCTAAACACAAAAATCACAAAACATAAACAAACTTCATTCAAAATCACAAAAGATGCTAAAAAACATACATGTCAAGTTCTATGGACTGTCATTAAATTAAACTCTGCCACTGTCAATGCAGTTATATCAACCCCTCATGTCCTCTCCTGATAGACGACCGCTTGTCCAGTTTACCCCCCCAATAAATAAATAAATAAATAAATAAATAAATAAATAAATGTATTGTTTGACAGTACTACAGATTTTGTGTCAAGATACAGGTAAATGTCCAAAGGGGTTAACCTGCAAAGAAACGGATCCTAACCAAACAGTCATTTAATTTGGCTAATATTCATATTTAAAATAAATTCATCATTATTCATTGCTTAAAACCAGGTTTAAAATGTTTCCACGTACTAAAAAAAAGCTTGTATTAACAGAAACAACACTGCAACAGTWTTAGATTATGGAGGTCATAGGAAAAGTGCATAATAGTTCATTAAAAAAAAGAAAATTGGACCAATCTAAATATTRGTCTTTGAAAATGAAACCATTCTTGTCGTTCATGCATATTCTTATTAAAAATAATCTCTTTTCTTTTTCAAACATGTACCATTTCACAGCCGAGAACCACTCAACTCCTTWGCTTTCCACTCTGCATTATCTGAACACTGATCAAAAAATTACCTTTTCAGTATAAATTGCTCCCTCTCAGTTCTGTGAGATAAATTTTTAATTATTTCTWGTCCTCATCATTACAGATATTCAACCTGAAATCATTGGCTGTGGAGGAAATCAGTTTGAATAACTTGATAAATTTCAGTCTGTCGGGCTGAAGAAAATCAAATGGAGGAAATGAAGTGTGTTTGCAATTCATCAGCAGGTTGGTTATTTTTAGGCCCTCGTCCAAGTTGCATCAGGTGAACCCGWCTCTGTAAACACGGCCGGATCTCAGAACATTTTAAACTCCACGAGGAAATGTGCAGAAAGATTTATCAGGCTAGGCCGGTGTTTATTTGTCATTTGTTTTTCATTCTCTCTCTCCTGTGTGAGTTTAATACCAAACAAACAAATAAATAAACATTTTATTAAGCATGAGTGCCTTTTTTGTTTGTATTTTTTTGGAGGGTACTTCAATAAAAACACTAGAGAACAAAGTTTTCTGTCCTCTATTGCAGAGCACAGAGAGGAGTTGGAAATGCCCTATGTTCATCTTGTGAGCTTGATAACTTGAAAAGGAAGTAAGAAACCAATTTCTATTTTAATATGTGGCTACATCTGGATATAAGAAAGGTCCTTGTCAAAAATTGGGTTGCCATGTCAAAATCCAAGATGGCTGCTGTCCGTCTTGTAAGCTGGTTAACTAACCAAATATATTGTCTGCTCCTAATACTGTATTGAATTCTGTATTTTATTATATTTTCCTTTATTGTTTGTATTTTCTTCTTTTGTTATATGTTATACCTACTGCACCTTTACACCAAAGCAAATTCCTAGTCTGTGAATCCTGTTCATTGACAATGGCAATGCAACTGATTCTGATTAACTTGAAAAATAAGCAACATGCAGACTTCCCATTTGGTGTGTGGCTGCATGTGGAGGTTCTAAAAGTCACTATGAAAAACTGGGCTGACGCATCAAATTCCAAGATTACACATTATACACTGGCTGGACAAAAAATAGTCGCAAACAACAAAGAAAAAAGGTCACACACTAATATTCCGTTGGAGTGCCTTTAGCTTCGATTATGGTACATATTCACTGTGGTGTTTCCAAAAGCTTCTGCAATGTCATAAGATTATTTCCAAGCAGCGTCTCATGCTCCCTGAACCACTCTTTCACAACTCGAGCCCGATGAATCCTGGCGTTGTCATTTTGGAACATGCCCGTGCCATCAGGTAAGAAAAAAATCCATCGATGGAATAACCTGGTCATTCCGTATATTCAGGTAGTCCGCTGACCTCATTCTTCCAGCACATACTGTTGCTGAACCTCGACCTGACCAACTGCAGCAACCCCAGCACTGACCCCAGAGTAGGCACTAAGCATGAAGGGTGCATCACGTCACCTGCCTCCCTTCTAACCCTGATGCACCCGCCACTCTGGAACAGGGTAAATCTGGACTCATCACAGGACCGTCTTCCATTGCTTCAGAGTCCAATCTTTATGCAGTCTAAAAAATTGAAGCTTTTTTTTCTGGTTAGCCAATGATTTGACCCTTTGTCAAACAGGCTAACATCTTTTCCACAACCACAGGATGTGTCTTTTAACATGGTTGTTTAAGAAAGAGAAGCAACTCATTGCACCAGTTGGGGTTAAATGACTTGTTGCCATCTGAAAGATAATTGCCCATGCAGTAATTTTCCAATAGAAGGCTTGTTCCTATTTGCTTAGTTCAAATCTGTCCCAGTTAAAGCTCCACAGTTTTTGTCAGACAGATTCCACTGGGAAAGGCAAACAATTATTAAGTTTTGGGTGGATAGCAGAAGAATCTGCAAGATCTTTGGGTGTTTCTGAAGTCCTACTGTCATCTGGTCAACTGTTCCATTATGGCTAATGAAAGAAACTCATGTGGATACACAATTGCTGCAAATTAGAAAAACAAATAAGAATGCAGAACTTACCAGTTTATTTTACTGTTATTTAGAAGAAAAATATTCTGATTATGTTCAGGTTTTTACAGATGGATCTAAAGACCCTGAATCAGGCCGAACCAGTTGTGCTATTGTTGTCCCAAATTATTATATTGAAATTGGTTAGAGAACTTCAGACTTTTTAAATGTTTTCACAGTCGAACTGTATGCCATGTACAGTATAATATTATTATTTGCAGTGATTCCATTTCTTCTTTGCCATGCATTGTATCAGGAGCATCAAAATCAAGACAGGACTTATTAACTAGACCTTTGATAGTTCATTCTCAACTGGTTAGGGAAGGAAAAGGTATCATGTTTATGTGGGTTCCTGCACATAGAGGGGTTCAGGGAAATGAAAAGGCAGATCAGATAGCTAAACATGCTCTTAACAGGGACAGTATAGACATTAACATTCAGTTATGTAAATCAGAAGGTAAAAGTATTGTTTGGAAACATATTACTGTAATCAGATATGGCAACAGCAGTGGGAACAAGAAACAAGGGGAAGATATCTTTTTCGCAATGCAGAATACAATTTACAGATCCAGGTATAGGGGAGGAAATAGGAGGGAGGAATCAATATTGACAAGATTAAGAATAGGTCATACAAATCTAAACAGTACTTTATTTCTCATAGGGAAACATAATAATGGATATTGTGATTTTTGCCAGAGTATAGAAACTGTGAATCATGTTATTATGGACTGTTGTAAATATTCAGCTGAAAGGAAACATCTTCTGGACAAAATGTCCACTGAAATAACATGTGTTGTTTGTTTGAAGGAAATATTGGAATGGGGATCTAGTAAAGGTGGACGAAAATACTTCATGTATAACCTGAGGGTAACAGGTTTGTTTAAGAGGATATAAGTAGTAAGAGCTAGCTCCTGTAGATGGCGGTAATACACCACATGGATGTAAACTGCCGATAGACCTCACAGAAGAAGAAGAAGAAGAAGAAGAAGAAGAAGAAGAAGAAGAAGAAGAAGAAGAAGAAGAAGAAGAAGAAGAAGAAGAAGAAGAAGAAGAAGAACNGTAATACACCACATGGATGTAAACTGCCGATAGACCTCACAGAAGAAGAAGAAGAAGAAGAAGAAGAAGAAGAAGAAGAAGAAGAAGAAGAAGAAGAAGAAGAAGAAGAAGAAGAACAACAACAACAACAACAACAACAACAACAACAACGACAACATCATCAACAACAACAACAACAACAACAACAACGACAACAACGACAACAACAACAACAACATCAACAACAACAACAACAGAAAGATTCCACCATGTGACAAGAAGGGGCGGAAGACTCGGAGCTGCTAACAAAATGACAATTTTTGTCATGTTACTGTGAAAATTTCAACCTTTCGGATGGAGTATGTGGAGGCCTTTATAGGAAACTGTGTTTTCTAGTTTTTATATTGCTTAAAGGTATTAATTGTTACTTAAAAGGAATAGGGTGGTTGGTGGGGTGGCTGAAGATTTATTTATAGTAGCCAAGGCCACCAATGGCCACACTGAATCCACCATTGGACTTTGTGGTAGGTAAAATTGCTCCCTTTTCTCGCTCCAATCCGTCACTCTGCGCCACCTCAGAAAAGCAAAACAAGAAAAAAAAACTMCATCTGTTTTTACACTTTATGTAACTTCTACCCACTGGAATATCTAGCACCAAAAACCTTGAGGTGTACTTGCATTACCTGTTCAGTTCCAGTCCAAAGAAGCACTTACTGTATCTCAAAAGTTACAAACATTCACCGTTCAAATACCTCAGCAACTTGGGGACATGGGGGTACCACTTTTCATCAGTGCCTTGTGTCATTTAACTCACATGCTTTGCATCCTGCTGAGGAAAAAAAAACACAACAAATCTCTGTGCCCAAAAATATCTAAAAGGGATCCAGGAATAATTCCCCCCACCCACCACCAGCCCCCTGCTTTGCCACAGTGGGATGAATGCACGCTTGTGTCTGTGTGAGACTGAACGTCTGAATGCCAGGCGAGTGAACGCAGTCATCATCGTCCCATGTGTCTAAGTGCAATTTCTGTTTATGTCTTTCATGAAACTTCAATTATTTTGACAGGAAACCTCTTTACGCCACAAGACACCCGTGTTCAAGCTCATCTGTGACGTCCACGAAGAAACTATTCATCTTAGGGTTAAAAGACTAATCATAAAACACATTAGCTGAACCAATAGGAGGGCCCGGGGATGATAAATGACTTTCTCTCTTTGGGATTCTGAGTGGAAAAACAATTCTGATGTTTAAACTATAATTACATTTTACCAATTTATTTAAATGATAATGTCTGGTTTTTAATATTTCTCCTGATTCTTTGAAGCTTTGCAACCAGACACTCAGCTCATAGGCAGCATTATTACTCAGMCACCAGCAGTTACAATCAGTTTGATTGTTTTGCTAATGGTAATCACTACTAGCAAAACCAGTTACATCTACCTTTTAGTGAGTATTGGAAGATTTTTTGTATTTGTCCTTTAAATATTATAATTGATGGTAGGCTAGTAGTAGTAAACATAAATCCCAGAATGCAATGAGGGGTGGGTCGATCAAACCTCCTTATTTGAAGAGACAAAATTTTGAAAAAAATGATATTTTTGAAACATATGGACTTTGAGCGTGATTCCAATACCAACAAAACGTGGATAGAATCACTTTGTTTTGTTTCGCCTCCACATTCAGCAACACTTCCACTTTATTTTGGGGAAGGAGACGACCACCTGCTGCTTCTCATTTCTATCACCTGATGTAACATTTCAGGTGAAAATCTTACTGTTTACAGATTAGGGTGGAAGTCCATCAGGAAATTGCAACATTTTATCATGTGCTCATTTTCAACTCTTGAAAACAACTCCCTCTCAACACAAAGAACATAATTTCAATAACAGTGTTGTAAGCTAGTCTAATTTGTTCTGTGTCATTTACATAAAAATGATAAAATGCATTGTTTGAGAAACAAAAGTCAGAATAAGCCATACTGACAATACAGCTCCGTAGTTTTAATAAGATTAAAAGTTTTCATTTTTTTACTGAATGCTTGTGTTTATCAAATTAAGATTAATTTAGAATAGGAAGTGAATAATATCAGATCAAACCATGATAAAATGTGACGATTCTCTTAGTAAAGATTAACATAAATCAAATTGTAGGTTTATTAGTTTGAGGCATTTAGTGAGGAAATAGGAACTGCATTCTGTAAACATTTTTTTTCTTCTTTGACTTTAATGTTGTTGTTTCTGGTGAGATTATTACTGGGATAATTTGTTTTCCTCATCGTTCTCGTATCAGCAACAATAGTTTTAGTTTAGAAAGCATTTATAACAAAATATTTATCTTTTTTTTCCACTATATACAACTAGCACATATAATTGTAATTATACTTACCATCATTGTATTTTAGGACTTTCTGAACGTTCAGTATAGATTAAATATTATTTTCTTATTATGTCTTTTGTATTTGTCTGATTTGTTCATACATATAAATCTAGTATACTACTAATACACAAAATATATATTATTATGAATAAAAGTCAAACACATAATAAAATAGCTGCTTATTTCCTATTTTCCTTTTCTTTTTGCTCATAAAAATTAAGCTTGTTTTTGAGTGTAGAAGAAAATAAACTGTTTTGATGGAGTAGCGAGTTCTCCTCTCTGCAGGACAAAATGTTGTTTTTAAGCTGCCAAAGCCATGGAGAAAAATACAGATTTTGGCTAAATTGCATGCAAAGCTTAAAAAAATAAATTAATATATCAAGCATGACCAGTTGGCTGTATTGTCTCCAAGTGTTTTTGCACACACTGCAGGACATACAGCATGGTCTACTGATTTCTTTCTTTTAACCAAAGAGTTACGTAGGTAATCACCTCTTCCGTTTTGGATAGAAACCCTACCTCTCTTCTTAGATTGACTCAGTGTTAGTCACTCTGTACCAATTTGGCACCAAAATTGCTTAAATTGCTGGTTCAGACGTTACTCTACAAAAAAAAGCCAATATTTGGACTGGATTCAATATGATTTCTTTTTTTTTTTTTACTTGTGACAAATATGTAGCTCCAYTTGGCAGAATTATTGTATTTATAAGGTAAATAGTTTACTGTGTGTAAGAGTCAGCTTTGTTACAGAACATTTATGTTCATAAAATCACTAAAAATCTGAACATTTAGCTACAATTGTTTTCTTCTCACATAAAAATTAAAAAAGTCGGTGTTTAGTTGTCATTTCAAAGAAAAAAATGAACAAAGAACTACATTATTCTTTGTCAAAAGTTTGCAAATTTGTTTTTGCTTTTTTGTTTGTTTTTGTTTTTTTGTTTTTTGTGTGTTTTGTTTTTTTGTTCGTTTTTTGGAAAAGATGTTTAGCTGCTAAAATACCAAAAGAGAAATAATTTATTCTTAAAAAAAAAACGCCCACATAGACCAAACTCTGATGGAGCAAGTCGGGTGATTTTCAGAGACTAAATTCTGTTAAATCTGACATTGTGATGCTGATGTTAGCTCGATAGGAAGTTACTGATGTAGGTATAACTGAAAAAAAATACAATTTTCTTTTCTTCCTCCTTTTTTTTTAAAGTGACAGCAATCTTAAAGGTCTTTCAAGAGATGGGGTGTTTAAATGACGACAGGAAGCAGCTGTCAAAGTATAAGACCCCCCCACCAGCACCACCTTTTGACTTTCCTTGTCATTTCGCCCATTTTAGTGTCTTTATCTGATCGAAGCCAATTCACATCTAGTTTCTGTCATGCCTGCCTCCTCAGTCATTACGTGCCTTTGATGGGCATTTTGCATCTTGTAATCACTGTTGCATCTCTTTGTTGTTATAATGCTTATTTTCAGTACTATTCCACATTTTTATCTTCATTTGGCAAGTCTTTGTAGCCATTTTGTAGCAGTTTTACATCTTTGTCATTTTGTTTGACAAATATTTTTGGACATTGACTTTCCAATTTCTTCAAAGCTGTGTTCTTTGCTGCCTTATAGGTTCAAAGGACAGGGTTTATGAGCCAAAATAAATAATAGAAATCTGTCTTAGAAAATAAATAATAAAGCTGTGCTTTAATATACAGAGCAGGCTTAACTTACAGGAAATCCCCGAAGGGACGAATTCCTGTGCATTATCTCATTAGCCTTTTCATTTTATCTCATGAGACAAGCATACAAATGTATTAAAAAGAAAAAAGCAGCTACACCTGCAGGCTTGTTTTTATTACTAACTGTACAACGCCGCTGTCTGAAGCTGAGTCTCTGGGTGTTTTAACCTTTCAAGTCATCCAGAGCCTAAGAAGAGCCTCTAGCTCCGGGCTTGCACCTGCTTACAAATGGGACAACAGCAACAGCAGGGGCCCTCAGTCTGGGAGCACACAAMCACACAAACAAAATCACTCTTAYGGAAAAAAAAAGAAGTCAAAGCATCAAGTTGTTGAAACAAATAAGCGTAAAAAGTTACCAAAGCAGTGACTTCAAACAGCTGGGTGGGGGGCCACTCTGCTAAAGATATATTTTTAATATATTTTATGGGATTTTATACATATGTTTTTAATAATCATCTTGACCTGGGTTTGTGCACAGGTGTATCTTATATAAATCCAACTCAATTACAGTCTACACAGGGATCTATATTATATCCTGAAAAGGTTAGACAACCTCCTGTTATGTCAAGTCTGAACACATCAGTGAGAAAGCAAAAGCGATTTTCCTGTCTAAAAAAAAATCCAGGGACGCTAAATCAACTAGGTAAAATTAGAGGCTTTAAAATCTGTCATTTAAATATGAGAAGTCTTGTACCTAAACTGGATGAATTCAAAGTAAGTTTTCAGTTGAAAATTATTCATTGTATCATCAAGACCATACTGATAGGCTTGGAAGTGGTGTTGCAGTTTATGTTCCCAAGAAATACTC
>NW_013952402.1:9483625-9485647 GCF_001266775.1 Austrofundulus limnaeus | reverse complement strand
CTGTAAAACAGCAATGATGCTGAGTCAGGCTTGATTTTTAATACTCTTTTCCTGTTAAATAAATAAATCAAATCATGTTACCACCCCGTTTCTTTCTGCACGCTGACAACAGAGTTACCATGGCAGCCATGGAAGCAGCAGGTTTCTTCCACACTCAGTCCCGCAGGAATTCTATCTGCCAAAGCTATTCTTTCTGCCTTCTTCAATCTGCTCTGGTGTTTTTTTTATTTGTTTTTTTGTCTGGTTATCTGCTGAGATCCTTTCTCCCATGGCAATTTCACTCTCCTAAACCTCTGCTTTTTGTTAAATAAAAGAGCGTCAACTTTCGAGCAAAACATCTGAATATCATTAGACTCATGTCAGTCACAATGAGAAGCCAATGAGTCCTCTGAGTGGTCATTTGCCGTTCCTGTTGCTCTCTTTGGTCCACTTTTAGTGAGGTTATCTCTATTTCTCAGCCGCCATTCTAATTGCTTGTTAGTCTTCCTGCAGAAACTGTGCGGCCCATTAGCCATTTCTCTCCTTTTTGCATTTGCATGATTATCTTTTAATGCGTCTGTATGTGTTTCTCATCCATCATTCATTCCACTGATCATGGTTGAACCTCTAATTAGGTYCAGTCCTCTTAAACTAGAAACAGACACTGACTGTGGCTGATTTTTGCTTTTTTTTTTTGTTCAACTTGGCCTCCCAATTATCTTTAGCTTGCTGCAGCCAGACCCTGACTAATAGCACTAAAGTCAGTAATAATGTTTTACACAATGGTTCAGTTGTTTCTTTTTATGCCTGCTGTGGATTTAAGTTCCAACATTTTATAATGCATGCAAGTAAACAGACTTATGTCTACATCTCTACATGCATCTTGTTTCTTAAGGGTTCAGCCTCTGCAGCAGCTTTCAATAGGCCTCATGCAAGAACTGTTTGTATGCATAGATTTGTTCTTAAGTTGTGCGTACGAGTGATTTAGGAGAATTTGTGGCAGTCACCAACTTTTTCGTATTCTAAGATTTTCTTCAGATACGAACAAAATTCACGAGTGGTCCAGACCTGTTGTTAATTTTACGAGCAGCCAGTCTGCTAGACAGATTTTTCTCACTAATAACTTCATATTTCATTAGTTTGAAGATATTTTGAGTTGAAAATAAATCACACTCCATAATTATGTTGACAATAGGTTATTCTGTTTGAACTGGAATTAGATTTTAAATATAACTAACGACATAAATTGGTTAGATTCAATTAAATTGGCCATTAATGCTGTTGTATAACATTACAATATTAATATGAAGATCATTGAAACCAACTTAAATTATGCATTAATTAAAGTTTGGAGACATTTTAAAATGTGTCTTTTCAGAACCGCATCTGACAATTGCAATGGCCGGGAGGGGGGAGATGGCCAGTTGGGGGGTGGGGCGTTGGTAGCGGTGCACAACCGCTCTTCCTCTGAATAAATGAAAACTATGTAACACAGGTGTTTACACTTCAATTAAAAATATTTGACCAAAGAAAAACCGGAACAGGACTACAGCGAGATGAATRTGATTTAGATTTTTATTTCTGTGACCGGAGACACGACATTAACAGCAGTAGTTATTTCATTCCATTCTTTGGCTTTAGCAGCTCATTTAATTCCACAGCTGACGCTGCTAAAAAGGACAGATTTTCTTTTCTCAATCTTGGAGAGCAGGACTTTAATCTCTGAACTTGTAAAGTTCTTCTTTTTACTTTTCGCTGTCATTTTCATGAATGGACACTTCCTGGTATCTGAGGCAGGAAACGTAGCCATATGGTGTTTTTGGGATGGTAGTTATGCCAATCTCCTCTCTACGTGCACGAGCAGCTAGACACGAACAGGTGAAAGTCATCATGTTTACGCAGCTCATTTACACACTTTTCCTGAAGATAGAAGAGTTTGTTGAATCTGACGTGGTATGTTGGTATGAACCCTTTGTACTAACACAAGAGAAATTTAGGATAAGAATATGAACATGTTCTTGCGTGTGGTCCATTGTCACTAGA
>NW_013952402.1:9466612-9483565 GCF_001266775.1 Austrofundulus limnaeus | reverse complement strand
TTATGTAGCACTTTTTAAACCCAATTCAGGCCCGGCAATGCAATTTACCGTGTTTCTCATTTACCCACTCATACAGTGGTTCTCTTATATACAGTACATTAATATTCTGTAAACAGCATATTATTATTCATACTCATAAGTCATGCCCATTGTGGGTGTCATAGAGGGCTTCGGTGTCTTGCTCAAGGACATKTCAACAAGCTGCAGGCACTGGGAGTCCAACCCCCAAACCTTCAATTAAACAACAACCTCCCTAACACCGGTTCAAAGCTGCTCCAAACTAACCCAATTAACAGTCCTAAATAATTAAAGTCATTAAAAGATAAAAGAATCACTTGCCAGCAATTTTTTTTCATAACAAAATAGGCGCTTGTATGCAACTTTTAACTCAGTTTGTAGGAAACTTTGAAGTGCAGATTGAAAGAGCTTTTTTAAACACACAGTCATGAAAGTAATGACTTTGGTTAAAAGAGTGCACATTGACCAATTCAATTCACTTAAATTTAATCACAATGAAAACACACTGCATGACTTTTGCTGTTTGTTCYCTCTATCTAAAAGCATTTGTGCTTGGCAAACTGCTTTGCAAACTGAAAAAAAAAAGAGGATCGATTTACACTCACTGCTTCGTGAAGAATGTTAAAATGAATGAATGCTGCATTACATTGCATATATAAGGAAGATGCATCATAGATACAATAAGATGGATAAATATATTTGTTGTGAAGATTCCTTGCCAGTGGACCAAGGAGAAGGAGAGTAAAAAAAAAAGAGCCCACTGACAGTTTGACAAGCTGCGTGTTTTATTATTTAAACATAACAAAAGCTGCTATTCTGTCTGCAGCACYAGTCGTCATGTTTAACTTAGTGCCTGGTTTTCCAAGACGTCACACCTGGAACTTTTCTCTTTCAGGCAAACAACCCCCCACCCCTCCCTTTTCTGTGGACAGGGGGATTCTTGAGGCAGTGCAGACACACATTAACATTTCATCGCACACTAACATGCACATTTTCCTCTCTCAAACTGATTGGAAAGACAACATGTTGGCTCACTCACAGCGGAAGGAAGAAGAACTGTTACGGAGCTAAGCCGTCATTCTGTACAAGGATTGTTTGGAGAAGTCCCCAGAACAATGCTGGTAAAAATTCTGCTGGTGATAGCTATGACGTCCTGTTTTTAGTCATCTTTTCATACTATGCATTAAAATACAATAAAATATGAGAGAGAAAAAAAGAACAAAACCTGCAGCATGAAAAATATACTGTAGATTTATAACAGAAAATAAACAAAGGTGGTATAATTACATGAACACTTACTGTATAACCTAAGTACAAGATTAGCAACTGTGACAAACATTTCAATATGAACACAAGATTTATATCTCATCTTTTAAAAAAACTGAAAAAAGACCAGTTTTAAATCGACTATGATACTTTGTACAGATTAGACAGAATAGAAAATGAATGCTCGGTTCACATGGGAATGTTTTTGGGAATATGTAAAAGCTTTTTCTTCATGTTGTTAACGATTCATGTGAGCTTTACAGCCATGCTCCATGTCTTGTTTCTTGATTTGAAAGTATTTTCATGGCAGTGTTCCACCACCACCTACTGGTCTGGCATAGTTGTTACAGCATTTAGGTTGTTTTTAGGGTTTCCATGTGGATGAAAACATTTGTCAAAATGGTCTTGCCTTCACTAGATTATGTACTGAAGCAATAAATAAAAGTTTTTTGGGGGAAAAAAATAAACATGTTTTTGTAAGAAGAAAGGCCAAAACTGTGCTTTTCCCACCACTCCATTTATGGTTGCCATTTATTAAGGTGTATTTTTAACTAATTGTAAGAGAGAGCATGTAAGTATAAAGAAGGTGACAACAGTCCAGTAAGATGTGCTAAAAGCGGTGATAAACACATCAGTAAGGGCCGATGGTGAAATCTGTCTGTCACATTATTGACTTGTTAAAATTCATAAAGGAGTCCAGAAAGCACCCAGAGTTTACATTACCATCTGCTTTTTGTTTCTTTTATGCTGCCTGCAGAGGTATAATCTAATCTGAATGCAGCATTCATAGTGATGCATATAGCAAGTTTTTTTTATTTATATCTACTTTATTTGATTGTATTTTTAAACAAATGTATTAATTAGAACTCATTTGCTAMAATCAGTACATCACTAAAGATTACTACCATGGCTTCTCACGCCACAAATTAATTTTTATCTGATAAGTTTTTTTCTTTTTTTCCCCCCAAATCATTTTCTTCTCTCGCTCTATTTGATGTGTATCAAGGTTGGAATCTTAGTATTCTGTTATGAGCATTACATTTTTATAAACTCTTCAATGTAAAAACCTCTGCATGGACCTGTTTAGYTAAATTTGCATAGCTGTTTTCCTTTATGCTACACAATGTCACATCTGTATGCTTTTTAATCAGATTTACATTAATGTTAGTAAACATGATTCCCCCACCCTCCACCCCAACCTAAAAGGTCTGCATTGTATTTTAAGTTGAAACTACTTAATAGCTAAAGAGGGTAATTGAGTTCAGGGTTGTGGAAAAATAACAGTAATTTGCACAAATAGGCAGGCTTTAAACTTCTGGCAGTAAAGTGTAGAGCTCAGTATTTATGAATCACCTGTTCATGAAGCAGAGTCCCACAGGCCAACAAGCATACTTGTAAAAATGGAGCACTTCATCTTAAAGGACAGATTTACTCGTGGTTATGTTAGTTGTTCTTAGAAGGAAATCATCTTTAGGAGTTCACTGAGAGTCACGGGATAAATGTTAACTACTTAAAATCATTAGGAAAAAAGGAAATGTTAATTTGAGATGAATATCGGAGCACATGGTGCACACATATATTCTGGTTGGATATATGTAAATGGGCATGCTGATGCCCTCTAAAAGGTCTTCAGGTGTTAGGTCCTCCTGCAGGTGGTTTCGCGCAGCTGACTCAACTCTGAGCATTAAAGCCTGGAGAATAAGTGGGCAGTGGGTCATTTGGCAGAATTTGGACTGGGTTGCAGTAGTTGGTTATTTTCTCATGATCAAGAGCTGGTTTTGTCTATCATATGGAGACAGAAGTGTGTTTAAGATGTTAAGTTTTGTGGTGGTCTGGTTAGTGCTGCACCTCCTCTCTGGAAGAAGCGAGTTCTGTTTTGGGTTAGTTTTTGAGTTTATGTTTTTCCTATATAATAAGATTTATGGACTAAACTAGTCTTTATTTGCTTTTCAGGTTTTTGACTTGGTTTACATTTAAAATCAGTAATCTTGCTTGCTATTTTCCGCTGCATTTCCCTACGTGTGTCTATTTGACCGTTTTAAAGCAAAATATGTGATCCTTACTGTGCTATTAAACCACAAGTAAAAAGTTCACGGAAATTTGTAATCCTACTTTTGTCAGGTTTGTTGTGAGGTGGACCCCAAAATTACTGGTAGACACAAGGGCTTGAATGTAAAAACAAACACTGGGTTATTAAATAACAAAAGAAAAAGCTGATGTGGCAGAAAAGACTATAAATAATKATGAAAACAAGGCTTGGAGCATGAAGTAAGGCAGTGAGTCACTGAGAGACTAGAGACAAATACAACTGAGGATGATTGAGGAATGGAAGCACCTGGGTGATTACAGACTATGGACAAGTGTGAGTGGCAGGCTGGAAAAAACACTAAGGGCCTTTCCCACTCAGTGGCTACACCTTCACCCTACTCACYCCTCATTCCGTTTGTGCGTGCTGSCAGAGGGTTGGCCATWTTAAGTCCCATCCGAAACCAATTATGTACRAGGGTGAGTGGCTTATTAAGCCCTCCACAGCGAGTCAGCATCCAATGCAGACTTGAGCGGCACGTGCAGCACCAAATAGTGGTCGGCATGGAGCACGGGACGTATAAATATTATTTCTGCATATGTTTTGTACATATATTTACTAAATAAACACCTCGCCAACAAATATAATTTCACAAAGGCTATATTTGTTCAGTTCAATTCAAAGACACAGAACTCTGGTCCATATTTTTAAAAAAAGGAAGAAAGGAAAAATAAAAAAAAAAGTAAAAAGTAAATAAATGATTTAAAAGGTGTTAAAAGTGCAATTGTTTTGACAAGTTATCACACTGTGTTTTTTTTACACATAAAGTCATATCTGAAAACTCTCTAAAATGTGGGCCTAATTAAATGTTTTCTTTGGTTTATAAAAAAAAAAGCATCTTATAAACAATCTAACGGAGTTCTTTCTCCAGTATTCAGTCACTGCCAGAGCTTGGACTGCTACCATGGTGATGACAGCTTCCTGTTCCGGTGGTGTGAGGACAGCCCGTCTCAAAAGAGGAGGATTTATAATTAGCCCTTACAGCRTCATCAAGGGGACTCAGTTCAGCTGCGAGGGTGCTTCGCAGCGAGTGTAGTGAGTAAGGAGTAGGGCGAGGGAGTAGCCACTGGATGGGAAAGGCCATAAGAAGCTGACTGAGGATAACATGATACAGGAAACAGAGAAAACTAACAGGAAATGAGAAAATAAGACACAAGAGTACCAAACAGTTGAAAAATACTAGAAAGAACCATAAAACAAGAATCATGACAGTTTTAGTAGTTGTTTTCCATCTGTCTGGACATTAAGGGTGTACCAAAAAATCTATTCCCATCAAAATCGTGATTCTCATTTGTAAAGATTTGGAATCGATTTAAAATATCCAAAATTGATTTAAAAAAATTTAAAATAAAGCAAATCCAGTGGTTGTCAGCCTCCATTTTGTAACTACGTGGGAGGTCCTTACATCACCATGCAGCTGGTTCTGGAATGTACGCATGCATAGAAAGCACCAAAACAAAGAGGACACTACAAAACTGTAGCAAACAGATATTCAACTAACCCGGTCTTCTTTGAATGCAAAGATTTGGGTTCAGTTTGGTTTTTACTGAATGAGTTTGACATGAGCTTCACTGTGTGAAGATGAAGCACTTTAGGAACATGACAAATGGACTCACATTATCAGTTTTGAATGAAAAATCAATTTTGAGGCGAATTGTGGTCCCAAAAATCAGAATCGAATCGTGAGATTGTAAAAGAGTCCCACGCCTACTGGACATACAGTGTTCTCAAAAGTTAACCCAGTTACTTAGTCTTTCCAAGTRACCCTCTAGCAACAGCATACATATCCCCAGAGGTGCACAGACCTCCCACAAGGATTTTGTAATCTAGTAAGAAAATAGGACAAGCAAATCTGAGTTCTGATTTTTGTATTGTTGAAACTCTTCCAACAAGTTGTGCCTAAAAAGAAAAGCAGGAATTTTTTTTAGTACATTGTGAATATAAAGTCATTAATACAATAATCCCCAATTGAGAAGATTAGCATAATAGTAGCCTGGTTTAAATCAGACCCTGTCCTTCACTTTGCTTCGTACAAGGGTCTGGACTTGGTGCATGGAGAATCGATTTCTTGCTGGAGGCGTGGCTTCTGCTGAAGCATGTGTGTGTTGTCGGTATGAAGGCGGCTAAGCTAACAAGCTAACCGGAAATCGCGTGTTCTGTAAACAACCCTACTGAGAGGAGAAAAGTACAGACCCAAATGAGAAATGAGAGCTGCTGGTTTGTCAGACAAATTTAATTTAATTTGGAAGCCTTATCAACACGGTCTGGCTTCATTCACTTCCTCCACTGCCGTTTGCTAAAATAACTAGCAGACACTGTGCAGAACATCAACATCATTCAAAACTCCACCTTCTGTTTGCTGATTGGCCCAAGTAAAATAAACTACAAGCAGACACTGCACAGAAAACTGACGTTCTGTTCTCTGGTTGGTCCGGCTAAAAATCTGCCAGCGAAATCCATCTCAATGGGAGAAGTCCCAAACGGAGCAGTTGAAGGGAAACTAGAACTGAGCAGAGCTACATAGGAAGGCAAGGGCCAGGCTAGTGTAATAGTAATCAAAAAGAAAAAAATAAGTAGGTCCTCTGGATGGGTTCATCTTTAGTGAAACGTTTCATTTCTCGTCCAAGAGACTTCTTACGGGGGACTTTGAGCCCCGCCTGCATTCACTGCATACACATGACACGACACCTAAGAACCACAGCATCCAAACCAATAAGTCAGGTGATGGGGCACATGACCCTCTATGAACAATAGAGATAATCAAGCCTATTGGCAAGCGATGGCCCTCTTTTGCATGTGTCTAACCTGTTTGTCCATGTGGAGGCAGTGCTTTTTAAGGCTGAGTTCACCTGAAACTCATCAGACTGACGAAGTCTCTTGGACGAGAGAYGAAACGTTTCACTAAAGAAGAACCCATCCAGAGGACCTACTTATTTTTTCTTTTTGATTTTTTTTCTACCTGGATTACTGAGATGCATCAGGGCGTAATAGTAATGTTTGTTTTTACTAATACTAAGACTTTATGAAATGAGGAAATGGAAATTAAATGTGTTTAGAAATAAGAAGAAATGTGTTGTCAGTGCTACCCCACATTTGTCATGTTCTTCTCAGACCTGACTGTGCTGTGAAAAGTATGTCTATACAGATAAAAGTGAGGGACGCAGACAGACAGATAATATGAGTGTGTGTGTGAATGTATGTGTCTGCTGCTGGGAAATACCCACCAGTGAACTAATGGTTCCTTTCAAACCATCCACCGATCTTCTTTTTAAATTGTGCCCGGTACTCCTCAGAATGAGGCATGATATTGCTTAAAATGTAATTTACTGTAGTAATAAATTAGAAAGCACAAGATAAAAATCCTGAGTGAGAGTTGATGTCTTGAGGACTGAGTTGAGCTTTTTCCAACAGCTGCCATTAAGATGGAGACAGCAGATAATTTCTCTCACTGCTTACGTTTGTGACTGGAAGTGACATCCCTTTCTTTAAGAAGGCTCTTCCAAAGCCAGGATTCTCGACACCCATTTATACACACTGTGACTGAACAAACTCTGTGTGTGTGTGTCGTGTTCTGGAGTTGTTTATTTATAGACACAAGTACTGCAGACCAGGTGATGTGCAGGAATTTACAGTCAGTGTGTGTAAGCCCAGTCCAGGCCAGAGGCGATTGCTCTAAGACTGCAAGGGAAGCTCAGCTTCCCCTAAAATGTAAAAATAAATAAATAAATAAATAAATAAGTGATCAAATATATACTGTTGTGTGTACATGTCATTGACTGCGCTACAACGCACTCAGCTGCTGTTCAGAATCAGCTTCTTAGCACTGGTAACGACACGACTTTCCTCTCCCTCATTCCCGCAGCTTCACAGTGCTTTAACAGTGTGGACGCTGAGCTTCCAAAGAGTTCATTAGCAATGCAAAGACTGCAGAGAAACGAGACAAGTCATTGGATAAATGCTGGACTTTGTCCCGCCCATGGGCACTCAGCATCTCTGGGAGTCTATGGGGCTGTGGGCTGGCTCGGACGCTCAGCTTCCGCATGATGATTGGATGATCTGTCTGAGGCTGAATCCCTTTTTGATTGACAGCGAAATGAGTGAATCAGCGATCTTTTGGTGCAAACATTACGTGGGAGCAGTTTTTACTTTAATTTCTGTTTTGAGTTGAACTGGAGAATTTATTAATCCTTTTAGCAGCATCTTTGTTAAAAACGACTAGCGACAAATCGAGCTTCTATTTCTGGTGGTTGTTCTGTAGCTGCTTATGTTTGGAGACGGAGTTATATCACTCTTTCTGACTAAAAACGCTGCAGGATTTCTCAAATATGCATGAATGAGTCAAAGCAAGGCTTTGGGCATGTTTTTTTATGAGAGTATAACATTATAACATGACATAAAACTCAAACAAGTTGATTTTACATGATATTGCCCCTTTAAAGAAATTGTTTAATTTGTGTGAGTCACTGTTTGAGGAGTTGATTTTTTTGTTTAGTTTTATTATTTGGTTTATTATTGTTTGAAATTAATATTTTTTGTATAGGAGCAGATATAAGATCTTTTTCTTCTGCTGCTTTTCATTTTATTTTATTTGTATATTTTTGTTGTATGTAATGTTTTGTTTTTTAAAATGAAATGAATAAATACTATAAACTAAAAAAAAGGATCTATGACAGGGTCACAGATCATTTTCTTGAAAAGGAACGGAAGGTAGAATTTATAAACTGACACATTTTATTATGTCGGCTGAAACTGAGCTTCCTCTTCTTTAAAAACCAGCATCCGCCACTAGTCCAAGCTGATGTGCATCATACAGCAGAATGTCAAACATCATTTATCCTGAGAATTCCTTTCTAAAACATGTAGCCCTGTCATCTCTGTCTGCTGTTTTAACAACAGAATCCACTAGATTATTTAAGAAATTCCACTTCGCATTGACCTTTGCACAGATATAAATACACTCAGAGTCAGTATTTTACAATGTATTATAGTTTAGATAAATGTATGCCTTCTTCTGGTTCTTTGATATACACTTGATCAAAATAGTGTTCATATGTTTCATCTGTGCTCTATAGTCATTTCGGTCTCCGGTAACATTGTATGTTGAGGACATTTCAATTTAACAACCTAAAATACCAACGAAACTAATTTATGAAAACACCTGGAGAATAAAAGTCAACAAAAAAAGCAGTTTTAAAGGACTAAAAGTCTAGGGGTGAACAGTGACCTTGAAAACTGGAAAAAATGATAAAGCGTACATTTACAAATTTCAGAAAGGAACAYTGGTGTTGGTGCTTTTGTTGGGACATCATCATCCTGCGACAAAAGTAATCGCTGCTAACGCTGCTGAATTAGTGTTCAAAATCTAAATTCAAAATGTGTWCATTGAAAACAATTTGGATGGTAGCTGTGGTCCTGTTGTTTGAAGTGCAGCTTGGACACCGGCTGCAACTGCAGGTTTGATGTCTTGTAGGGAAGCATTAGCTGCATTAACGGCATTAACAGGGTTAACAGCATTAGTAGTGTTGCCAGAGTTAGTAATATTACCAGCGTTAACAGCCTTAGCATTTGCTTTTGTCGCAGGATGATGACAYCATAACAAAAGCCGCACACCAACAGCAAAGGCTTGGTTCTATTCCGAAACACTTAAGTGTAAATTTCAACATTTAGTCACATTTACATTTAAAATTTACATTTAGATTTACATGAACTAAATAATCAAAATGTGTTAGTGACTTTTTTTTTACATTTTATTTTAAACTTGGTGACCCAGAGGAAACAGCTACGAATGTATTGAGAAACATGGTGCCCGAATTTGTTCATGTGCATAAATTAGTAATTTAGCAGGTTACGTTGATTAGTATCAAGTATATATTCTGCTCAAAAAATAAAGTAAAACAACCATTAGCAGACATAACTGTAAATCAGAAACATCCCATACATTACATATTATCAGGTTAAATCAAACTTAAATACAAAGATTTTATCTTAGTGTCTATTTTAGGAGAGTAAGGGATTAAAATGATAGTTATGCAGAAGATATTTTTCATATTCATTGACACTTTTTCATGTGAGTGTCTCATTTATATTTATAATAAATTCCTCTCTCTTATATCTCCTGAAAAGTTTTTAAAATAAATAATGTTCCAGACATATGTTTATAAAGTAAACTGACATATAAACTATTTGCAATGTATTATACTCAGTAGTAATTTCTCCTTTGTTAATTGCACTTCAGTATTTTGTGCAATTCTTRTCAACTTAGTGTATAAAACAAAGAATATAGGTTAAGAATAACAGTCAGAGTCACAATAACAGGRTTTATATTGTTCCAAGTGGTGAATAAAAAATAGTTTTTATTGTTGCACAGCTTCATGTGGCACCATACTGAATGATATTTGGATATGCTGGAAAGGTCCTCAATATACCCTGGTATTTTGATCCTGTAAGATTTTTTTTTCTGCAAAAGGTTATTGTCTCTGTTTCTTGTTTCCAGACAAACAATTTTTTTGTCTGCAGACCCTTGACGCTGCTCTCTCATTTTGCTGCTGCTCTACTGTTATCGCATTTCCACTTTGTTTCCCACTCCTACCTTCTTCCTCCTCTTTCTTCTCCAGCCAGAGTCTCCACAAGTGCTGCCATGCAAAAATAATACGACATGGATTTGATGGCAAAGGAMCTTTTTTTTTTCCTGAAGGGTCTCGGGAGCAATTTTAGGCGCCATGTAAAATCTTCCCTCGTTTGCCAATCCTGGCCGAGCCAAACCCCAAATGAGACCATAGCTTCACACTTAAGTGTCTGTATCTAGGAACCAAACAAAATGTATTGATTGGTGGAGCTTGCTCGGGGCATTACGCTGCCTGGGAGACAGTGCGACTTGAGATGCATGTGTAACTTATTTTGAAGAATTTTATTCTCCAGGGAAAAAGCAGGCAAAGATGAAAGACGAAGGGTGGAAAAATCCATGTGAATTCCTTGGAGGAAATTTCAGTCATGCAAATGAAACAATGAAAACACATTAAGCCAACTCTGGCAATATTTGGACGCATTTGCAACTTTGTCTAATCTTTATATTCGTATAACTTTAAATGCACACAGTGTTGCACGGATTTAGTTGTTTTCCTTAAAATGGACCACAGTTTAACACAGATACAGTAGTTTGATTTATCTTATGTATTACTTCTATGTCTGCACTTTCATTTGTGAATTTTATGTGAATAGTAGTTTTATAAAGGACTCTTTAGTTGCATTTCCTGCACCAGTATAAATACCTGGGAACTGTTCTTGATGACAGACTGACCTATGGCATGCATGGACTCACTCTGTAAGAAGGCTCATCCGAATGTGTTTCTATCACTCTTAATGTGGATTCCCTCATGAAAATGTTTTATTCATATTTTATTGATTCATTTTTACCTTTTAAATTCATCTGTTGATTTGGACTTTTAACATGAAAGCATAGAAACAAACTCTTAAGAATTGTCAGGATGTGAAACAAAATTGCTGACGCAGTCCTACACAAGGAGAGGTCACTGAAAAAGACTGGAGGGAAGAAAAAGASAACTACTAGAGAGGAAAATATATCCTCGTTGCAGTCAGACATGAAGCTGGCGGAGGACCACAGTCGATGAGAGGCAGCCAGCAGGAGAGGCTGGGCTGTCTGACCCACAGACAGCTGGACGCAGGCGAGGCTGAGCACTTGTCCTGGAGAATCGTCCGTTCGTATGGCGACAGTGCTGAGTGACGCGAGATTGACAGTGACGGGTCGGGTGGACACACTCTCCAGAGACCACAGGTTCAAAGGGTGACAGCCGTACATGAAGTAGGGGGAACTTGTTTATCCGCAAAAGAAGAAAGTGGTTGAAGAAAAGTAGGGCGATGTGGTGGCACAACAAAAGTTTGAGCTGTTGTTCTGTGTCCCAGAAAGTCCATATTAATGCAGCCGACTCAAGAAGAAGTACTAAAAGGGTTGCTTTGTGTAACAAAAGAGAAGTGTCTGTTGTGATTGAGGTGGGACAGAGACATCCGTGGGAGTCTATGAAAATGTTAGTGYAGGCCATAAACATGAAGTGCTGAGGCAAGCAGCATGATGCCCACACAGAGGGGAGTGGATAACATGAACTTTAGATTCCACAACATGAGGTGCGTCAGTCTACAAAAACAGCTAAGGAACAGAAACGACTCTTCTCACAAGCGTCTATTGGATAATTTAGCGTGAACGGATGTAACTGAATCTATGAATTCTAACAAAATAAGAAGAATCCTGTTTCCTGATACACACTCTGTATCCAACGACGTCTTTGTATTAGTCAGATCTAGAGGGTAATCAAAAGGAAGTGTCTAATTTCTGGACTGGGTCTGAATTTTTAAAAACATTAGTAATTTTATCATTTAGTCAATCCACACGTCATTTGAAACACTTTGTTCAAGGGGTTGCATAGAATTTCTCTTAATTATTTCTCTTATTTTGGTCAAAGGTAAAATGTTTGGTTTGAGGTAAAATCCTCCAACAAAGTCTATATCTTCACATTTGACCTTTCGTACTTTAGCTGTAAAATGATGGACAGAGTTTTGTACACAGTAAAAGAAAAAAAAAACTTTTCTAATTCCTACACAAACAGGTCCCTCATCTTGGGGTAATTAATTACTTATGCATATGACTTAGGAGATGAGGGCATGTAATTCAAATCAACTGAGGATACATCCTCCTTCAGAGGTGCATCCACAGATCAAATTACATTGCTTGATTGGAGGCTGAGCCTCTATGCTTAATATTACCTGCATGACTTTGATGATGCTGAGTTCTTTGTGCTTTTGAGATTGGAGGRTTTAGTTTGGATTTCTTGTGTTGCTGTTCTTTGTGTTTACTTTTGTCTATCTTCAGATACAGTACAGTATGTGTATATAAATCTTAACTGCAGTCTGGCATTGTGCTTCCATGCCCTGTACGGTTCTTTCCATGTCACACACCAGCTTTTTCAGGAAAAAAGTTTGATTATTATTATTTTACAAGCAATTAAATCATTTCATTTTCATTTGAGCTCCTCATGTTGCTCTGCATTCTTGGGTCCATCTCCATTACAGTCCTTGACAATGATAGCCATTAAAGACCTTCACCCTTAATCGTCCCTGTGGCAGCCGGATTCCTCGGTAMGTTCATGCGTAACGACGTGCGTTCAAGTAAAGACAGTCATCCTATGAGACAGGACCACTGACCCTGTTAAACTATAAACACGTCTCTGCACATGTAGACAATTACGTCACTCGTTCCACGTGTGAGTCATGTTAAAAGCGAGAGGTTTGGGCCAATGAGCTGGTGGATGAGCAGGATAATACGCACAAAAACAAAACAAAACAAAAAAAAACAGACACACAGTCGCCACTGGGAAGGGGAATATTTTATCCCACAGGAGTTGTCTCATCTCCCTGTGGGTACTTGTTGCCACAGTAACTGGCGCTGCTTGTTCGGTCAGTTTGGCTAGTTCGTGGAACTTGAGAGGGGTCAACGCAGTCCACTCAACTTCGCAGCAATAAAATCACTGACCTCGCCTCCTCCACACTTCATATCCCGCTCACATGAGAGCCCAAGAGAACCTCGGCACTCATGCATTCATTCATGCCAAGGTCACATACTGTATTGGTTTGCACACAACTCCAGGAAGCATCAAAACCGACTCACAATGTATTCAAACTTCAAACTTGGCCTTTCAGATACAGTGGGATATTTTGTTCCAACTCACTCAGACTCTGACCTACATTCATTTATCCTAATTAAAACTGCAATGAAGCTCAAAAAAGAAAGAAAAAAATGTTTTCACCCAGCAGACAGGGCATCACCACATCCCACCTTTTAATTATTATTCCACCCAAACGCACATTTTGAACTAGTTCCCATTTCCTGCCTCACCTAAACACACATTTTTCCTCATAACACACTAGCTTACAAACTTTCACAATGTGTGTAATCCACCATCTGTCCTGTCCTTTTGCAGTCTCTTCTCTTTACTCTTATCAGGCTGACTGTTCAAACAGCCAGTCGGACGGACCACCTACTCACCCACTGTTTGAGCCCTCGAAGCCGGAGCTTTTGACATGAGAGGAAGCAGAGGCAGTAAACCTTGACATTCAGCCCACTCGGGGTCTCGCAGCACACTTTGCTGTACTGGGAGAACTCGCAACGGTGGATGGGCAGCGTGTTAGATCAGATTAGATCCTACTGTGACAGCRAAAGATCCCGAAAGACCCCTGATCTTTGACACCAAGGCAACAGATTTCAGCGTGCRCGTGTGAGCTCTGGGTGTCTGTGGAAACTCACTCTTGACAGTGGCGGTCCTGGTGCAGTTGTAGAGAATAGCCAGCTCTCCAAACACCTTCCCGGGCCCCATGGTGCAGAGCTTCAGGCCCTCCTTTGTCACCTCCACCTTCCCGTCTGAAACGTGAATAGAAATAGAATTCAGCCACGATGCAGTTCAGTTTCTACCCCATTTATTTATGTTTTTATTCAGGTTCATAACTGTGCAAGTTTGTCACTACATTCAGTTTGTGCAGCAAACAAAGTTTCAGGGAACTGAATGTTAAGTGTCTGAAGGTTTCTGGCTTCTAAAGTCACTCGTTTAAACTCTCATCAAAGTTAAATCCAGCAATCTTTGCTTAAAAGTGTCGTAAGATAACCTCACCTCTTTTTATTTTTTTAAAGATGTTTCCCTTTTCATCCAAGGGTGCTTTCTTAATTCAAATTGAAACCTGTGTGCTCACATATATGAAGGTTCAAATCGGTTTGGAAATTTCAGGAGGATTAGGTTTAAATCTGATTTGTATGTTCTGGGAAATAAAAAYCAGAGAATTTATACTCCCCCAAAAATTACTGTTTTAGTCTCATTAAAAACTAAAATACAGTTTCATTTAATGGTTGGATTTATGCTAATGCAGAGATAAATGTTGTTTTACCACATCTGCATAGGTGTTAAGTACAACCAGGGCTGGCCCTGGTCAATTTGGTGTCCTAGGCAAGCTTTCAGGTGGCACCCTCTTTGCAGTTTTCTAAATCTCGTCACTATACATTCTTATACTAAATTAAATAGTTTTATCTTTGGTTGAAATTAGTTGTCCAGTTGTCCAGTTAAAAYATTTAACAATATAATTCATTTGAAACAGAATACCAGAAGTCCACCTCATAAACGTCATCACCTGCTGACAGCAACGAGGAACTGTTCATGTTAACGAGCAGCGGTGGAGTGAAGCAGCTCTATGGGGGTCCAGGAGTATTCTCTCTCAGAAGGTTTTGCAAAGATCTACTCAAAATTAGGCATTGCCCAGTTATTTGATGAGCATTACTAAATTTTTGGGATTAATAAAACAAAATAACATCAGTATTTTATGAAGGTAGAACACTGAAAACCAGACTTTAACCTGAACTTTATCTGAGATCAGAACTGAGACTTCTATTAACTTTTTGTTTTCTACAGTATTTACAAACTGAACACCATTAGTGGCTTGAATGCATAATATGATACTTTTAGCATAAACTATCCTCTGCACTATATAACACCTGATGTAGTAACAAAGCAGGACAAGCTACCTTCATTAACTTGAGTAAACAGTGATTATTCTACATACTAAATCAACAATACTATGATATACAGTTATTAAATATTTTTTGTCCCACATTTGTGGAGGCCTTAGCATTTGTCTATACTGCCTGCCACAGGCTGGCCCTGGGTACAACACATACATTTTCATCTGCCTGCACTATATAAAGACATGCGATTAGAATATTGCTGGTGAATATTGAGGAAACAATATCAGTTGTGATAAACCCACAATGCTCTGTTCTTTTTCACAGCACTCCTAACACTTTCCATGTGCTTCAGCATCTCGTTTTTACACACAATGTTAGCACCATTAAAAGCTTCTCACTTATGTGACAGGAAGTCCACACCACTTCATATCTCTAATGGAACTTGTTCTGTATCATAAYGCAGAGGATTGTTTAGAGAAATAATAACCCTCTCCTTAAAAAAAATAATCCACATGCATGTGTTCGCTGCTGGTAGCTGGCACAATGCCAGCATGAAAAGAATGACACTTGAATCTGTCTAGACTGAACTTGTGCACAATGATGTACAAGCAGCCTGAAGAATCGTAACTCCAGCCTAAAGAGAGCAAATCCATTTATTTCTCCTCACACCGTAAGGGGCTCATTACCCCTGTGACTCGTTTGGTGGTTTCTGTCGCTGCACTTAGACAAGCCTCATCAAGGATGTATGTTTTCTGGAAGCTCGGGATTCCAGCAGCACTCTAACGGATTCGCCGAGCAAAAACAAAAAACATTAGAATCTGCCGAAAAGCAGCTGARGAAAAACAGCCATTGAGAAAAGTGAGTGGCTACCACACAAGAGCGGTTTAACGTGTTATCTTGTTAAAAGGTCATGACCTCCTAAGACATGAAGCCTCCAAAAAAAAACCCCACATATTTTCAGGACTTTTCTGCACAAGGATTTTTTTTCCTTTTCATTGTTCTGGAACTTTTTGTTTTTTTACCATCATCCACAACATATTACCATCATCACCCAGCATGAGACTGTACACTGAAAGAAACTCCTCAGCTCTGTAAGTGTGTCACCATGCCCTCCTGCAGCTCTTACTTTTCCTGTTGACATTTCTATTTTCTACCAAAAATTCCTGTAACAGAGATGGGTGGAAATAGTAAAATCTGAAAAATAAACAACTTTTAAAAGGATGTGAGCATATTTACAACAATGCAAGAAGTCTGCAACTGTTACAAGGTAACAAAATTTATTGTTTCTTGTTTAAAAAATAGTCCGTCAACTTTATTGTGTTGCTCCGTTTCGTCAACATTGTTGTTTTATCTGATTCAGCGTGCGCAGGATCTGGGTTTTACACAAAGCAGATCACCTAAAAAATCCTTTTGAGATATATAAAGTATTTTGTRCTACTTTACAGCTAGACCTAGCATTCCTTGAAAGAATCTATGTTTCTCAGCATATTTCATGTTTGCAAACTAAGAACATCTTATGATGAGAAAGAGCACTATTTGCTCAAACCATGCAGTGTTGCAAGAACTGTTATTGCTAAGAGTAAGGGTGAAGAAATTTATAGTTATTAGAGTTTAGTACTGATGTTAAAAGCACAACACTATATTTTTGGGTTTTCCTTTTTATAATGTTTACTCTATTATGTGTTGATTGATATAGATTAGTTGCATGTCCGAAATATCCATAACAACACATATTTAACCTTTGTGAGAACAGTAGGTGAGAATTTTGYATGAATGCCTGTGAYTCAGCCGTAGGTCAGTAGAGGGCGAACGCGGGCATTGAAGACTCTGTATAAATGGATCAACTTCCTGTTTTGCCGGCAGTGTGTGGTTGTCAGCTCCAGTGACAATAAACCCTCACTCCAGAATTCTGGTTTTGTATGGTTTTATTCCGTCTAACAATCATAATATTTAACAGTGGTGGTTTTCTATTGACTTCAGTCTTTGAACACGAATATTTCTTACAAGGATATTCAACATTTTTCAGTCTGGGACACCCTAACTGATGGAGACGGAATATATATATATA
>NW_013952402.1:9449390-9461106 GCF_001266775.1 Austrofundulus limnaeus | reverse complement strand
AGGTATTAGATGTGGCTTTAATGATCACTTTAGGAGAAGCTTATTCACATCTAAACAATAGTTCATCAGATTTTTTGCTAACACAACAAACAAATACAGGGATTAAAACTTTATTCCTCTTTACTTTTGGCAGCAGGTGATAAAAAGTTATAGTTACAAGGCACAAAGTCTTGTTTTAACAATGTCAAACACTGGCAAAGTATTAAAACTTGTTTTTAACATGCATTGAAAATAAATGATAACCCCCCCTTTGTATTCTCTATTCTTAGTTCTTTCCAGAAACAGATTGTAATTAATCATGTCATGGATATAATTTATGCTTTCCTGTGTACATCAGGGTTTCTCCAGGGGAAAAGGAAACTCCTCAAGCTTGTTAGAGTACAGAGTGGATGTAAAATATGTCTCAAAATGTTCACTTTTATTCATATTTCATTCAAAGACGTTGTATTTTAGGAGTAAACCCACTTTAAAAGAAGAGAAAAGCACAATTAACTAGTACAATCTTCTTGAAATTTGACTATTTTTATTTTTTACAGTTTTTACAAGACCTCACTACAAACTAAAACAATGTAKCCATCATTTAAGATTACAGATGTGTTTCTGGTTTGGCATTTGGGRATTTTGGGGATTAATATAGACCAACACAAGCTTACGTTAGGAAAGAATAATACTTCACTTCTGACACTGTATGAAATTAATAATTTCCTGTGCAGCCTGAGAGCCAACAACTAAATTCCTGTGAGAGGTRAGTGGTGACAAATGGTGCTTGTTCTGGAAAGCACGCTGACTGCGAGCTGCAAAGGGAATTGCCTGAAATAGACATAATAAAAATATTCATTCACTGGAGTCCTGCAAATGATCTGTTTTTAGAAAGTGTCGTTCAGAAGTTCACACGCACGCCTCAGAAACACGCCGTCCAGCTCATTTCCTGTTTTTTTTTTTTAATTTTGTTTGTGTTTGTAATAATGCCTGCTTTGTTGTACTGTTTTGTATAAAACTCACTTGAAATTCAACTCTCTGATGTAACAGCTAATAATTTCAGTTTATTCAAATGACAACACATGCAAATACATGCTCTCACATTCGGCAGATATGACAGAGCGGCACATTCATCGGCTGCGTACCGGGGGTTGGCTGTGATGTCTAAAAGCAAACATAATAAAAAGAAAATGCATTGCGTGTGTGCAATATTTATTCCTATTATGGTTTTCACTGTCAATACACCACAGCACATCGTCCTCCTTGGGGCTGTGTACAGTTGAGTTAATGCTTGATCATTTCAATGTGCGTTGCAGTGAGCTTTACATGACAGACTTTCCTTTGGCTTAAGATCAGATGTTTTTTTTAAACTGGCTGCAGTTGAAATCAAAAGGCTTTTCGATATTCTATAGCTCACACCAAACCTGAAGATTTAGGGAAAAAAATAAAAAAATTGAATGTGCTTATTATCATGAGTGATTTGACTTTTTAGTAAGAAAGGATTTCAAATAAAAACAGCAATATGTATAAGAATACAATTACTATGGGGTAATCTAACAAAGCAACATTTCCAGTGTCTGTAAATAAAGCTTTTAAAGTCAGGCAAAAAGACAAAGTTGTTCTCCCGCCTCAGCTTCCGCTGACTTTTCGTGCTTTTGGAAAGCATGAAGTGGACATCGAGAAACAGGATGTTGGGGAGTTCAAATCCCGTAGGACAGAATGCAACTATCATCTCATCCTGATGAACGCTATTCTTCCAGCAGAGCTCAGAGGTCAAACTACCCTCAGTCCCGTCACCATCCATTAGAGCAGAAGAACACGAGCTGAGCATTGTTTCCTCTCGCTTCCACCAGCATAAAAAGAGGGTCAGTGCCAGAAAAGGCTTTAGGTGGTGCAGCATTCAGGTTGACATTTCTGACTTCAGGTCAGCAATAAAAAATGAATAAAATAAAATAGAAAATATATAAATAAATGCAAGCTACACTTTTGGTAGCAGCAGGACCGATTTAATGAAGTTTATGAGGGAGAGATTGGACTTAAAGCTAAAAGCCCTTTCGGTTAGAGCGTGGGATGTTTTCAACAAGCAAWAAAATGTGTTCAGGAAATCTGTAGAAATAAAATATTGTTTTTTAAAGCACCATCTGTTTGTTTCTAGAAATAAAGGATGTAGCCCCTAAAAGTGAATTGCTTTTATGAGTAAAAAGGTCTTTAATTATTTGTGTTTTTCAGATAAATTGTTCCAAAAAATAAACCTAAAAGTCAGTCGTTGACTTCACATAAAAAAGAGTTAGAAGTCAAACTATGCATGTTGGTTTGAGGCTAATTAACAGTGAAACGTGTTGAATGAATAAAAAATGAAAAGAGAAAGTTAATTTCTCCTCATCACAACAGTGTGACAAAACGAGGGAACGATGTTTTGTGTTTTCCTTCCAGTTAAAAAAAATCCTTCAGTTAAAAAAAGAAAAGGACTGAAGCCAACGATGAAAGCCAACAGAGACGAGAGGGAGTAAGAGAAACAGACAGGGCACCGGTGATGAGGCGAGAATGGCTCAAAATGAAAATGACTTGAGTGTGTAGAACACAGACACAACACGTGCTGTTTCAGTCAGTCCCTGTTTCTGTAACTGTGGGATGACAGATACTACAACAGCAGGTTGGTGCACGCCAAACAGCCCCACAGCATCAATACAGCATGCTGCCGATGGAGCTTCGGGGGAAGATTTCTTGACGTTTAAGCTCTGGAATGCTAAAATATAGCTTTCCTCTTAGAGTGAGCAGTTAACTTTGCCCTGAATAACTCATTCTGCAAATGAAATGCCTATCATCATGGTGCAACGCTGCTGTGATGTTACCTTAAACACACCAGTATGTAGTAAAATAAGTCAGAATGTGGATGAAATTTAATCATCAATAAACAATGAAGGGTAACTGGTGGTTGAGTTGATATACATTTGCATTTGGCTCAGTACTTCTCTCTTCCCAGTAGGAGATGGCTGTTTAAAATTTCCGATTAGCTTCTTAGCATGGCTTCCTTCATGGTCGAGCTGGCGCACTACATATGTCACGGCCAAACATTCACAGTTGAATAAAATTTAATCCAAACGTTTTAAAATTCAACAAAGTCCATGTCTCCTTCAAGTACTGTATTTATTCGTGTATAATACGATCTCATGTATAATACGAGCCCCCTCCCTTGAGCTTAAAAAGCATAAAAAATTGAATCCTCAAACTACTTCCAATTTCATACAGACTTCAAGATTTTTCAAGACTTCAGTCTTTATACATGTCAGTAAAATTATCATTGGACTGTTCATTTTATTTTAACAACATATGTACTAAAAGGTAYTTTGACAACAAATATATATCAGCKGTAGCAGCATCATATGAATTCTGGCATTTTACACATAGTCCACCAGGAGGCGCCAATACAAAAGTCAGAGACTTCACATGAGGTGTGGACCATCTTCTGGGGCAAAAGCAGATTACTACCTACTCGCGAGTGCCCCCACTGGTGGGGAAACTTTTTTCAGGGATGCAAACTTTTTCAGAACACCGGTAGACGGCAGCCATTACAGACGGACATGTGTTTGTTGTTGTTCCAGCAGCGGCTCGGTCACACGCTAATGTCTTTAGTTTGTTATCATTTCTAAGGTGCAGGCCTGCCCCCACCCCTTCACATCATGTCACCTGCCTGGATCTGTTATTATCTCRCTCTGAAGCATGGAGGAGTGTCAGAAGTAATCTCGTTTCAACTGCTTTTTACGATGCGGTCTCATTTCCGAACTCAGGCATTTCGTGAATGAAGCCAATATTTCAGTTAAAATACATAAGTAAAAATGTTTATCCGAGTATAGTACTACCCCCCAACTTTATGGATGATTTTATTGATTAAGTGTTACATATTATACTTGAATAAATATGGTAATTGTTTCTCAGTAGCTGAGTCCAGACTCTATACGAAGCAAAGGGTAGAACAAGGAGCGGGTTTTTACCGGGCTACCAAATACCACCAATTTTGAGACAAAGCCTTTCATCTCTAAACTTCTCTAAATTTATTTGATGTCTCRTGACCCACAGTGGGGCCGTGACCCCAGCTTTGCAAACCACTAATTAAAATAATCAACTAAATTTAACAAAAAGGGTAAAAATAACTGAAGGGATTAAAGTCAAGACAATATGACAAAAATAAAAGCAATTTTATTCATAAATGACCTGGTAGTTGGATTAAATGAACATTTATTTATTTAAATTAAGATTCAAAGTTTAGCTTCACAAAACTTTTGGGGCACTCGCTTCACTTTGGCATTTTGTTACTTTGCCAAAAAGCATAGTAGTCGCTCTTTTTCAACACCGAGCAACGTGAGCRTTGCTCTGTGAGTCAGACCTGGGCATAAACCAGCTGACGTCAAACAGTCCTTTTAAATGTACTCCACTGAAGAATAGAAGAAGACGGCAGGGGAGATGGAAAGAAGTGTGTGTGTTGTGTGTGTTGTGTGTGTGTGTGTTTTTTTTTTTATGTGAGAAAGCAAAAATGAAGAGAGGATATTAAAAAATCAGGGGGACAGCAGGAGACGAAGATGATCAGGAACACCTGATGCTATAAGTGTACACAGCTGAACATCACATCATTTCAACTGAGAGCACTTTACCATTTTTTATTTAAATATATTTTTTATTATTTTTATTTATTTATTTATTTATTTTTAGTATATGGTGGGCTCTGCACCAACAGCATGGCAGAAAATTACTCTGCAGCTTCACACAAGTGGTTAGAGAGACCTAAAACCCAGCATGTTGCCAAAGGGAGACACGGGGCAGCAGGTTTCACAATCTTTACATCATTTTACCTCAGAGACAAGAATCCAGCGTGAATCAGTACGTGACGACATCTTAAGCCTTTCTGTCTTTTCAACGGAAAAGACAAAACATGTGCTGTTGAGATTTTACAGCTGTCTCCCCCCCCCCCCCTAATCTGGAGACTCGGCGTCTCTCTGTTTTCATTAAAACATTGTAATGGGCCCAGTTCCATGCCTGCTGCGTGTTCTACTTCTCATCAAACTCTGATTATGGCTGTTGTGTTGACAAGCTGATTGGTCGCCGGAGCAGGGGGGCAGTGAAAACGATCATTTTGCATTCACACGCTAAATTGCAGTCGCGTAATTAGCAGCTTTTCCGTGTGCACATACCGCCGCGTTTCTCTTGTGCCGAGCGGATTTAATGAGACGTCTCAACCCCACTGTACGGATTAATACGGCGACTTAAGTAGCAACATGATAGGCTGGTTTGATTGTCTTTCTTYTTCTGTGTCCCCAGAGACACGAAGAAGGAATAAAAGACCCACTTCTGAGATTATTTTCTCAACAAGTTATTTTTTTTATCTCAGCTAGTTAGAATATTAGAAAAATTAATCTTCTCACAAGATACATCGTTAATCTTGTAGCAGGGGCGGGGAGGCTCGTGAAATATTGTTTATTCGTTTTCGGCCTTGTTGAAGATTTCCGAAACTGCTGGCGAGCATATGCAACAGTTTTCTCAGCTGCAGATAAAAGCGTCGGGAGGAGAGAAACTTCCGATGCTGATCAGCTCCTGTTTCTCTGATTCAGCCAGCAGGTGTGCAAACGAACGCAGTTGTCAACATAAATTAAYCTGCTACCACAACAAAACAAGCGTTGTTATCGTGAGATGAGAATAATTAACTTGTAATAAGATAAAATCAAAGATTAATTGCAGGCACCGACATCTTCCCCAGCTTCCGTGGGGACCGGTGTTTAGTCACTTTAAAGTTTTAGGAGACTCTCCATAGCGTCACATTTGTGTCTCTGGATATTAGGCGCTAATTTTTTTTTTTTTTTTTTTTTTTTTTTTTTGTAAATGTGGTGAATGGTTTTATTCCAGAGTGTGAAGACCCAGTGGGGAGGGGTGAGTGTGTGGGAATTTGTACCCAAAAAAAGGCACATTGGCAAAAGAAGTTGTTATTAATAGTCACTTTTAAATGTAAGTAAAACAACATTTTTTGGAACCACTGTTTTAAACACGCAGCGTCTATAAAACCGCAATCAAGACCGACAGCTTATTCTTTCACCCAGTCGCTATAAATTTTAAAATATCAACACTTTATTTAAATTTAAACATATGAAGCACATAAAAAATCAGCTTATACATTATTCAATTACTCTTTAATRATGTATTTAGACACACAAGTGCTCCGGCATCCATCAAGGGTACTGTAGCACCCCTGCTTCCCACATTATAAAATGATGCTCAAAATGGTTCAGCAAATATTTACAGATTGATCAAAATGTTACTGTACATACAGTGTATGAATGTACAGTGAAGCCACGCAAAGTTGCATTTCACAGTTTGCGGACTCAGTCTTTGTTAAGCTTTAAACGTAAACGTCTTGTAGTTAGCKGTAATCCCCGTTATTTTGCGGAAACCAAAAATTCAGTAAATACTGCCCAGTAAGGACTTTTTTTTCTTACTCTCATGTTATTTTGTGAGTTTTCGAGCYAAATTATTAAGAACATATAATTTACTAATTTTAYAACATAAACATTAATGTAAATTCAATTCCATACAACAAAAAAAAGTATTTTAGAATACTTGATATATGCCATGTGCTCATGTTCTGCCCGAAGCRCGGCATTTCCACTCCCTTACAGTTTACTGCACAGTAGCCTGGTAAAAACCAGACCCTGTCCTTCACTTTGCTTCGTACGAAGGTCTGGACTCTCGGCTATAGAGAAGCGATTCTTGCTGGAGGCGTGGCCTCTGCTGAAGTTTAAAACAATTGGATCGGTTGGCCGTGACATACAGTATGTCGCTGTGAAGGAGGCTAAGCTAAGAAGCTAACCGGAAATGGCGTGCACTGTAAACAACCCTACTGAGAGGAGAAAAGTACCGAGCCAAATGAGACCGCTGTAAATGAGAGCTGCTGCTTTGTCARACAAATTTAATTTAATTTAGAAGCCTTATCAACACGGACTGGCTTCATTCACTTCCTCCACTGCCGTATGCTAAACTAACTAGCAGACACTGCGCAGAAAATCAACGTTTTTCAAAACTCCGCCTTCTGTTTGCTGATTGGCCCAGGTAAAGTAAACTATAAGCAGACACTGCGCAGAAAATTGATGTTCTGTTCTCTCGAAGAAACCCTTGTCTGTGGGAGAAATCCCAGAAGGATCAGTAAAGGGAAACTAGAATTGAGCGGAGCTGCGTAGGAAGGCAAGGGCCAGGCTAACTGCACAGTACTGTGTCGTGTGTTGCTGTTAACGGTTGTGCTTATGTTTTTTTGCTTGGTTCTTACCGCATTGCATGCCACCCAAATGTGTTGCAGGGTTTTGTTGGACAGCATCTAGTATTGACTTTTTTTTTCATGATTTGTGAGAACTCTAAGAACATAACACCTGCAAAAACTGGGGCATCACTGTACTGTAATACTATATTAGTGTTGTATTATGACAGCAATTGGATTTAAACCTTGTATGGATTTAAAATTTGGACTTTTTTCTATTTTGGATTGTTTCTTTTTTGTGAATTGTAGCTACAGTAAATAAATTAACTAAATGCTAGAAAATACTGCCTMTTCTACAATAAGTGGCATTAAGAGAAGTGAAAAAATCATTAAAGCAAAAGTTCCAACAAGCATATGCACAGATTTTACTGATGAGCACTAAAAACAAAGATCTGTTTACGCCTCATGCTTCAAATCAAAATTAAAAAATTATTTTTATTGGTCAAAGGTAACCCTGAACAGAACTAACAGGAGACCAAAAATAGGTTAAAATGTAAAACCACAACAGAACAAACAAAAAAAAACTTATTTTTCTTCTTCTGGTCTGGTTCTTACTCATCAATTAGAAATTCAAGACGGGACATCTGTATATTTTCAGAGCACATTTTGCAACACTGATATCATCTTCTTTCACAAGCAGTGTATGAATTTATTTATGTTGTAAACACAAAAGACGCCCTGCAGTACAGAAGCCTTTCATCATGACTCCACTGTGTTGACAGTATAGGCCTAACATCTCAATAAGACATGAGCTGCTCTGAAAACATCATTTGTACATTGTGGATGGTCTATTTAAACACCTACAGCAGGATGCTTTTGTTTTGAATAAGGCTAAAAAAATCACTAAAGCCCAATGAACAGACTTTTTCTCTTTCTTTACTCCTCTCCACACCCCGTAACACATGCTGCTGTTATATTATGTCTATTAACTTTTTTTTCTTTACTCAGTAATTAACATGTAACTGAGAGAAGGTGTTATTCCGCTGAGGATGAACGCATCACTCCAAATATCTTGTCTAACCTGAGCAGATGTCTTAAGCTGAAAGCTCAGGATTCACTCAGCAGATGTCTTAATTTGCCTTTCTGAGTCTCGGAGAAAAACACATTAATAAAAACCAAAAGAGCCCAGAGGTGTGCAACATWAAGACGTGCAGAGCAGCATTAAGAGCCAAAAAGCTTCGGTGTCGCATAAAAACAAACATTAAGTCTGCCACTTTTACTGCCAGTGTAAAACTTTCCTCAGATTAACGGACTTGAATGACTGCAACACCTCGACAAAGTTACAGAAGTCATATATTTTGTTTATTTATTCAGCGGTGCAGGACAGAAAACATAAAAAGTGTCAAAAAGACAGACTGTTTGTTAGACTTTATTGATTTTATGCATAAATTAGAACGCAAATAAGTTTTTAAAAAGAGTCTGTCCTCTGTGATTCAGGGCCGTTCCAAAAATCTTCAAATTGTGTTCTGTTTGGCAAGATGCTGTTAAGAGTAAAAAGCTACTTTTCAGGTATCTGTATACCTGTATATCTGTAGTTTTCTTGCTTAAAAATAATCAAAAGAAATTTACAGTGAAGTCAAACATGGGTTATGTCCATTGGTGGGCACAGTTCCCACAAAGCACTAACAGGGGGACTAATTTCCTGATTAGTGCTTTAGGGCTTTTGCTAATTTTAAAACCTGTTAGTGGATTAGCACCTGCTAAATTTATGGGCTAAATTTAGAATCACTAACGGAGGTATTTAAATGTTATTGATCAACGTTAATGTTAACAGCTGACGGTGAAAGTTGTCACATTTTGTTCAAATGTGTGTCACTTATTCACTTAGTGACAATTTATTGACAATACATGAACCCAAATACACCTGTGGAATGTCAATGATAAGTCTTAAGAGAGCAACATGATACTACGTGACTCATGTTGTCTGTTGAAGAATGTTCATGGATTGACTGGATTATTTTAGTGCTTTAGAATTAGGGGACCTAAAAATCTGAGTTAGTGTTTTACAGCTAGTGGAACAAATTTTTAGATTAGTGCTACCGACCACTGGTTATGTCTTCTTTTTTGTTATTGTGGGTGTTTTCTTTTTGAGATGATATTCCAAGCAAAAAAACTTAAAATAATGTCATCGTCTGTCAGTGTTTCTTTGAGTTTTATTAGTTTATTCATTCATTTCATTTCATTTTCTTTTGTTTGTTTTTTCATTTATTTTCTTGTAAGTTTATACACTTTTTCCATTGTGTTTCAATAGTTAGTGTGTAGATCTTTATTGTGCTTGTGTCAATATTCTTCCTTTGCCACCCTCACCTGTTTCCAGTCTTCAATTAGCTCAGCTGTTCCCAATAAYTCATTACCTCTGCTCCATATAACCAGTTTCCTGCCACCACCACCACCTCAGCAGATCACTGGGTGTTTGCCATCAAGGCTTGGTTGGGCATTAGGAAAAGATAAATCAGGAATCTGTAGCTGATGATGTTTAACGATTTGGTGCAGAAACATGAATGTAGAGGCACCACGTTTCAGCTGCTGTTGAGATGGTGATGAGAAATAATAAACCAACTAATCCAATGTTTTATAGAGACTGAATTAGTGAGCAGTCACTGGGATTAGAGTTCCTCCTCTGGRGAATGTGAACACTCCAAATATCAAGAATTTCCTAACAATCCTCTCAGTAATTGTTGGAATATTTCAAACYGAGTCAAAAGTTTTGGTTTAATGCAGATTTTCTTTTGGGCTTTCTAATGATTACTCACTATTTAATGAGCTCAGCGTTTTTAATCTTCATTGGCTCATGAGATCATTTTTTAAAACCTCAGATGTTGTCCCATCAGTTCTTTACTATCAAGTCTGAAACAAGGCTGTGTTTCTTAATTTTGGAAAAACCGAGGCTATATCCTGTCTGTGTGCTAGAATTTACAACGAAACACAAACRAGAGAGAATTTCCCAGAAGTTAAGCATGTGGAACAAATAATCACAGTTCAAAGAGAAGTAGAGTTATTAGGAAAAAAATGTCTCGAAGAGGAGGAAATTTAAACTGAACAATCATTTATAAAATCTTCTAAAACCTGATTCCATAAAACTAACCTTTTTAAGTTCATGAGATGATATCAGTAAATATAAAACTATATAAATACATATCATTGAGACGTTGTTTAGTTAGAATGTGCAGCACATTTCAAACTCTAATTTGGCCCTTGTTAACATTCAATTTGGCCACAAGTTTGATTTTCTTTTTTAACTATATTCTTTTTATTTTTAATAAGTGCATAATACTCATGAAATTAGTCAACTTTAATTACCTTTTCTGTTTTCTATTCTCATTTTTGAGTAAAACATATATATTTTTAGTGACAGGTTTCTTTTTAAGTAATTTTGCTTGCTTGTAATAAAATGTATCTCTAAGAAATAAATGAATACGTTGTTAATAGAAAGTAAGGTATAAGAAAATACTGCTAACGTTGTGTCTTTCTATGTGTAATCTGTTTTATTTTTCTTTATCCATTGGGCTATATATGTTCTAAATGCTACATAAACTGTAATTTTTAAAAGTAAGTTCTATTTCTATCTGAATAATTTGTTATAACATGTAAATTTTGTAGTTTCCCTTTCGGATCAATAAAGTATTTTTGAACAGAATTGAAATCTAAGATGTTTTTTTTACAAAAGTTATTGACAAAAATTGRTCTTTGGCTCAGACCAAATACTAAATTTTTGCTGACTGTGTATCTGAGATTGACACCCCTGATGTCAATGATTTTCAATTATTTGAAGCGGGCAAATGAATTGTTGCAACTGTCAGGATTGTTCTTTTTTTTGAGTGTGTGTGCGTGTGTGTGTGTGTTTGTTTGTTTGTTTATCCACCAAAACCTTGGAGTCATGCAAAGTTGTTTTACAGTTATGTCCTCTTTTCACCACTGTACTCACCTGCTGAAAACAAATTAATAAAGGGGAAACAACTCAGCATCTTTCCATCATAACGATTTATATTGAAAGGATTATAAATTGGAAACTATGGTCACAGGTGAGCTCAACTTTACTGCCAGAATCTGTGCATTCTTCTCCATGGTTTAGGAACTTGTTCATTGCTAACAGTGTAAAACACAGTCCTAAAATTACCTTTTTATATTTTCCACACATTTTTTTTCTATCAGTTCTTTTAATACACCAGGTAAAACATCTGACTTATGGTATCAATTTTACAGTCAACCAAACTTGACTATAAATGCCAAACCAAACATGAACAGGACAACCAACAGCAACCCATCTGAACACAGAAACACTCAAAGTCCATAAAGAAAAAAATTGTATAGGTCTTCTGGACGGGTTCTTCTCTAATGAAACGTTTCGTCTCTCCTCCAAGAGACTTCTTCAGTCTGAGAGTTTCAGGCAAAATTCAGGCTTTTAAGCACTGTAAAGCCTGAATTTTGCCTGAAACTCTCAGA
>NW_013952402.1:9446627-9448509 GCF_001266775.1 Austrofundulus limnaeus | reverse complement strand
ACACACACACACACACACACACACACACACACACGCAATGGTTCCGTTGTCTTTCCAGACGAGCAACTCAGAAAAAAAGGTGTGAGCCTCAAAGGGGATAAAGGAATCACAAATTACTCATTAAGCCCGGCTCGGAGGTGTATTCCTCGTCYTCGGCAAAGGGACAATGAGAATCAATTTTTATCAGAGGGAGGGGAAGCAGGGTAAAAATAATAAGTTCCTGTTTTAATCAAAGAGGCTGCAAAGAAAGTTAAAAAACACTGAGACTACATACAAGACAGGTGGCATAAAAACGAGGCGAAACGGATGAAACACGTGGGGTGGGGAGAGAAAAGAGGTGATGAGTGAGTGTGGAAGGAATGTGACAAGAGGACAGATTGGGGTCAAAGTTGGTGAGATGTAAGAAAGGAAGCGTCTGCGGTTCCATGCTCGGGCATTTTGCATTGATAACCGTCGGCGGCACGACTGTGTGAGAATGTGGGAAAATTAAAGCAAAGGGAAGCGATGAGGAGGACCTCTCACCGGCAGAAATGGCAAACCCAGACACGACACGTGCCAGTTTTTTTTTTCCTGTTGGTTACGAGCAGATGGTGCTCCGGCTCATTGCGGGGCGAGATCATTAGTTTGCAAAACACACACACTCAAAGCATTTGCACATAAATAACATATTACACGCACTTCTATTCTTTGAAATTGAGGCATTTCAGACAGCTGAGGTGTATTGCATGTCAGCAAACACGTGCAGTCCTCAGAACAACCCAGCTGTGGTCACTGTTTCTAATAAACACTGGGTACACGTTGAATCTCATCCACAAATTAGAAAATAATGCCAGAAAGTAAGTGCATTTTACGTAAGCGCATCGCTTTTCAAAAAGCTGCTTCGATATTGGATCAACAATGCCGTCGGTCAAGTCAATCAGTTCGTGAGAGCAACTTAATATCCATTTCTCGTGACATTTCAGGCAGCGGCAGCTCAGAGGAATGTCATTACACACACAGTCACTTAATAACTACATTCTACTCTTTGAGCACACTTGGGGATTTTCGTAACAGCGCTGACGCCACCTGATTGTGACAGGTWCCCCTCCCCACCTCCTACTTGTGTGCCATTCCAATTACAGACCCCCTCACCTCTTCAGCCGACACCCCCCACCCTTCATGACTCCTTAATGAGGCTCCACTGAAAGCTCATTAAAGTTATCACGAGAGGCRAAGCTTTTGTGTTTGGAGCCGTGTCTCATGTCAGACAGTTGGGTGTCCTGCTCCAAAAAAAAAAAAAATGACTACACATGTCGGGATGTGCAAAGTGTCTGGACACCCTTTGGCTAAAATTTGACTTGATTTTTGCACCGTAAAATGTTAGAAATGTGGGTTTTCCCAAGTTTCTGGTGGGGTTTGGAGGATATTTCACTTGTTCTAGTTGTAAAAGTCTCTTAGCTCTGTGAGATTCTTAGGTGAGCTTTTGAGTGTGTTCCTCTTTTTTGAGGTCTATCTGCAAATTTTCAGTTATGTTCACGTCAAAGGACTTGGAAAGCCAAGAGCAAAATTTCTCAGCTCATGCAATGCAGGTAGTAATGTTGTGTAATTTTGAGGTATTTCAGCCCAGTTGTGCAGACAATCCCTGTTTTCTTGAGCATTTATCCATATGGTGTAATAGTTAGTTTGAGGRATTTTCTGGTATTTAATTGACTCTATTCTTAAATCTAACAATAAAAAGTACATTTTACCACTGGCTAATGATGTAAAAGCAAAATGCTAAAAAAGTAAAATGTTAAAAAAATGTCACTAACACATTTTCATTATTTAGTTCACTTTGAGTGTGAATTCCTATTTAAAAAGTTTCCACTGAAATTTTATAGCTACTTAGCTCACTGTTCTTACA
>NW_013952402.1:9441397-9443947 GCF_001266775.1 Austrofundulus limnaeus | reverse complement strand
CACATTTCCATTATTTAGCTAACTTTGTGAGTGTAAAGGCCCTGTCACACTAGACAACTTATGCCAACTTGTGAAACATTTTATGTCTAAATTGCTGATAATATATTTGATCAATTAGTTCTAATTACTTTATGAAGACGCTGAAAATAAGCTTCCTGTTGATTTTTTTCAATTCCATCTTCAACGTAGAAGTCTTTAAAATGTTCATAAGTTGATATAGGTTGTCTAGTGTGACAGGGCCTTTATACTCACAAAGTGAGCTAAATAATGGAAATGTGTTGGTAACTTTTTTTACGTTTTATTTTATACTTGCGACCCCATATTTTTCATAAATTATTCTGCTCAATTTCATTTCCTGAGAAACTTTTGATGGATACAAAAAAAATAGTTCATTGTAAACTCTTAGGATTGTTTAAAACTCGGCCAGTTGAGGTGGTTTGAGCATCTGGTAAGGTTGATACCTCCCTTGTGAGGTGTTCTGGGCATGCCCACCTGGATGGAGACTCCAGGAAAGACCCGGGACAAGATGACCTCTTTTCTACTCTCTTGCACCCTCACGTATGCTCAGAATAACCTCCCACAACCTATTTCAGTCCCACGTGAAGGAAATTCAGCTGCTTGAGATGCCTTTGTGGAGCAGCCTCGACGAGCCTGAGCCCAAGCAGGGAGTTATGGTTCATTATGAAGCTGATTGGCTGCCGTAACGAGACGCAGTTGTTGTATCAGTGTTCGCTACACGCTGTGATCTGAGGGGGGCAATCAAACTAAAACGTGTGTGCCTCGACATTTTTTTTTTTTTTACTTTGCTTGAACCTTTTCCTCCCAAGATGCTACTTTGACAGCAGCGGCACCAATTTGAAGTCTGCATAAGTGAAGTTGCCAGGCAACAATGCAGAGCAATGTGTTTGTGAGTTCATGTTTCTGAAACCCAGCGCATTCCTTATTTCCACATCACCCTATAACACCAGAGTTACAGTCCAGAGTTCAAGACTTCTGGCTTTTAATCYGTATGAGTGAAAGTATGAGTTCTAAAGCAAAAGTTACAGTACATATGCTTCAAACCTGCTGTACACAGTGCATCCTTTTACACTCATGGCTCTGAGTCACACTCGGGTRCCTCTAGTGATTATATCTCTAAGCTCCAGATGAGAGAGGAGCCCATCTCCTTTCATTCTGCTACAGTAGGGTTCGCTCTGTGGGCACAGAGAGAGTTSCCTCTGAAGATTCCAGCCTACAGCACAGCGAGAGGAACAGCTTTCAGAATCCCAGACAGGAGCAGAGATTTGTTTTTTGCATTTTTTGAAGTCTTGACGAAATCAAAAGCCCGGCATTTCTTAGACAAATGCATGTCACCATCACCGTCTGTGTTGAGAAATGACAGAACTGTAGATCGTTTGGTCAAACCTTGAACATAACATTGTGTGCAAACTTATTCAATATGTCGCGTTCAGAGTATGTGTTGTGAATTATTCAGCTGCTACCCCATAAAAACTTCTGATATCTGTAAAACTGGCTGAGTTAAAGCCAGTTTTGTAAGGTTGTTTAGTTGTAGAGGCCATCTTGCATTAGATTAACTTCTAAAGCTGTTCACTTGTATCCAATCATTATTCCCCAAAGCRTTCATCAAAATCCATTTAGTTGTGAAATATGCCAACAACCAAACAGGGTGGACWCAAAACATTAATACCAAAGTTTTAAGCACATAAATATATGCACTTATAGTGTTAGAGATGATACACAGCAACTACCACAAAACTTTGTTGGCTGTGATTGCCATGTTGAATGAAAATAATTTTAGGTACACACCCACTAATTACTTAATCAAAATTTCATTAAAATYCWTTCTGTGGTTTTRTATGTTGCAAACAAACTGGCAKATTTGACTCCATGATGGGCTRATGCTCAGAGTATTGTAGTTTRGTCTCAGCTACTGCCACACCAAATTGGAGCCTGTTATCTGCAAAACTGACTGAGTCGTTGTCATTTTAAATCTTTGGTCCAGGATGAATTTTCAACTTCCGCCATCTTTGTTTTGCTGTTTAATTTGTTGACAGCTCAATGAATTCTGGGATTTTGTCAGCTGGGTTCTATACTCAGATGCCATGTACGGTTTTGAGGTTTGTAATAAAAAAATTATATGCAAACAAATAAAATACAGCCCATGAATTGAGACACAACCTTTATGTTTACCTGGCTGTGGCAGACACGAAAGACATGGGTAAAACCATGTTTCTATTCCCCTTTGCTTTTCTGTGGCAGGAAATAAATATAAAAATCTGGAACAAAGGTGCATTTAAGTCAAGTTTTAAAGGGTCTATATTATGTGTTTCTCAGGCATATATTTAAATACTATACCATAATAAAGTATCTACTGTATATCACCTTTAGTTGTTATTTAAATGCTGTTTTTATGTTTAAATAGAAAAATAAACTTATCTTCTCATCACTTCCTCTTCTAAACGCCTTGAAATTGGCCTCTGTCTCTTTAAGAACCTCCTTCTGCTTCTGTCTCACTCATTTCTGTGCACGTGTGTGTGTGTGTGTGTGTGT
>NW_013952402.1:9437543-9439070 GCF_001266775.1 Austrofundulus limnaeus | reverse complement strand
GCCTGCAAGAGTCATGGGTGGGGTGTATGGGGAGGGGGGCGGGATGGGGTGCGCTCTGCCATGAGGAAGTTCGACTTAAAGACACGTCCCAGGGGCGTTTCTGGTCCCCACCTGTCGTTTTGCTCCTCTGCATGGCTGCCTAAAAACACTGCAGGATTTCTCAAACATGCATGAATGAGTCAAAGCAAGGCTTTGGGCATGTTTTTTATAAGAGTATAACATTATAACATGATATAAAACTCAAAAGCTGATTTTACATGATATTGCCCCTTTAATAAATCTGCTGCGAGGTAAAGGAGAAAGTGGTAGAGAGGTAATAAATTACACGTCCGTTAAATAACGTGGACAGAACATACTGTATACTCTCTGATGCCCAAAGCTGTTTCTATTCAATTAATGGTTCATGTAAACAGATCGGTGTTTACTGCACAGGAATTTTAAAGCATSTCAGATGTTGTGTCATAAGGAGTCAAAGCCATCAAACACCCGTTTCACAGAGAGAAGCAGCACAATGCCACAGCGGGCAYGCTCGGCTGTTATTCAGATGCAGTGAGAGAAATGACTGCCAGCAGACGTTCAGCTTAAACCACAAAACAACACACTGACATTCCTCTCTGTCACAGTCAGACGATWAAAAAAAACACCATTTAAGCCTCGCTTAAACCTTCAACAAATTTTCCCCACAGAAATCTGTCACAACATTGTCTCGGCCAACAGCCGGTCAGATAAAATAATTGGAAGTCGATCCAATTTGAGTCAAGAACTTGTCAAATCTGGGCTGTAATCTCAAAATCCCCTGRATACCTCCACCTGAGTGAAGTGGTCCATCGTTGCACTGAATACTTCGGCTGTCAAAGGAAACTGTCAGCGTACAGTCAGAACTCRGGGTTAGGAGCTGACTTCTTAACAAAACTGCTCTCGCTTTACTTTTCACTCTTTTCTGCCTTCCTGTCTGTGTTTGACTTAAAATATTCCCCAAGGAAGAATATAAACGGAGTAGAGCAGGAAAGTCAGAATCTTATTATGCATGTTTAACCTGTTAAAGAATGTATTGTTTTTAGTTTGTTGAATGGGTTTCATACATAGAGGGTCAAAAATTCCAAAAACAAATTGTGAAAAACATTTATGAGAGGTTGACTTGTAATGTGGTTGTTTTTCACATTAGAGGATTTTTCTTGAAGATGAAAGCCCTGTTTAAAAAAATAGATTGTCTGAAGGGTTTATGCCCACCGGAGGGAGAAACAGRTAAACATTTTTCCAAACCACCCTTAGATTAAATCTTCAACTGATTAACTGAGGATTAAGTGGCACATTAATCAATAAAAATAATTATTTAAAGAACACATATTTTTATGGCAGACAGCCGAAGGGCAAAAAGAGGGCATGATAATGTTTTTTTTCCTGTTTGTCTATGTGTTTATTTATGATCCAGTGGGTGGATTTTAATCAAACTTTCAGGAAGTAATCATTAGAAGATGGCCACCACAATTAATCAGCCTTAGCCAACACAGAAATGGAAATAACTCA
>NW_013952402.1:9420780-9437118 GCF_001266775.1 Austrofundulus limnaeus | reverse complement strand
TTGGGACACCCCTACACCATGCACTGACATCTTRCAAGATCTTACATCATTAGCAAGTCATTTACTGTACAAAGTTTGACCAAAATGGCTACAACTCTGATTAGTTTAAAACTAACATGAAAGGTGGCAGGTACTTTTCTTCAAGGAGCACAAAGTTTTTAATTACGTCAAACTCAGTGAGAACATTTCATTTAGAGTTTTTTGCCGACGTGACAAAAAAACTTGTATTCTCCTGCACAGCGGTTCAGCAGTAAATGTATTTGTTTACGAAAAACAGAGTTTCATTAGATTAAGTGGACTTGTCACTAATTGTGGGGGTTTTACTGTGGATAAAATACTTGATAGTAATTGGATATGATTATACTTGTTATTATCATCATCATTAGCCACCTGTACGGGTCTTTGGGGATGACATTGCCAATCAAAAACCAATTTCRTCACCATGGAAACATGAGCCTTTGTCTCTGTTGCAATCAGTTTTTGTTTTATTTTCATTTTCTTTTTTTTTTTTCAACTGGACAGATGCTCGTTTACAGCCCAATGTCTGAGTACTGGCCATGGGCTCGTCACCGTCGTACTTCCAGGATCACTTCTGCTTCACCCGGAGGCGTGATAACCGAACGTTATCATGCCTCGTAATAAATGACAACTGCCTCAGTCTCCATCGTTTCATTTGACAGGGAAATGATGGACACYGTTGAGACGACGCAGCTGTGTGTGTTTACAGCACGGCGCGCTCAGGCATCCTGTCACCCAGGATTATGARGAGGCACGGACTCAGACGGGCTTCCTCAGACCTTGGTATAAAGTCATCACCTTTGGGCCATGAATAGATCTTAATGCATTTTTTTTTTGTTTTGTTTTGTTTTAATGCAAAACAAGTCCAGAGCTGGGCAGAAACTGAGTCTGAGGAAGCCACAGATATGATAAAATAATGACGATAATGGAAATGACAAATAATCAGAGTTGTAAAGTAACTACTTTGTTAGTGTACTTAAGTAGAATTTTTGGGTATCTGTACTTTACTTGAGTAATTACTTTTTAGCCTACTTTTTACTTCTGCTTCTTACATTTTCACACAATTATCTGTACTTTCTACTCCTTACATGTTTAAAAAAGACAAGGAATAGAAAGTCGTTACTTTTATTTCATTTCTGCTTGTTTTCATTCCAGCTTGTTATTGTAAAAAATAAATACTGTTCATATAAATTGTGCCTCCTAGATAGAGTGAATTTAATTGTGGTTGAATGAGAAGTATAAATATATAAAACTCTGATACCGTATTAGTTTGTACACAAACAAATCATGTCACACTCCAGCAGGACATAATCATTAAAATAAAAGGACTGTACTTAAGAAGTATTTGTGTTTCATGAATTACATTAATGCATTTGGCCGCAGCCCTAGGATGGATTTTCATTTTGGGGAAAGGTTTAGACAGCCTTGATATACTGTATATATATACTGTATATACACGGTGGTCACCTCCTAATAAATGTCCTTACAGAAAATCTAACTGCTCATTTTAAATCAATACTTTTACTTTTAATACTTAAGTACAAAAAATATCAGATACTTTAATACTTTTACTCAAGTATCACTTTGTGGTACTTTATACAACACTGCAAATAACCAGCCAATCGTTTGGTTTTAAGTGACCGCTGCTGAATCTAAAGCTCTGATTCCAGGTCTTCCGTCTCCGTCAAAGACGAACCCACAGAGCCCCTCTACAATTATTTCTCTTAGATTAACATCATTCTTTCTTTTCTCTTTTCTGTAGCACTCAGGAGGAACCATTTCACCATGTCAACGTGACACTCGCGCACTGGTGACCTAGCATGACAAGTCACCTYTGGCACCATCATCCTCTGTGAGCCTTCATCTCGGGGAGAGATTGACAGCAGATTTTAAAGCCTCTGCACTTAAGAGATTCACGCTCTGAGGGGGGGAAAAACTGTTAGTCTTTCATGTTTTCACCCACATTCTTCTGAGATGTGGTGAACTCATTAACAAGGATGTTACTCTCTTGTTTTACTTTAACTACGGGTTCGACACTTTTCCCCCCACAAACATTTCATCTCAGGTTACGGCACAGCATTGAGTCCAGAGTCTGGGTTTTGCATGGGATTTGCATAAACTCTTTGCATATTTGACTTTTTCCTCTGCGGCCCAGAGATAAGGGGTAACAAAAAAAAAGAAGGCCATACTTTTTGCATGAATAAAACGAACGAGGCTAGACGCGAACACAGCTCACATACGTAAACATAGCAGTAGCACAGTCTAAAACATACACTCTGGTAAATGTTCATTCTGCTTGAGTACAGCAATACAGTCAAATAAATGTGCTTACATCTGCTGGAATTGCCCCTGTGAATACTAAATAATGGAAGAGAGTTTTTACAGCTGTGTGGATGCACATTCTCTAAAAGAGAGACAAAGCTGAGCCTAATCCGTACACGGATCTAACCTGGTTGATATTTTGAATAATAAATGCCTGAATGTTTTCACAGAATTTAAGATTCATGGCTAATATTGGCTCATAGATATTGAAAAAAATGTATATCATCTTCTTGAATTCCTGTGTTTGTGTCTGTCTGCTCCCAAAAAATCTCATAAACCATCAAACAAATGTTAATGAAACTTATAGAAAGTAATAATTGGGTTTTCAGGCCAGCATTGTAAATAAGAATTTGTTCTTAATGTTTTTGCCTGGTTAAATAAAGGTTAAAAGGAAAACATCTACACTCATTACCCTTTTRGAGTCAACCTGATTCAAGATGGCTGCCACGGTAAGTTTATCTTTAAGACCACAAAAAATGTTCTTAGCTCTGTCAGGTTTACAGTGGAGCTGTACGGAGCCCGCGAGGGAACATGGGGGATTTTTTTCCTTTTGCGTTCTCACGCAATACTATTGCGTTACCTCGCAATACTTTTGCGTTACCTCGCAATATCTTTGCGTTACCTCGCAATACTTTTGCGTTACCTTGCAATACTTTTGCGTTACCTCGCAATACTTTTGCGTTACCTCGCAATACTTTTGCGTTACCTCGCAATACTTTTGCGTTACCTCGCAATATCTTTGCATTACCTCGCAATATCTTTGCATTACCTCGCAATATCTTTGCATTACCTCGCAATACTTTTGCGTTACCTCGCAATATCTTTGCATTACCTCGCAAAACTTTTTGGGTTACCTCGCAAACTTGTTTTGCGTTCCCACGCAAAAGTTTGTTTTGCATATGAACTGAATTAAATCAGACTTTTATTTTGAAATATCTGGTTACCAAAACAGGATGTGTCGCCACAGTTCGTGAAATTGACATTGATGTTGCGTGGCTGTACTGTGTTAAAATATCGGCATATGACAAACTTTCATGTGTGGCTGTGTGATATATTCATTCTTAAACTGAATTAAAGCAGTAGGCTAACTCGCTAATGGTGAACATGTGAATTGTTAATAAACCACAGGCACAACTGTGATAAAAGACTTTTGCGTTCCCACGCAATAGTATTGCGTGGGAACGCAAAAGAAAAAAATCTCCCGTGTCCCCTCGYGGGCTCCGTAGAGCTGACAGTCATTCACAGCACGTTATCCAAGTGTGACATTTTGCATCATTGCAAATATTATTTTCAAGGTTTGACCGAAGCACAACCCCGCCATTTTCTTGTCTACTTCTGTCATCCTGAACATATTTTCTAAGGATGCCAACATGAGATTTTGCACGAGCTTTAACCAAAACAACTTTAACTATCTTTTTATTTATTATAACAGGATCTGAAGGCAGGTTTGCAGTTTATAGAAATGCAAGGACTTTAACTTTTAAACTACGTTTGACCAAAAAGAACACGGAGGAAATGCCTCACTAACCCAGTAATAAASGTAGGAGGCCGACAACCGAAGCAACAATCAATTTCAGTGACTCATTCATCTTAGTAAATATATCAACCTTTAAATGTCACTGCCTCTGTTCCAACCAACAACAGTCCAGGTTCTCCATGTCTTTGTTCTTTCTTAGCACTCGTACGCATTATCTGGGAAGTTTTACTTATTTCAAACTTTAAATCGTTTAATCTGTACGAACCAGTTATTAGAAGATGAGGCTCCAAAAATCTTTGTTTGCACAAGTCAAGTGTAAAAGTTTTATTATTGGTTGTATTACAACAGTAACTGAAGCACAAAGAAMAAAAGTCCCAAGTCAAAAACTGAGAATCTTTTTTCAGTATGCTAAATTATTGCTGCTTTATAGATTATTAGAAAAGAAAACTGATAAGTGGAAATATACTTGGATACTAATAAACACTTTATCATATTTTATTCTTCTGTTAGAGCTTTGCTTTCTCAACTTAACTTTAATGCATTCATTCGTTYTCCAAACCCACACAATCTAAGTTATACACATCTTGTTTAGGACAATTAACAACCAATTTATTCAAGCTTTCATGTTTTAAAAGCTCTCTAATTTCTTGGTGAATTTATAAACATTCTATTTAACACTGAACACAAGGTTAAGAAAAAGTGAACTTTTTCATTTAATTCTCTCAAAGAGCTTTCAGAAAGGGATTTTGTTGTTGTTGTTATTGTTGTTGTTGTTGTTGTCATTTTGTTTGGGTTTTGATTTCTTGCTGGAGGTCGAGATGATTTCTGGAAATCCGTGAACGAAAACTTTTATAGGTTACTGCTTGTGGGGTTCCTAGAAAAGCAGATCAAAATCTAAACTTTAAGACAGAAACCTTCATGGAGCCTTAGAGGTCTTGAGCAAATACAAAAAAAAAAAAAAACGATATTTTTTGTTATCTTTAAGCATCTCCGATGGATTAAATCAAAATTTGAGTAGTTGGGGCACCTTCAAATAAATGTATGTCGGGAAAATAAAAATTAAAGTCTTTAGAATAAAACTTGTGCTTTTAACAGATGTTATGAGCTTGTGGAGCAGCGAGGAGAGTCTGGGACATTTCACTGACAGAGAGGGGAAAAACAGATTTGGTCCAATATTTACAAAATCTGGGAGGAAAAGTACATGTAAAAAAAAACTTCAAATAAAAAGAGGATGTCCTCTACAGAAGGATGGCAGTGGCTATAAAAAGCACTTAGAAACTGTAATAGTCTGTAAAAAAGAAGTGATGTTTATTTGATCGGGCTTTTATTGACCCGGCTTTAGCTTTATTTTGAGCCTGTTCATAATAAAACTGTAAAAGTCGTCTTCTGCAGAAAGTAGCAGAAAAAGAAACTTTAAGTATTGGTGTTCGGTCTTTTGTTGTACCTTTTTTTTTTCTACACGACTGCAGACTTTCGAGTTCACTGCCACATAATGATCAATTACATTGCTCAGCCATTGACTGAGCCCATTTTCACTAAGGTCAAACCTATTGTCCGGGACAATGACTCAATGAACATTTAGCTGCAGCAGCTCTTGCCACAAGTCATGTAGCAAAAATGCCCTTTCACAAACCCCACTGGTGCTACAATAGATGTTGTGCTGTTGTTCCCTTTCATCAAAGACTTCATACGCTCATCTTTTTTTTTCAATAAAAGGGAACCACATGCTGAAACAATATACAAGGTAAAATCAGCCCTCCGTGAATGATCACAAAGCGTTTGAGCGTTTCATTTCAGCTCCTTGACTGCCACGCTGACACTGTTTGACAACAGACAAGGATTCAAAATATGCTTTTAAAAACACTGTTTCAGTCACATCCTTTTTTTTTTTTTGTCTTGTTTGTGGTGTTCATTTGGATAAGTATGAGACTCCTCGAGCGTCTCTTCTTTGTGCTTGTGTGTTTTTACCTTCCATGACGTAGACCAGCGAGCCCACATCGCCTTCCTTTATGATGCAGCTGTCCTTTCCGTACTCCACGGGGTACATGCAGTCCACGATCTCTTGGATCTGCGACAGCTCCAAGTTCTTCATGAAGTCATTGTCCAAGATGGCTTCTTTAATCAAATCCTTGGACCTGGCCAGAGCAAAAAAATAAAAAGAGTTCAAGCATCGTGTGAAAGTTGCCCCTGTGAACACAAGGTCATGTGGTCACGATTAAAACAAAAAATGTCTCTGGAATTTAAATATTCTGAAGGACGCTGGCCCGTTCAGTGTTGCTTTTTTGTTGCAGCGCAATTAAAGTCCAAGCTTTACTGAAAGCAACCCCCCTGCAAAAACATCAAGGTAACATTTTCTTTTTCAAATGTAGGCACAAGTGGATAAAAGTGCCTAAAAGAAGCACTTTTATGTCCTTTCAGGGGGTGCTCATGAAAGCCATCAGACTGCGGAGTCGTTAGGCCGTTACGTGACTACTTTTCACCGAATCAATATGCAAGAGAGGGAGAAAATTAACTTTAAAGCCAACGTGGGGCTCTGCCAGAGCACTTTGTCGGGTGGACTAAAAGGGAAAGCGAGGTAAACGCACGTCAGACGACATCATGAAAAGAGGCGAATCCTCCTTGAAATCTGCGAGCGAGAAAGGGAACGCGCCGGAGGAGGCAGGATGTTTGTACGTAAAGAGTGTGCAGGGTAACTAGCACGCCAGGTGTGGTGAAATGTGAGAACCTCAAAGGAAGCATCAGTTTGATCCTCTCAGACAGACAGAAGGGAGAAAAGATGTAGGGGGTGTTGGAGGGAGAAGTGCGGGGGGTAAGGGGGTGAGTCAAGATCACTCATTCATTGAAAGTATGTCATCATCACAGTTTGAACTGTTCAGCCGAGCGCCGCACGGCTGCTTTCAGACAAAGTGTCGGTGACATGAATGAGGTTAATAACACGTGTCAGTGTTAATCCAGAGAGTAGACGGGTCCCGCAGGAATGTGAAGCTGCTACTCGCAACTACGCACAACTCGAGGAAGAAGGTCCTCTTCCTGTTTGGAGCCTGATGCTCTTTTTTTGCTGTGTGCTGTTGACTCTGATCACCCTGGATAACTTGGAGCTGAAAGGGCAAACATGCTGGAAGACATTTATGAAGCCGGGCTCCCTCAACACTGCAAACACATCACCAATCTCAGCAATGCCCAGTTWTATTTAGACTCACGGACTGAACTCAGACTCTTTGTTTCTGCTCTTTTACAAGTCTCAGATCTTCTAATGCCGAACGTTTTAAGATCAAAAGATTCTGATTGGGGAAATAAATCGTGCGGTCTTTGAATTTTTGCTTCGAAAAACCAAGAGAAAATAAAACGGCAGCATTCATGAAATGTCATATTTTATGGGATAAAATCCAAAAAAAAAAAAAAACGTAAACTTTGGAGATTTTTGATAAAGTGAAATTATGATGAACACATAATTCAAGAATACAACATGAAGGTAAAATATCCTGTCTTAAAGTAAACATCATATCCTTCTTTTTCAAATTAAAGTGGAACTGCAATGTGTTTTAGACTAACATCTAGGCTGAGAAAGTACAACTCTTTTTTTGGTCAAAGTAGAATTTTACCTAATTTGTTAAAGTATGTGCTGTAATTCTGAACACCTCTCAGCTACCACACCAAATTTTACTTGAATATCTGTAAAACTGACTGATCCGAAGACATTTTTTGTGTTGCTAACATAGCTGTGGAGGCCATTTCAATCCCGTTTCATTTGTATTCAGGGGCAGTTATAGGGGCGGGGCCACAGGGGCATTGGCCCCAGCTGAAATCTTACTGGCCCCCTGAAGTGCCCCTGTCCTGCCACTCATCTGTCCTTTGCCCAAGAGTAATGATGACGGGTGCAATTCCATGTCTAAACACTRGAGGCAGTGATGAGTCAAATGGGAAAGTCTGGCATGAATCAATCTTAGGGTGTATTCAGACCAGGAAAGTCCTTTGGTCCAATTGTTTGGTCCGGACCAAAAATTGACTTTTTTTGTTGTTTGGTGCGGTTTGCATTCACATTGTGYTTTTTTGCAAAYGAACTATAACTTGTAAACAAAGCCATGAGGCTGACAATCATTGCTCCCACTGGACAAAAAAAGGACGGGGGCTGGACTGAGCCACAGATCCAGAAGAAAACAAGGAAGTTCTGCATGCTGCGGTTCTGATGCGCACATTTTTGCTGATAGTACAACTGCAATGGCATTTAAAATGTCAGAAGCAGCTAATTTAACGGTGGTTCCGTGATGATATTCTAATTTTGGAGCGGTGTCAGTAAATGTGTCCCGCAACCCAAAGGAGAAGAGGTGCGCTGACAACACGCCGGCAGCAGAGGAGACAACGAAACAGGTATGTTTTCAGTTTATTTAGCTCAGCAACGGTGGCCCATGAAGTCCAAAAAGGTGCATGTTTAATGCAGTTGGTTCGGTTAGAGTCCGGTCTGTATTCACACTAGAAGTGAACTGAAGTGAACCGCACCAGAGTTGGTTTGGAAACGAACCGAGACCACCTCAAAAAGCAGGTCTCGGTCCGGTTGTTTGATGTGCACCAGAGTTCGCATGACTGTATTCACACCTGCAGAAAAGGTCCGGACCAACGCTGGAAACGAACTCTGGTTCATTTAAAGCGGAGCAAATTATCAGGTCTGAATACGACCTCACAGACGTCTTCTTCTCTTCTTAAGATTTGCACAACCCTGCAGGACAAGTCTTTCCTCTAACAAACAATGGCTGGATTTTCTTACATGCTGTGTTTGAGAGTATTTGATCTATTTACAGTAAAAATGCATGTAAAACTTGCAAGGAGAACATGCATGCAAGATTTTTTAAAATTACATTACAAGTGTTTGAACGTGTGTGACTGATTAAATGTATACATCTTACTAAAATCAGAGATTTGTGTACAAAGATGAAAAAAATACTTGGCCCCTCTACGAATATTGTGGCACCTTGGCGGCCCCTTATTCAGAAAAATCCTAGATCTGCCACTGTTTGTATTATTCTAAAAGCTGAATCCTGTTATTTCCCTCTTCAAAAGGAATACAATTAAAAGACATGAGAAAAGACCCTGTAAACAAACTTTAAGCAGCTTTCTGCTTTGAGCATTGTTACTAACAGAACCACTGTACCTTGAAGACCCCCCAAAATACTCATTAAATATTTTCATTTTGCCCTTGAAAGTCTAGTCATGCTGCTGCAAGAAATTTAATAAGAAAGGATGAGGGTACTGCACCTGTTTTATATTCTCACCCTCATTTTACGCTGAACCCTTTGTCCTATTTTTGGCAGGTGGGGAAGRTAATTTTGATTTAATTTCGGAAATCCACATTAGCTCCTGGGGAGTAAACATTAATAAAGAAGTGCCAAGTTCTGGATTGTGATGACAATCACAACCTAGCTTGTTTTGTTTTTAATTAAACTAAATCAACAGCTCAAAATCTGTTTTTGTTTCCAAAAATGGAGTCCGTTTGACCCCACTCTTGTTAAATTTACACCCGAGAGACCTACAGCCCTGATCGTGCCACGGCTGTGCGACCTCTTTCACCCACACCCTTCAAAAACATCTGCCTCCCACCGCTTTTGTGAGAATGACATCCATGTTTTTGTCCACTAGTAAAGTTTGAGCCGAGCCAGTTCAGCKTTCCTTAAAAGGAGAAAATATGCTCTTTTACGAGAAAAAAAAAACAGAGGGGTGGACGAGGCAGAAATGAGACAGAGAAGGGTGAATAGCGTATGTCAAAAGAATGTCCTAACAGCCAAATAAAGAAGATAAAGTTGGGGCGGGAGAAAAATGATAGAAAAGCAGAAACAGTTGGCCAATTGCAACAAGGATTGTTGCTATACTTCCACAAAAAAATCAAAGAGTGGAGCTTTTTTTTGGCTTTCAATAGGTGGGTTTAAATGTTAACTCTGGAGAGGAAAAAGCTCCAACTTTAGTGAGTTGCTTAAGCAGAATTGCCCACGCAAATTGCCTCGTAGTATAAAATTGAAGTGACTAGACCCTCTAAAGCTATTTATATTCTGTCTATCTGCTTTCCCCCATCCTATTTTGTATGTGTATGTTCATTAGGAGTGAGATAACAAATGAAATGTCATCCRCTGGCAAATGAAAATCGTGAAAAGTTGTCACAGACGCTCCGCAGGAAACTGAAGCTGTCATTATAGACTGCAGGTTGTTAGTGAGAGGAAAGTCATTTTCAAGATTTCACTTGCACAATAAATGTTTGGCAGTTCATCTTTTTGCTTTCTAAATGATAAAGCTTTTAGGAAAAGAAGTGGTCAGAAACACTTAAAATGCAGAACAGGACACCGGTTGGTGACAACAGAACAAGCCATTGTCTCACCACCRGTCCCTGGAAAATTTCTAAATGGGTGTACATGCACACTCGTATCATAAAAGGCTCAGAGGGACGGTAATTAACATAATGAGATGGTCACTTGAGTGTCCCCCCTTCCAGCTGTCCTTTCAGGCCAGCGTCCAAACATCTCAGGGAGAAAATAATGCAGGAAACAGAAGCGGTGAGCCTGTTTTGTGTTTTCTCCACCAGCGAGCTGACAGGTGTGACAGAGATCAGCAACACTTTGCTGCTCAAATAAAAAAAAGGAGAGGGAAAAAAAACATTTCATATTTGAATCCTTTCAGTTGTCAGCAGAATGACACATCTGACTCTGAATCTCACTTTAAAATAACTTTGTTTTTGCTCACTTTGACAGCATGAGTGAGGGTCGAAAACGGTTCTTCTGCTGTTCCTGAAGGATTAAAAGATCAATGTTTCTAAATGAAATGCTCATTTTTGTTTGTTTGTTTTGATCCACATTTGTTTTTCTTTCAATTGTGCTTTAAGTATGAAGAGTGGTCGTTCTGCCCATGATGAAGTTTAATTTTGTTCCAACAGTCAAAAACAAATCTTGTATAAAAGATAAACCTGCACAGAGAGGCTGTTATACTGATTGTCACAACTTGTATTAAACAGCTGCTGCAGATTAAACAGACCTTCTGCCAYCATATAAACCTCTCCTGGTTGGTATTCCATTTGTCTCTGTGTGCGCGTGTGCAGCATCTTCATGCATGCGCTACAGGTGAAGTACCTGCTGCGCCACATTACGCACCAGAATCACACAGGTGGAAAAGAGCGCGCGCGCGCACACACAACGCTGTGAACTGAATGATGGGAAATGAGAGAAAGGGGGGGTGGGGGGAGAGGGCAAAATACAAACACCTACTGCGGGCTTTTGTGGTAGAAAGGCAGGGTGACATGGCTGAGATCCTGGATGTCGAAGGCGGTGGGTTCGGCGGATATCGCCTGCCTCTTCGTGCGCTGCTGCTCCTGCAGCTCGCTCTGCTTGTGGACCTGCTGGGTCGCCGGCTTGATGATGGAGCGGTATTTGTCCAGCTCGTTCTGCAGCCGCTGGATGAGCTCGTCCTTCTGATCGAGCTCCAGCTCCAGCTCGTCGATGAGCGCGTCCCTCTGGCGCAGCTCCTCGATCTTCTCCTGGAGCGCGTACTGGAGGTCGCGCAGGGTGCCCATTTCAGACTGCCCAGGGGTGGGGTGGGGTGGGGGGGACTCCTCCGGTAAGTTTATGGAACGGAACGCAGGCGGCTGTTTGTCCTCTCTCCTCTTCCGGGCCGCGTGCAAACTTTCTCCGGCATGAAACGGCTTCAGGAGGATGCGGCTCCTGTCTCTCCCGGCGATCGAAGGAGCCCGTGCGGCATCTCTCGAGCACAACCGCGCAAAGTTTCTTGCCTCTGTCTCCGCTCTGCCTTTTTTTTTGCCCCCCTCTTCCTCCCTCCCTCCTTCTCTCCCTCCCTCGATGATGTGACTGTGGAGGATCGTCCTCCCCGAGAGCGCGTCAGGCTGCGACCCAGAGAGAGCGCATGGCGAGAAGGGCGCCTACAGGAATCTGTGGCGCGGTGCAGCTCGACGCGCCAGAGAGAGCGCCGCTTGTCACACGTGAATGAAGCGAGGAAGCGTCGGTCGTCATACCTCAGTGACGCCCCCACCCCCCGAGGGCTCCCCGAGTCACGCGGGTGGGGGCCTTAATGGAAGTTTGAGGTGATGGAAAACTTAATGAACCTCGGTGCAAGAGATGGGAAGCTGCTCAATTATAAAACAGATGGCGTTTTTTTTTTYTACTTTTTGTGCTTCATGTGACATTTGTATGCTCCAAATCAAATGCTGCTTTTTTTAAAGATACTCAGTGAAAATTACATATAACATAAACTACCAAAGGTTGTCCTGAGCTCTACATGGTGCAGTTTGAAAATGTGGTTTTCCAAATGTTGATATATTATTATGAAATGTGGGTATGCATTCAACATCAACAAAACCACCTTAAAATKCRAAATTCTCAGACTTTCATYCATCTKTTMATTTTTATGCACTTCTTCCTTTCATGGTCACGGGGGACACTGGAGACAGCAGTCATGTGTATAAGGGGCGGTGTACATCCTGTTCAGGTCACAAGTCCACCCCCAGGGCCACATAAGGTGTTTTCRCACAGCCCAACCCAGCTGGGGTTCAAACCAGGGTTTGGCAGTTTTGCATTAACCCTTATGGTCCAGATCCACTTTCTGGAACCTCGAGCTTTGGCTCCAATTGGCTGTTTGGCCCAATTTAACATTATACTGCTGCTCACTGATTGGTTCATGATCAGATGAGTTACGTCACACAGATGAGAGTATGTGAATCATTTGCAGTGACTGAAACCTTTTATTTTCACACAAGTTTAACTACACAACAGAAGCGAGCTAGTAAAAAAAACAACAAACTAACAAACAGCTAACATTAGCTTACAGTCTTCTGCCCTCTCGTCTTAAGCATCACATTTCTGGATGGTCCGGTACAGCCTTCCAAATTTTTCCTTCAAGTTTGTTGTAGTCCAGTGTTGTTTTGTCACAAATAAAATTAAATAAGATTGTGTGTGTTTAATGTTACGATCCCGCCAATATGGAAGTAACTCTCCGCTCAAGGTTGCCACCACCAGAAGGCAAGGTGGGTGAAGCGTCTTGCCCAAGGACACAACGACTGAGACGAGAACAAGGGATCGAGCCCGCACCGGTTACAGAACGACTSCCCTAACTACTCTGCCACAGCTGCCCCTGTTGCACAAACAACCAGAAAAACTACCATTCACTCTATTTCCAATTAGCCTAACCATCATGTGTTTTTTTGTTTTGTTTTGTCTCTGGGGAGGAAACTGGACTGCCCAGACAAAACCCACGCATGCACGGAGAGAACAGTTAAACTCTACCCAGAAASATCCCCAGCCTGGATTCAATCCAGCAACCAAAGGCAACAACTCTACAAACCGAGCAACCGTGTCGTCCAAATCGTTGGATTTCTGTATCCCAAATGGTTCCTATATGGATGCCACCAATGTTGACCTATTTTTTTTTTTTTGGTCACTTTGTTTCACTTTGTTGTTTTAGTGAATGTGGTTGTCGGCAGGYAACCCACACAGCAGACATGTGTGGGCCAGATATGGCGTCAAGCTGACACTGGAATGGCAAGTGGTTTGTCAGCCAGACGTGGGCCAGGTCGGTCAGTGATGACACTGATTTTAAAACGGCATTCTACAATTGGCCTAACTAATTTGATATATGTGGTCCAGATCTGTCAGCATCACAGCTGGTCCATTTTGTTGATGGTGGTGGCCCATGCATGGACCATCTCCGATAAACTGCATCTGGGCCACCAAAGGGCCATCATTCTTCGCTGTATCTGGGCTGAGCATTTTCTTATTATTATTTAAAGACACAATAACCAATATGAGAATAAAGATGTCACCGATTTGGTTTATTTGCATGTATTTTTGTCAGCCAGCCTTCATGACGTTGCAATGAGAAATCCTGGATCCTCACATCACCCCACCCCTCCTCTTCCTCCTCATCAGCTCGGATGCTGCGGACTCTGAGCRTGGCTGGTATCTGTCCACCTGATCCCAATGAGTCAGGGAGCAGCGTTTGGCCTCTCTGCACGCTCTGGACAAATTCAGAGGAGAATAAACTGCCAAGGACAATCTAATAGGATGGCGAGTCACCAAGGGTAAAACAGCAATTACTGCGGGGGCGGCGGTTGGGGGGCTGACAGGTGTGTGGCACAGAAAACTGGGAGGAGGAACGAGATTTCATGGGCTGGAAGATGTGGAGCGAATAAGGCATCTTTTTTTATTCCTGATAGGAGGAATGTAAACAACTCTGAGGGAGACAATGTTGTCCAATAGAAAGATCACAGCTGCCCTCTTGTGGTGGTTAAAAGAACTGCTGCAGAAAAATCAACAGAAATGAGACATTGTGCCAAAAGAAGAAAGCAAAATTGGGATTATGAACATGAAATTGGCCTTTCATGTTGTATTACATGCTAATCAGGGTTGCTGTTAAGAAATAAGGCATTAATACTACTATTTAACCCTTTTTGGTATTGTTTTAARTTATATTATCCTATTATATATTTAAAGAGTTTTTAACACTAAAGACAGAAAAAAAATTCAAAGCATAAGCGTTGGTACAAGCGTCTCAGTCAACACAGAATCAGTGTAAACCAAAACAGCTGTGAGTAACATCTGTTCAACAACCAGGAAATTYATAAATATTCTCCCTGTTGATCCCAAAATGTGTTTTCCCAGAAAACATTCRGACTCTTTTGTAATTAAATCTTTTGTGTAAACCTGTTTTTCTTATTCTYATGTTATGACTTCCTATCAGGAAATTGCAGGTGCCTTCAGGCTCCTTCTGGCCTGTCCAGCATCTTCTTCCAATCCCACCACGTGAGCACCACCACCCCMCCGGTCCCCAGGCCCCCCTCCCAGTGTCCTTCAAAGCTCCTCTGCGCTTTAGGTTTCACCTCTCTAAACCCATCCAGCTCAGCCCTTTTCCTGTGCAGATCGATCGAAACAGGATCCGCTGCTCCTCGCCACCGAAACCAGAGGAGCGGGGCGGGCCTTGCCGGCAGGACGGTGCCACGTCCCTGACTCTAACGGGGAGGTCACCAGGTCTACGACCCCCATGGGCAGGCTGTGCTCTGCATCGGTGCAAACAAGGTGTGTGTGCCTGTGTGGTCATGTGCTGTTAACATGTTTGTTCAGGGAAAACCTAGTCAAGCATCTTCAGTGATCCCTGGTTTCAGGTAGGAGGCAGGTAGGTGAGTATAGATACTGTAGAGGGTAGACAGATCAGTGGGTATGGGTGGATGCAGATGAGTAGATAGATGGAGATGGTTTAATGAGTAGAGCTTTGTTTTCTAACCGTCCCCTTTGCAAAGGGGAACAATGAGGACTTTTCCTGTCTTCAGTTCATTAATTAAAAAAGAAGACTGGAAATCGTCTAGCCACTCTAATAAAATCAAGCCCAGCGTCTGTGGCACTGAGCCATTGTGTGTGGTGGTAAGTCACAAGAAAATAAAAGAAAATACAGATAAAGATCASCCAAATCTCTCCCAGCTGTTTGACACAAACACTGAATCCAGTAAAGGTCCAAGGTTAGCAAGTGATGAACTCAGCTGATTGTGTGGAAAAGGGGGGGAAAAACACAGAATGACATGCTGTGAACCTAAAACGAGCATCCAAAGGTGATGAAGGAAGCATATGGTCAAACAAAGCGTTTTCTAATGGAGTATTAAATATCCTCAGACATGCACTTTGGGCCCTCCGTGCCCAGCTACTAAAAGCCAATAATGCACAGCACTTCCTCCAGTCTGGCTCCCCCCTGGGACCTCCGTGATGGATCTGATCAATTACCAGCTCTTTCTGGAGCTCGCCTTGGAGCTGCGTCATTCACCCAAAGAGTGAGAGCGCTCCCATTCATGACAAAGCTCGCAGGAAAGATGCGTAAAAGTAAAGAAAAACAAAGAAAAAGAAAGTAAGAAAAAGAAAGTATGTGTATATATTTGTACAGGGGTGGGGGCAGCGTGGGGGACAGGGCAGTGAGGAAACTTGTGTTTGAGCAACGCACACTTTTAATAGAYGCTCGGGTTTCTTTCCAAGTGGAAAGCAAAAACAAAACGGCACGCGCTCAGGGGGGAAGTCTGCCTTCTTACCAGTCTGATTTGGGATATTTCCGGAACGTCTGCCTGGACAGGTCCTGGTGCGTCTGCGGCTCGGCGGAGATGCCCTGCGCCCTGCGGGTCCGCGGCCCGATAAGTTGCGCGCTCGGCAGGACCGACTGGCATTTGTGCAGTTTCCTCTTCAGCTCCTGGATCTCGTCCTCGCGGTCCGCGAGCCGCCTCTCCAGGTCCCGTATCCTCTCCTCCTTGAGCAGCAGGATCTTGGCAAAGTCGTCCTCCAGCTCGCCCATTGCTGAAAAAAAAATTGTCAACTTCTCCGGGGATAAACTCCCAACACTTGGATGGAGGTGGTGGTGGGAGGGGGGGCAAACTAACTAAATAAAGAAATAAATCGTCACAAACCCGCCCTTGTAGATACCGATACGCGCAGGATGATGATGATGATGATGATGATGATGATGATGATGATGATGATGATGATGATGATGATGATGATGATGAT
>NW_013952402.1:9400604-9419787 GCF_001266775.1 Austrofundulus limnaeus | reverse complement strand
GCCATGATGCAGTTTACTTGGCATCTGAAAATACATTTCCTCAAAGGTATTTTAATCTCAAAAGAGCGCTACTGAGTGAGAACTCATGTTAGGAGCTCCGCAGACAGTTTAAGTTTCACTTTCACCCGAGAGAGTGCAGGATTCATGGGCGGGGGCGGGTGCGCTTCGTCATGAGGAAGCTTGGCTTAAAGACACGTCCCAGGGGTGTTTCTTGTCTCCACCTGTCATTTTGCTCCTCAGCATAGCTGCCTAAAAATGCTGCAGGATTTCTCAAACATGCATGAATGAGTCAGAGCAAGGCTTTGGGCATGTTTTTTTATAAGAGTATAACATTATGACATGATATAAAACTCAAAAAAGTTGATTTATTTTACATGATATTGCCCCTTTAAAGGCCGTTCATACAAAATGAAGCATGTTTTACCAAATTATTATCAATAGGTAGTATCTCATCAACAATAAAATCTATCATAAGCCAAGTTTCTATCGTTTTTTCATGCATATTTTGAAGTATCTCTTACAAAAAGTTTTTATGTTAGTTTGTGGTTTTTGGAATTTACTAAAAACAGTTTGTAAGTTCTGTGATGGACTTGCGACCTGTCCAGGGTGTATCCCGCCCCTCGCACCGTGACTGCTGGATATGGGCACCAGTGACCCCTGTGACCCTACAAAAAGGAATAAATGGGTATAGATAACGGATGGATGGATAAAAAAAGAGTTAATGTGCAAAAGGGGAAATGGAAACACCTTTGCGGAATAAGTTTTAAAGTAACGAATATTTACCTTGCTTGATTGATCTGCTGTTTCCTGTCGGTACTTTCACAAATATTCCCATAAGAATTGCATTTCTTTCTCTAGGTCTATGAACAGCATGTAACATCATCAATACTAGTTAATATGACAAAACAAATATAAATTGTCCAATAGCAACACATTCCTGAAAACTTCTCTCCWTTGTTCCAAGAAGTGTGGTACCTGCTAGTTTGCAGCCCCTACTTCCTGTTTATTACAGCCATGCATAACGTCAATCTCTCACATAATTACGCTTCACGTAGCCTGATTGTTTTGCTCCAAATCAGTGGATGGAAATGCCTAATTCACATTTCTTTATTTTATTTTATTTTATGCAACATTTTAAACGTTCTCTCAAAATTTGCATTACAATTGGATGGAAACAATTCTATAGAAAACAGAGTTTTAAGGAAAATAACTTAAGTCTTCCTCCAGACTAGGCTAATGGCTTGACAAATGAAGGTATATATTTTAGGCTTTTAAAATAACTTTCTAAAAGATGCCATASTAGTGTGAAAGAATGCTGAGTTAGCTAATATTGAACCCTCTACACTCTAGTCTAGATTAGTGGTTCCCAAAGTTGGGGATCAGAACCCCTCTGTGGGTCATTAAACATCAAACTGGTCCTCAGTWGATTTCCAAACATCAATTTAAGTGTAAATAAATTATTAATGGAATATGTTTACTTATTTGTTGAAAATAAAGAAGTTTGATAATGAAAGATGAATAAAATACCTTCATGGTCATTTGGTTTGCTTGTTTTGCAATTTTGTCCATGTTGGTATGGAGGACCAAAACTGACATAATTAAAAATAAAAGCAGAAACATACAAATGACCCAATAAATAAACATACTTAAAAATACCCCAATTAATTTAAAGTGTATTAATTTATTTATTGGGCCATTAATATATTTTTGCTTTTTTTTATCATGTCAGCATTGGTCCTCCATATCATAGTTATTAGTAAAGCTGCATACTATCTGGGGTCACAAGTCTCTGCAACTGTTGTTTTTTGGGCCGTAAGCTGAAAAGTTGGAAAACCACTGCTCTACATATTGTTGCAGATCCAATGGATTATTCTGAACCTGACATGCAGGGTGGATCCTWTGTCTGATCACTATTTTGTCTGTAATTTAGCAACCTACTGAACGAACATGACAGTCAGTCACACACAGCATTACATAAGAGTCGCTGCTCTTTGCTGACATTTCCTCGTTTACCTGTTTCCTTTCAAATGCCATCTCATAGGAAAAAAGAAAAAAGCTTAATGTCATTTCAGTTCAAAGACAGKTCTCTTCCTCTGTGGCTTTTCCTGGTGTTTGAAAATGGTCCCCGTGCATCAGTGAGGCAGACAGCTGGGGCTCAGTGCAGCGCCACAACAAAAGAAGTTTGCAGAAAATCATCATGTGTGCCACTCATCGACGTACTGAGAATAATCGAGAGGAGGAAAATRGGAGGAAGGCCTGCTATTACTTCACAATGCAACAGTGTGTCAGATTTGAAAATCATCCTAAATGATTCCCAGCTGATGGGCCTTTCAGCACCTGTTTAAGTTTAGACTCTGACTCACACACTGCTGAAACAGGGACACTTTTTAAACAGTGAAAAGGACTTTATATAACTCACTGCCACCAAGGTTTTTAAATAGTCCAGTAAATCATCCTGCATCGTAATGGATATAGTGGTTGCAGACGTTTTGTAGAAACACTGAGGATTCATTCTGGAGAAATGACCATTAAGTTCCAGCTTAATGYAGGATAGAAAATAATAACATGACTATTTTCCCACCATGCATGGTTTTAAGCAGTGAGCTCTAAATGTTTCACTGAGAGCTTCAAAACAAATTGTAGGCTGTTTTTTGAACTCTTGAAGTAAATAGCATTTTTGGCACCTTTGGGTAAACTGGGTCRCCTAAAGCACTTAGAGTATTGATGTCCACCACATCAGGCAGATGCTAGAAAAAACAACTGTGCATGACCTGCATGCATTAGAACAAAGCTATGAAACATGTTGCAGCCCCTTTTTTCAGGTGATTGGAGGGGATCATAAACTGAGCTGAAATTGARTATTAAACATTTGGGAATGATACAAAGAAGACATTTCTGGAGTTTTACAAGTTATCTTTTGTTACCAAGATTTAAGATCGTTTAAACACAACCTCGAACAAAAGCATCAACATATTACATCATGTTTGATTTAAAAAGACGTTAAAGGCTTATCTTGCTAATCAAGTGCATTGAGTRGATTATCAACAAGTCTGAGCGCCTCTATTAAAAGCAGAAGTGTTGCCAAGCTGCTTTTCGTAAAGATGTACACGTTTGCAGGGTAGAAATGATTAGAAACTGCGATGTGTGTGGTTTCAAACAACATCATGACCAATTTCCAAAACCACTAAACCAAAATGTCACAATCCAAGAGCCGGAGATCAAAGTGCCCACTCAAGTATGATGCATCAAAATTGGTCCTGCAGGTAGACGACAACATGATAGTGGTGTTTGTTTCTGTCTGCTCAGCAGGCCCTGGTGTCAAGGACTGTCGACCGACGGCACAGAAACCCCTTCCATCAGTCGTGAGAGTGTCCCCTCGCTTGGCGGGAGCTGACATTTTGACATGTTGCATCACAACGGTTTGTCATTCTCGCGAGCATTTTCCAGCCCGCCAGGGACCAGATTACTGATGATCGGGGAAACGTGAGGATATCRCGAGTCCCATCCTAACAGGAAAGAGCAGCTGGCGTCAGACATCAATCCTCAGACTTTCTCTGTTTGTTATYGGGCCTCTGAATATCCCCACCGCCTTGTCGTGTTGGCCGTAATGACTGCCAGTCACTGAGTCACCTCTCTGGCGGTAGCTGGAGTGCAATCGTAAGCAGTCAGAGGCTTCAGGGAGCGTTGGCACAACTGACAGTGGCGAGATGAGCGAGGATAAAATCCCCGAGTTTGGTGGTGGTGGTGGAGGTGACGCGGCTAACTCCTTAAAGGGGCGATATCATGTAAAATCAACATTTTTGAGTTTTATACCATGTTATAATGTTATACTCTCATAAAAAACATGCCCAATGCAACAGCTAAAGGTGACTTAGATACTTTATTATGGTATAGTATTTAAATATATGCCTGAGAACCGCATGATATTGCCTTTTTAAGCCCCTGATCATTTTGTGGCCTTCTCTGGRGAGGCCAGAGAATGGCTTTGCATCTCGCCAACGCAGATAATGGTGAAAATAACTGCTATCATCACAGCTGTGATTGGCTTCAGCAGCGGCGGGACTCTGAGCACATCGATTGCATCTCCGATCCTGAGAGGAAACTCGAACCGAAAGCCCTGAAATGCAAAGGCTGAGCGCTGGTGCATCACATGGAGAAATGCGAGAGCGATTGTGATTAAACTGATACAGCGATCAATGGGTGCAAATCTGCGCGCATCTGCCTCCTCTCCAGTCAGCACACAGTGCAGAACGTTAACGGCTCTCTGGCCAAGTCCTTCTTTCCCACACCACCTACATTTTGAGCTGTCCATTAATAGACAAAACTCCATTTGCACTCTCGACAACATTATCAGCACAGACTAAGTATGGTATTAAGGTGAAAGACCACAGCACTGCTTAGAATAGAACAGAATTTGCTTGTGAACCCGTGAGTCAGGCTGTTTGTTGCTTTTGGCTGTGTAGCCGTGAAGGAGGTAAGGTTACTCCACATTAAAAAGACTGTAAAATATGATGCAGTCACGTTAATGTGAAAATAAACAAATAGATCCATCACATGCTATAAAGAGATTCAGTAGAAATTGATGAAGCGAGTGGCCAGATTGAAGAGCAGACTGTTGAAGAGTGGATGCCAGAAAACAGACTTTTTTCCCCCCTCACATGCTATCTCATTTTATGAAACCATTTACAGAACAGGACTGAAATAATACCCAAATCAGAAGGCAGGACCACACTCAAAGCGCTCATAAAGGGATTTTATGTGCATGTCAAAGTCAGGGCCCGCAGGCCAAATCTGGCCCGCCATGGAACTTTATGTGGGCCACCAATGATTCAAAGATGTTTTAATGTCTTAAAATAAGAAAATGCTGCTTTAAAGCCAGAATGGACCATTAACTCCATCAACCATAAYGCATGTAGATTATTTTACTCGCAAAAAGACGACATTCCACCACTAGGTAGAGGTGCACAAGGTTCAAACATAGCCAACAGTTGGCAAATTGGTCATGTAAAATCTCCATTTACCCGCATTTTCATCAGCTRCTGGCTACTTTTGAACCYGTTGYACCKCCACCTAGTRGTARGATTCCATCTTTTTGCAAGTAAAAYAATCTAAGGTGTAGGCTACTTTTTATGCAGCCCAGTTTTGCTGGGTAGTGGGAATTTCCCATGTACAAGTCCTAAATTTATACTGGAACGCACCCTTTAGTGGGAATTCCCCATCTAAAAAATGGGAGAGTTCAGAATTTGAGATGCCAGCTACTCACCAATACAACTCGCTTGTTTGTTTTTTGTTTGTTTGTTTTTAACAGTATTTAAATTAAGCTATTATTCATTTACATGACACGTTTCAGAATGTTGTAAACAATAAAAAAAAATAATATCTTGTTTGGCCATCCATTAGCTTAGCCTGGATGAGTCTGCGCGCCAACCGCTCACAAGGTACTGTCAATGAATATTTATTAGAAAATCGCTTCAAAAATCCACAATTATCATTTTAAATCAAGTTCAAAGCAACAATACATTGGGAACACTCTGTGTTTTCAGCCTGCACACCTCCCTAACTCCATTTCTAATCACGGTCCTGACTGTGGCTTGCTTAAACTAGATGATGCTCGGAGCACATGCYGTCTCCCCCCTCTCTGCCTGTTTTAGTCTGTGGTAGTAGTGTGTGGGAGTTTGGCTCGGCTGGTCACGTCTCTCCAGGGGTGCCAGCAAAATCTCTAGAGGACTGAGGAGCCGGCTCAAAAATAAATAAGTATATAAAAATAAATAATAAAAAAAACATGCCCCCATTTTCAACCAAGAAAATGATGAGGACCTCTTGCTCCTCTCTCTGCAGCGCTCTCCACATAAACCTTGAAGCACAAGTTTTATTACCAATGAGATTATGATCCATTTAGTTTATTCTGGTCTCTTGTGCCCCTAGAAGCTGCTGTGAACATTTATAATAACTAAACAGTTCTAGGTCAAATCAGACTCCTCTTTTTCTGCTTATTTATTGTGGGAGACTGAACAGCTGGATCGATGCACTTGTCGATGTTTTTATTTTACAACAAAAGTCAAATTTGCAGTGTTTATTGCCTGCAATTTTCATAACGAGGCAAGAAATCTGAAAGATATAGTTGCAAATTGGGTTTGTTTGCAGCCTTACAAGCTGATAACCCCTGTGCTGTTAAGAGTTGCCTGTTGTGGAGTTAGGCAATCAAAAAACAAATGTTGCTTCAAACTTTAATTAATTACCATCAATGAGACTTCATCCACCGCCTCAAGCGACCACTGGCTTCTATACAAGTTTGTGTGGGTGGTGTGTGTTTATCTGAAGAGCTCAGTTTGCCAAATTGGCCAATTATCAACAGCTGAGAGGATGTTACAGATACATTACATGCACGTGAAATGCAAATGTTTGGAAGGTTAACGAAGAGGCCTAAAGTGAGCAAAGAAAGAAAATACCCTTGTCAAACGGACAAACTGAAGTGACTCACATGCTGTCACCCAAACGGCTCAATGTGTCCATCTGTTGGCTGCTAGTGGGTCTGCCATGACGTCATCTCTGAGCTCAAACAGAATCTAATGTGCAGCCAAAAAAAAGGGAAAACCTGATGATAAAACAAAAAAAAAACATCGTTGTAAAATGTTTTATTCAAAAACATTCAGAGGAGATTCCTTTAGTACATCTTACAAACATCTCTCTAAGACACAAAAGGGAAATAAAGTTGGTAAATACTTCACAGAAAAACAATAAAAAAGACCAACTTGATATTTCTCTTCTCTTTTTTTTTTTTAAAGGGACAAACACGTTTAAAAAAGGAATAAAACATTGGCAAACTAAACGGACAACATTCATGCTAATTCAAGCTTTGAAGCTAAATTAATTAAACAGGAGCTATATTGAATAGAATCATGGCCAAATTTGAGGAACCTATGTTCTTAAAAGGTTAATAAAAAAGGTATTCTCAATAAAAGTAAAAAAAWAAATAAAAAATAAAAGCTATGACAAGTGTGAAGCTTTCCTTTATTGTCTCAAATATTAAGACATCATTAGCTTCACAGGTTCACTTTTAAAACATATCATTTTCTCATTTTTACCAGCTTAAAGAAGTTTATCACATTATTAATAGTCCTATATGAAATGTGTATCACCTAAACATTAGTGCATTTCTTYAATAGACACCGAATTCAGCTTGAAATGACATTATCTTTTTTCCTCCCTCTACACAAAACTAGTGTAATACTCCACATGGTTCAGTCAGTAAAATGAAATGAAGAAAACAAAAATACAAATGATTGAACTTTAGGAAAAATACAGACGCATTTTCACATTCATAAAAATATATATATTTTTTTCCTAAACATTTATGGTTAAATAGATAATCTGCTCTGTGCACGAGCGCATTAAGCTTATTCCTACTAACAAGCATCAAACTGCTGCTGCTTCAAGAGTGAAAATACATTTAATGTTGCAGTTTGAGTTTTCCATCTTCAAATGTAGATAGGAGCTGAATCACAAGGAGAAAATAAACAAAGCAGGAACTTTACTTTGGAAGCTTTTCCTTTTTTAAGCCCATTTTTTACGCATCTCTAAGGTTTTGAGATCAGCCAATAAGGAGGTTCCTTATCCACTTGAGAAGTGATGATTTCAGATAACTTTAACTGAGGGAGGAGGGACAATTAGCAGCCACGAAAATGTTGGTGACCTGGCTTTAAAACATGGCTGGTGCAGCTTTAAGACTGACTGGGATAAATGAAATGTTGTGAACACAAAAGTACAATTAACAGTCATCTTTCTGTTAAAACAGCAAGCACAAACTGATGCCCTAAAGCATCGTTTGACACGACGTTTCACTCACTGTACGTTTGGGGGAAGACCAATCTTCTGGTAAGGCTAGCGTTGTTGTTTCATACATTCATAGGAGCGAGACTGTGACCGTGCTGCGGCACAGCGCGGTTCCACAACACCGAGACACGAAACGGCTTTTATTCGAACGGTTCCACAATCAAGCGAAGAAAGGCACTGCATTAATTATATACCATTTGAGATTCCTATGCTCTCCGTTATCTATCTTGAAAAAGATAAAAATTGCAAAAATCTGTTTTCGTTGGAGATCCTTCGTGTTTGAAAAATAAAGTTTGAGATATTTAGAAAAAATATTATCTCTGCACCTTTGTTTCATTTTAGCAAGGAGAGTTTATCAAAAGTTACTATAAAAGAGAAAAAAAATGGTTATGGCATTGTCATTTTTTTAAATGATTATCTGCTTGATCCTAACTGCACTAAAAATCTAGAGACATGAAAACATTGACACTTCTGTGATGAGGATTAGCATTCTGACAAATRATAATAATAATTTTAGAAGATGGATGAAACGCTTTAGCTTTGCTGTATGTGACCTATGAAGCTAAAATGAAAACAAATAAATTAATTTACAAAAAATACCAAATGGATGAAGAAARAACTGAATGTTCTTGGCGGTCACAGTGCTACTCATTTGGACATGTGTCTGTTAGTACAGGTGAAGAGGACAGTGCTACAGCCAACAAAGCTGTCCTCTATGAATTAAAATAGCACTTGTTTAAGTCACAGTCCTCGCCCGCTTCGCCCTGTCGGGGGGGGGGGTCACTGAATGTCCAGTCTGCTGTACATCACGCTGCGGTTCCAGTGCAACGTTCGCCATGAAAACGGCAACTGATAGCTTCGAGGGACTGTGCCGTGCACGTTCTCCTCAAAGAACTGGAACAGTCTATACCACCAAACCCGGGAGAACGGGTTACTCTGTGAAGACTCCTTCAGCGACTGGAAAAAAAAAAAACAAAAATAAAAAATACTAATTTAAGTTTGACAAGTTACATGAACAGATCATGAGTTATAGAAGAAAATAAATATAATTCAGACATTTAGAAGGAGAGAAACACTTTAAAAAGGTAAGCAAGATGTGCTCAAACCTTTTCCCCCAGAGAGGGATAACTGAAAATCTATGCAAAGGCTGTGGGTCAAATGTAATAAATATATGAGACGCAAATACTTTTTAGGTAATGCTCTTATTTCATATGATTAAGCTAGCAGCCAGTTTGACCGCCCAGGTTTTTTTTTTATTTGTTTGTTTTTTTAGCTTGTGCACTTGGAGAAAGTTTGATGTAAGCTCTGGCAGCTAAGGCTCATGGGACATTTCATGTGTGCCTAAATTTTATCTAATGTCTCTTGTAGTTACTTGTATTTCATGTATAATCTCAACTTAATTCAATGATAAAGTGAGAGAAAACTATCTGCACTACAGCCTGTTATATAGTAATTGGGCCAATAGATGAAATAACTAAGTGGGACTAGACAGGAGATCACAACAATGGCTTGGCCCCACTCAGAAATGCATCAAGTGCGTTTTAACAGTTACTTTTTTTAACATTTAAACCTAACTCTGATTTCTCTCTAAGAACTTCTTTTTAAACGTCCACTAGGTTTGGGTTGAACTGTGAGTTTGACAATTTCCGAAAAAACATATTTCTCAAAAATATAAAAATGTCCAACTCTTTCTAATCTTGAAATAAACATTACTCAGGTCATTTTATATAGTAAATACACAGCTCTCTACAAGAACTTGTTTTACTTTTTAAGTATGTTATTTCTAGTGGAGGATCATCAATTTATTGTAATGTTTTTTTTTTCCCAGTTCAATATTAATTCAGAAAATCATTCAATTCAATTCGACCCCCTGGCCAGTTTGTCAAGTTTTTGTTTGCACTCCATATTTAAAACAAGTAGTATTGTACAACTGCTTTATTTTCGGATATTTTGTTTCACAAAAAAGTTAATTTACACCATTTGTTTAGATAGCTAAAGAATTATCCAGTAATTATACATTCTAATGAATTATTTGTGCACTATTTATGAAATTGATATTGAAGCATTTAAAGCAATATTGAATCAAAATTGAATTGAATTGTGAGGCTGTTTATAATACCCAACCCTGCTTACTATTTTATATTTCATTTGTAAAATGTGGTATGTCCCACATAAAATTGTACATAATCAATGACAGAGCAGCTGTAATAATATGTTTCTGTAGTTTTTCACGCTTCTTGTGGTTCTTCTTACTTTATGTCTGAAGATATTACAGCTATAACAATTAGCTATTTTTAATCGCATTGCTCATACTTAGAAATCCATCAAAGGAACACTTGCTCACCTGCTGGTTGGCCATTGTGTGATACCACCAGAAGAGACGTGTAGTGATAAAGTAAGCCACAACCACATCCACCGTATAGTGGTCATGGGCCAAAAGGATGCAGAAAATTCCAACTGCACTCAAGGTCCAGCACAACCAGTGGTACCACCAAAACCGCTTGGGGGAGTCTGATAATCAAAAAAAAAGCAGCACATGAAATCAGGTGCCATAAATGTGATGCCCCATCAAGGCTTTTCTCATGTTTCACCACTAGATGTCAGATCTACATCAATGAGATTTATTGATAAACTGTAAAAAATAAATACTGAAGTCCTAGCAGAGCAAATTTTCAAAAATATCACTGAAGGGAAAAACACAATGTCACCAAACTACTTAAAAGGCTGCAGTTTCACAAATATTAACTTTGAAGGAAATGAAAGAAGGAATCATACAAAATAAAACTTCAGAAACACTTTTTGTTGTGAAAACAAATGGTGTAGCTATATATAGAGTGACAAGTCTTCACTTGTTGGCACTGATATTGTAAGGTATGTGTTTACAGTACTTCCTCTTTAGTTGCCTCAATGTTTCCTGTAAAGAAAAGTTGTCAAAGCAAAGTCACACTAAGAGCACGGAGCTACAGAAGATGATAAAACAACTATATACACTCACCGGCCACTTTATTAGGTACACCTGTCCAACTGCTCGTGAACACTTAATTTCTAATCAGCCAATCACATGGCDGCAACTCAGBGCATTTAGGCATGTAGACATGGTCAAGACAATCTCCTGCAGTTCAAACCGAGCATCAGTATGGGGAAGAAAGGTGATTTGAGTGCCTTTGAACGTGGCATGGTTGTTGGTGCCAGAAGGGCTGGTCTGAGTATTTTAGAAACTGCTGATCTACTGGGATTTTCACGCACAACCATCTCTAGGGTTTACAGAGAATGGTCCGAAAAAGAAAAAACATCCAGTGAGCGGCAGTCCTGTGGGCGGAAATGCCTTGTTGATGCCAGAGGTCAGAGGAGAATGGGCAGACTGGTTCGAGCTGATAGAAAGGCAACAGTGACTCAAATAACCACCCGTTACAACCAAGGTAGGCAGAAGAGCATCTCTGAACGCACAGTACGTCGAACTTTGAGGCAGATGGGCTTCAGCAGCAGAAGACCACACCGGGTGCCACTCCTTTCAGTTRAGAACAGGAAACTGAGGCTACAATTTGCACAAGCTCATCGAAATTGGACAAGAGAAGATTGGAAAAACGTTGCCTGGTCTGATGAGTCTCGATTTCTGCTGCGACATTCGGATGGTAGGGTCAGAATTTGGCRTCAACAACATGAAAGCATGGATCCATCCTGCCTTGTATCAACGGTTCAGGCTGGTGGTGGTGGTGTCATGGTGTGGGGAATCTTTTCTTGGGACTCTTTGGGCCCCTTGGTACCAATTGAGCATCGTTGCAACGCCACAGCCTACCTGAGTATTGTTGCTGACCATGTCCATCCCTTTATGACCACAATGTACCCAACATCTGATGGCTACTTTCAGCAGGATAATGCGCCATGTCATAAAGCTGGAATCATCTCAGACTGGTTTCTTGAACATGACATCGAGTTCACTGTACTCAAATGGCCTCCACAGTCACCAGATCTCAATCCAATAGAGCATCTTTGGGATGTGGTGGAACGGGAGATTCGCATCATGGATGTGCAGCCGACAAATCTGCGGCAACTGTGTGATGCCATCATGTCAATATGGACCAAAATCTCTGAGGAATGCTTCCAGCACCTTGTTGAATCTATGCCACAAAGAATTGAGGCAGTTCTGAAGGCAAAAGGGGGTCCAACCCGTTACTAGCGTGGTGTACCTAATAAAGTGGCCAGTGAGTGTAGATGCACATCCACAAAACGACTTTACTTAATAGTCAGACAAAATGTTGAGCTAAAACACAGTGAGACTGGGAGTGTACAAGACAATACATGAGGTTATCCAATCACTAATACATGTTATTTATAATGATTTATAACAAGAAATTAAACTGAGGTCAGATCTGACTGATGGCTTAAACAAGACAGGGGAACTTACACTCTTTGATGAAGAGGAAAGTGAGCGTTAACATCACAGTGTGGCCACTGTAAAGATAATCCCCACACATGGTGTGAGATCCTGTGATGGATAAACCTCCACCAGCGATCATTTTCATTATTCTTCTCATCTGTGCCTCCCAGTTCCCAAGAAGCTACAAAAAAAAAACAAAAAAAAACACACAACAGCATATGATTAATAAAGAAAATAGCAGCGATAATGGAAAATAAAAAACGATCAATTTTGGTTATGAAAGAGCAAAACTGGGCTTCTTTTATATTTTTATTTGTTTTTTCTACAAGTTACATAATTCACTTTAATTTAACTTAATTTACTTCCCAAATGATATTTGTGTGATCAATTAAAAAAGGTATTTATGGAATATGTGTAAACATCAAGTCACCCAATATTTGAAGGTTTCTTTAAAAATTCTGAACATATAAATGTAGTCAATAGTATTCAAGTAAAATTTTGAAATACTTAAAAAAACTGACTTTATGGCAAAAACTGTCCAACAATAATGCTTTATTGGCCTTTTCTATTTGCTTCTTTTCTATTTGCTTTTACGCAAAAGGAAGTTGTGCCAAGTTTTTATGAAACAGCAGAATATAGGTGTGGGGTTTGACGTAGTGTTTGACTCTCAATAAAATTTATGTTTCAGATTATTTACATTTTTAAATGAAACCAGTTAATTTTAATTTGAAAAACCTTCTGAAATGAGTAACAGAACATATTAAAAGAAATTAAATAAAAGTTAATTAGTCCTATTTTATGACTTGACGTTTGTTTTAAAGCATTGTCCTTCATGTTTTCTTTATCATATTTCCAGGCTCAGACATACAGTATAAGTCACATGGTCTACCTTTGGAGAACATTTAAAGTGCATCCCAGGAACTGGAAGMGTGGTGATGTACATTGTAATACACCGATACAAATAGAGTGTTCCAACGATGAAAAAGAATCTCCTTCCTATAATTGACCTAAAAAAAAAAGAAGTTAAAGATAAAATATCCCCATTTTGACACTCATTAAAGTGAATGCGAGCCTTGTGTTCAGTAAATGCAGCTCAGCGTCTGTACCTGTGCTTCAGTAGAAGCCACTGTATCAACCAGAGTCCCACTAGCAGCATGCCGTTTATCTCACAGATAGAGAAGGCCCACTCCACTCTGTCAAACAGGTCGAAGAACTTGTCAGGCAGTGGGGGAGTATGTTCTTTAGAAGGAACTCTTTCATGGACCACTGAAATGACAACGGTCGTGGTGACAAAACAAACTATAGCATAGCTGAATGCTATGCCTGTCTTCCCCCACTCTGTCGGGAAGGAGCAGCGTGTCGTTTCCATCGTRGGCATCGAAATGCGAATCATYTCCCCTTTGAAGCCCTTCCCCTCCAATGTGCCGTTCCTCTGGGGCTTACTAGTTCCATTGGGTATCCCCACAACATGTCCATTGGCGTGACCATTTTTCTGAGCCTCGATCTGGTTTGCGATCCGAAGYGCRTCCCTTCGTTGCAGCAGTTGCTCTCCACCATCGGAYGACCACAATGACAGGGACTGCATCTGAAAATCGACCTTGCTGAGTCTGAGCAGAGCTGGGCCGTCTAGGTTTTGGAGGGCTTCTGTGTACTCTGGCATCCCCTCTTTGTTCAGCCAGTCAGAAACATCTTTTGGTGACCAATTCTCTACCCTCTTCATCTTGGTCAGCGGCAAATGTGGAGGATTGGGAGGGGCCTCAAACAAGAGGGCAAGAATTACAAGAGGACTGGCCGTCTATTAGGCAGCAAAGAGATGTCTCCAATGTTGATACATGTTGCGTCTTTCATCCAGAGCGAGTCCAGGCTCCTCTTGATATCAAAACAGAGAAGGAAGGCAGGAGGGAATCTCAGGGTTAGGTCCACAGTATGACTGGCCAAACAGACAGACTCTGGAACTCTGCAAAAAGAAAAACAAATTGCTGTGAATTGAAGAGTGCAATAATGACTTCATACAGTTATTACTGAGTATAAATAAAATGCATTATACACATTACTTGAAAGAAAAAAAATCATAGCTTTGTTAGTTATTCTTCTGAAACATGCCCATAAGACCTTACGCTAAAAGATCATCTTATAGAGCTTCAACATCAACTTGTTATACTCACCAAACCACAAAAATACAAACATGTACAAAAAACTAATAAGCACTAGACAATGGTTAAATTCTGTTAAGTCACTTCAACAGAAGAGTCATATTAGCAAAAACCTTTAAAAAGGTTTTGCATTTTTCACTCGCAAAAGCAGTTCCATTAAGCCCATTTATATTTAACGTACACCAATTTATTGATTTTTTGTGTTTCTGCTTTTGTATTTCATGCAACACAGTACATAGCTGCTGTGCAGTTACAAACTAGAGGCGTTAGTCTTGATCACTTTATTTACACAGCTGCTCTTTGAGGGCCAGGGGAGGAAAGGGAGGTTTCCGACTTTATTACATCCTTTAAATAAAAGTCATGTTGAGATCATTTGCATGGGACTGAATAAAACTGAACATTTATCTCAGTTTGTAGAAACTGACAGAACTCAAYCAGGAGACGGGAGATATAACTTCTGAGACTTAAGTGCCCAGCCCTTTTAAGGACAAAACAAATACAAGTGACATTAAATGTGTTTTACTTTAGTTTGTTTTCTCTAACATACTCTCTTATCTAAACTTCTGGCAACGGCCTAGAGATGAACTCACATCTGTTACATATCCGTTTGTTTACTGACTGTGATTGTCAGTGGAAGACACAGGGTGTCTGTTTATACAGTATAAGCATGTGTGTGTGTGTGTGTGTGTTTGGCAGGGGGGGCCAGGGGTCTACAGAAGAGGAGCTCTGATCTACAAGGATAGGAGGAAACCGGGTGGATAGGAGGGAGACAGACTCCAAGGAGGAACTCATAAATCAGAGTGAAGGTCAGAACTGAGCTCTAACTCAGCCCAACCCCTGTTCAGAGGGCAGTTTGCCAGCAGTTGTGCCTCCGTTAAGCCAGTGCGGACCAGGCAAAAATCAACTAAATACCCTGGCAGACTGGACAGTTGGCAATGAAAACAAACAGCACATGGGTACCTCATCTCACCTCATTTCTGTTTAGAAGCATTTTAATTCAGATCAGCAAAACAGAGGCAGACCGACTTATCCACTACCTCACCAACATCTGGCTTTGGCTTCATTTTCATTTAGGTCAGGTGAATATTTTCATCCAGTACTTCAATGATTGTACTTGAGTTTATTAGCACTAAGGAACAAAAAGCAAACAGTATTTAAAAGGATTTCTTAATGCATCATCTACATTACAGACAAGCTGTGTGAAGCTGAACCCAGCCAGAAGATAGCAAAGGCGATTCGTTTTAAAAAGCAATAAAGAGGAAAAACTGCGACAAGCAGTACTTACATCAGACTGTTAACAGATTAGTTGTCACTGAGTCAGCTGTGCTAACAACCTTTGGTCGATGAATCAGCTTTAAGTCTACAGCTCAGGATAATCTCACTCAACTGATGGGAAAAACAAACAAATTCGAAAAAAGAAGAAAAAAAACTGAAGATACTTGGTAAGTGTGTGCCACCAATTATCAGAAATAATGTATTCTTAAATCCTATGAAAATATCCAGTAATCCTAAATATAACTGCACAATATTAGAAGTAATTGCCATGTGTAATAGGATTGTTTAATATTGCAATGATGATGTCAGTTGTGATAAATCCATATCGTCCCCATCATCTTAAAATAGCGAGGGCATCGAGGCCAGTGAGAGTACTTTGAAATGACCGTATTTTTTTTCCATATATTTTCTGAAAACATGAATACTTGTTACTGGAAGTACGTATAATAACCTTTGACTTTTTTGCCGTCAAAGCAGTCCTTTAAAACACTAATATTGCACTCTGTGATGCCACAAGGACAATACATTTTCAATGTACTGCTCAGTCCTAATCATAATCTTTCTAAACAACAAATATTAAAGAGGTAGGCAAAACTGTTTGCAAGCAGAATGGAGTCCTATATTACCACCACCATATGGTTTCATTTTTAAAACTGAAATGCTGAAGATCCTCAATTTAAAAAAACTGATCTTCCATGTGTCAGATTTTTTTCATTATTATAATAAATGAATAATCCCAAGAAAGTCAAGAGTTGAACGTCAAAGGGAGTGTTCCTAAAGCATAAGTTGTATTGTCGTACCTCTTTTCCCATGAATACAAAAGTCTGCCTACMTCCCAAACATCATTCATTAGGGTCCCAGATGTTAACAATCCAAAGGAAGTGACATTTTTTCCCTAACCTAACCACAAAAATGTAAATAAAAAAAAAGACCCAACTCTGTAAGCATGAAATATATCGCAGACTCTTTGAACATGTTGTTGCCATATTTATTTGATGAAGTGATAAATCTGCACAGCTGTTTTCAGATTTTAKTAGAGGACCACACAGTGTTGAGGCAGGGAGCACAGCTCTACTACATACTGTACTACAAGCGTTCAGGACAAGCATGGAAAACTCACCACTCTTATGCCAATACRGTCGCAATGATGCTTTTAGGTACCGAAATGGAAYTGCATGAACATTCACGTGGTGTTTATGTAATACAGCGAATCGATAAAAAATCTGCGTCGACAAATTTACATAATCGACGTCATCGATTATTTCAASTAATCGGTGCAGCCCTAGTTCTGAATAAACAAAAAACTATTCTATGGGGGGTAGGGGGTGTAAACTCTCTCAGGGTCAAAGACTTGCTTTCTGGGACGTTAGTTAGCATAGATTAAAAGAATACCATAACTGGACCTCTACCTCATTCAACAAATCTCTCCTTTTGAAAAGTTTGGTGGGGCCTAGAAGAAGGCAAACAGGATGGCTGCTTAARCGCTGTACATGTGACGTTACCACACAAAGATCCCACTTAAGAGCAACAATACGTCAAGCTGTCAGGGACATAAACACACCATAGCTAACCRCCCGCTTGGGAAAGCAATAAGTGAGATCAAGTGACTCCTTTTCAGCTGAATTTTCCAATCCAGACCCAAATCTGATCTTTTTTTTTGTCCAAATGTAACCCATATCAGATTTTTTTTTTGGTCTGACAAATCCGATTTTGTTTTCCAAATCTGGAAAAAAAAGTTTGTTTCTTCTTTCATTATGTTGCTCYAGTTCCAAAAGTGCACTTTTGCACCCGAGTAAGCAGGAAGCTGCAAGATCCAATGAAAACAGTGCACAAAACAGTTATAGCAGATAATAATTTTGTCATCCTGATTRGAAAACTTCAGAGTTGATCCACATRGAGCATCCATATTTACTTCTGTAAACAGCGTGCTGAGCATGACATCCTGTCTTCTGCACGTCGCATTTAAATTATAATGTGAACGACRATGCAAAAACTGAATTCGAGCAAATTATTGTAACTGAGCATTAAGACCTGCAGTGTGAATGTAGCTACAGATCCTGTATGTTACAGTTACCATTCAAATGTCTGAAATCAAAGTTGCTCTACAAGCACCACTTCTTYGAGTCCTTAAATACCTGACCTACATCTGTGTTTGACATGGCTAACCAGTCACTGCTGTGTTCTAGATTTTCCTTCCTTTAATTCGGCAGCTCAACCAAAGCACAGCGAGAAACGAAACTGTTAATAACACCCTTTTATCATCCCACACCACTAACTCTATATCGCACTGTTCTTGCATAACCTGCTCCTTTTTCCTCGCTTATCAGTTCTGCAAATCTTTCACCGGTAAAGCACATGATKTCCGATGAAACAGTCTGTCAACTTGTTAGAACTATACACTCACACAAATATGCTTGACATGTAAATACAGAAACACAAAGAGGTTTTCACATAGGGGCCACAAACCTGCAAGTCGAGAGTCTTACCAACCTTTATCATCTGKAACGCAGATGTTTTTACAACATTTAGAGCATGACTATTAAACAATCTGTTAACACGCCCGCACAGTGATAATAAGGGTTTTCTGCAACATGAATGTGCAAGAACAGGAGGCAGTAAGCAACAAGTAAAGCTCATGGACTGGATTAAAATATAGTTCAGCTTACATAACAAAATTATTTTTCATCTTCATTTTTTTAAACAATAAACTAAATACTAATGATTTCATATATTTAAAAGACCAAAGTAATAATTGAAGCTAGAGGCACAAGTTTTTCTTGCACTTTACACTTTGTTGTAGGGTTGGGCAATAACAACATAAAAACTTATAACAACTAATCATGGCATTTAGTAGAAAATTAATCAAATAACTATTGAAATCAATTGCACTTGCATGTGGCAGAGGTTGTGCCCTGGTTTGCATTTTCTGGCTTTTCACGTACTCCAGTTTATGTCGGAGTTTCGGGTGATTAAACAAATTTGTAGGGTTAGGGTTAGATTTAGCTGCTCCATCCCGCCTTCCACCACTGGGCTCACACGCGTGCCTGATAATGATAGTGTGTCGTACAAAAAAAAAATAATAAAATTGGTCAACCATGGAACWAACTGCAAAGTGGCAAATAACTGTTGACAGTTTTACTGAAGAATAATTGCACACGATATGATTTTGCCCAACCCTACTTCGTTAGCTAAACAGAGTAGTTTGAGGTTTCCCATTGAACAAATATCAGATGGAGGCTCTCAACACAAACCCAGGACTGAAAAAAAAAATTGTACAGTAACTCCTTTATAAAAGGCTAACAAACAAGTCCTTTATGTTCCTTCACACATACTTCTTTAGTTTTCCCATCTGACATATCTACACAAATGCTTGTGGCATTAAACAACCGACTATCAGTTTTTAACAAAACACAAACAAAAAAATGAAAAAAATAAGTTATATTTAGGGCTGCAGCTAATGATCATTTTAGTAATCGATTAATCTATTGATTACTCTGACGATTAATCGAGTAATCAGATGTAAAAAAATTGTCATGTTCTGCAG
>NW_013952402.1:9389246-9400301 GCF_001266775.1 Austrofundulus limnaeus | reverse complement strand
AAATTATTTTTTAAGACTGTTATTAGGTTGGTGCAGGGTTCCCCTTTAGGCAATAAATATTTGGTCTTGACTGCTTAGCTACAATCAAATATGTCAGTAGTAATGAAGGCTAAAAGCGTAAAAAGCAGCAGCAAATAATTTAAAAATCAAACTATCTTCTATAAATACTTTGAAACTTGAAATATTTACTCCAAGTATCATTTAATCATTCAAACCATTAATCATTTAAACTAAGATAAAAGCATATCAACAAATAAATGTGTTTCAACTCGAGCCGATCTGTTGCTGTGCTTTTATTTTTAACTGACAAACTTACAGTAAATCTTGTTTTTAATCACACAACTTACACACCATTTAATAAAACCCTGCCAGGTCACCTTGATTAGTCAGCACAAAAACATTAGCTTAAATATACCTCCTCCTTGTACATCTGTAACGTGACTGATTATAACAGATTTAGGTAACCTTATTTTGCAAAGGGAACATTAAAAAAAATACCTGTTGTTAACTCCGGACGTGTTCGGTACATGCAGCCACTGTTTTTGATCCGGCGCAGAAACACTGAGGATGTGCAGAGCAATGCACGTTGTCGTCTTTTCTGTTTAGTTTTAAATGTTCCCATGCTTTTTATAAATTTGTCGTTTTTTTGGGGCGCTTCATTTCGGCACTCTTCATCTTCTTCTAAAGCTAAATATAGCACTTAGCGGAAGCACTAACGTCGTAGCATTGTGCAACACAAGTGACATTCCGAGCGGACAAAAGTGCGCCGATTATAACAGTATGTATTTTTTACGAAGCTTCGAGGCAGATAAATTTGCCTCAAGGATTTTTGTAATCGAATTACTCGAATTATTCAAGGAATCGTGTCAGCCCTAGTTATATTGTCCCTCACAACCTGTTCTGAAGATGAATACACCATTTGTTCTCCTTGTACGTCATGCTCTGAAGCCGGTGTTCTTCTCTTTTTACACAGCTTTTAAATGACAGTATCTTTTTACAGTTTTTGTTTGTTATCAAACAAACTAAGAATGAGGAGACAATACAACGTCACCTGTATCCCTTTACAACAGGGACACAAACCTTCCAAAGAAAGACAATATGGAGGGCAATATTGACATAACTGAGCCAAGCCTATTTAAAGTGAAAGGCAATAATAAGTGGCAAATTAACTTCGTATTTGAACAAGAAACAAAGCTGGTCAGTTATACAGACCGACTGAGGAAACATACCAGCACCAAAATTAATTGTGTGTGGTATTAGTTGAACTGCAATTTCTGAGAATTTTATAGTCATTGAGCTGAATCAGTTTACCAGAGGAGACAAAACCTTCACACACACACACTGTAGCTGTAGTACTGTAATACTGTAAACACAAATGCTCCGTGACCAGCAGTACATAGCCTTCAGCTGGGGTGTTTGATGAATGCTTGGAATGAAGAGAATTTTTAGAAGAATTTAAAAGATTGCCAAAAACACAGCCTCACATTTGTACCTCTCCACCAACAAGTTTACTGCAAAAAATGTCCACTTAACCAAGTTTTAAAACCTTATATCCAGCCAAAAAGTCTTTTTGATCTTGTTTTGAGACTGATTTACTAAACAAGAACTGATTGTGTAAGAATAATCTTGTTTTCAGAATGTGTAAGATTATTTGTCTTGTTAGCCTGAAAATTTGACGCCGATGGAGTAAGAAAATTTTACTTGGTAAGATTCTTGAAATAAGAAAAAAAATCGAGTCAAATCAAGTATTTCAAGAATCTTACCAAGTTTCCTCCATTGGCAGAAATTTTTGACTTAATTTTAGTCAAATTTTCAGGATARGACAAATAATCTTACACATTCTGAAAACAAGATTATTATACTTACACAATCAGTTCTTGTTTAGTAAATCAGTCCCAAAACAAGATAAAAAGACTTTTGGCTGGATATAAGATTTCAAAACTTAGTAAGATGGACAGTTTTTGATCATTTCTAAGGATAAAGTGAGTTTTCTTTAAAGACTAATGCCATATATCAAGAGGAAATTTGACAAATTGCAAATGCCCAGCACCTTCTTTAATGATTAAGCTCCCAGCTGGTGTAAAACTGGGCTTTGGTTGATTTTTGTGTTTGTTTAAGGTTACACAGACATTGATCTTTCACCGATGATTATCTTTTAAGTTCTGGAGTCCAAAAAAGTGTTTATTCTAAAAAATAGAAATCAAGAAGCCCTGAGGTGTTAATGAATTGCACTAGAACGCACTAGAAGTTAGTCTAGCTGTAGGCTACAGAATCTAATAGCACCAAGTTTTTTATTATATGCACATATTAGACTGAAGGAGCTTTCAGTTTGATACAGAACAGACAGCATGCCATTTTTAAGCCATCTATACTTAATATTTGTCTTAGATTTGTATGATCAGAAAATGTTTACATACTGTCGAAAAGTATTTGATCACCTATTGCCTCAGGATACAATGGTTCTTAGAAATTGGGTAATGAATCCAGCAGTTCCTGGAGGCCACAAGCGTCTAGGTAAACCCTGCATAATCTTGTAAAAGATTTAAAATGTTGTTTGGAACCAAAACACACTGCAAGGCTGGGAGGATACATGAAATGAAGGTATTTAAACACCGAGGACAAACATGGAGAAATTGTTATGATTACTAAGTGTCTATGACAACACATTTTTCCAAGTGTGCTGACATATTTCCAATTACATTTCCTAACCAGGTATCATTTTATCATTCCTAAAGAGTATCATTGACATTATAATTTTGTATTTTTTAATTGTCATGCAAGACAAAAAATGTGCTTTTCTCCGCCCATTGTTTTAACAGCTGAATGCAGTCTGTTTAAAGTTGAATTAGAACAAGACTCAGCGATCTTCCTCTTTTTCATGTCACAGCCCAATGCGATGAGGTTTACGAGAAATGCCTGAAAGCCACGTTATTATAGCTAGTCAGTTTGGTAAATTACAGAGCAATGTGTTTGATCAGAATGGCCAAATAAACTACAAAACATTCCTAACTTCTCTGCAAACTGAACACTACTGTCTTTGGAGGGGRAAAAAAATAACCTGGAGGTCTGACATAGCACACAGGGCAAGTGTCAGCAGGAAACACCACTTCTTCTTTTCTCAAAAGTTATCAAGAAGTCGTACACAAGTCTTAGTTTAACAATGACTCTGCATGTACCATTGGTAAAAAGACACCCACTTCCCCTACAAAACTTTAAAGGGATCCCTGATTAGTTGCAACATTAAGCTTTATTTGATAAACATGTATTTTAACTGTAAAATAAAGACTCTAAAAATACTGTAGGATGTTTAGTTCTTATCATTTAAAAAAATTAACACGGACTGAGCCATTTTATTTACATATAAAGCATTCTGGGTAAATGATGATGTGGATAGGTCCTCGGTGTGAGCGAGCTATATCCACCTTGAAGGTTAATCTTGGACAATATCTGATGATCGACTCTTTTAAATGAACCCAGAGAGCGTTGACAGAGAGGAGAAGGTAGAAATGACTCAGACTGTAACTGAAAACATGGATGGAGGACAACAGAGCTGCTTCATGGAAGAAGAACCTCAGCTTAGCCTATTAGACTTCGCGCTAGCGCCGACGCTATATTGCCTTACATGTATTAGCTCTGCGCTAGCGCRACAAACAAGCTAAACTGCTAAACTTTTAGTTTAAAAATGATAAAAACTGAACATCCTACCGTATTTTTACAGTCTTTATTTTACAGTTAAAATACATGTTTATTAAATAAAGTCTAATGTTACAACTAATCATGGATGTGACACAAAGTATTACAGAGGAGATGTTTCTTATCAAATCTGCTACTACCATCTGTTAAAACTATGCAAAACAAGAAACCTGTTGATGGTTGAACAATCATGGTTTGAAATTACTCAGTAAAAAAACGTTTCATTGCAAACTTAAAGTGAGTGCTAACCTTTTAAAATACAGAAGACAAAGCATTAATTGTTGACTTTTTCCTGACACATAGGCTTATGGGTTATGGGAGTCTTTGACAAAACCTAAAGTTTTTCTGCCATATTAAAAAAAAAATCCTACCAATGCACCCTTTTGATAACCCTAAACTATATAAAAAGGTTCATTTTCAAACAAGTAGAAAATGAATCCCCCCACAAGTTAGTGACTCATTTAAATTATTGTCAATAGAGTTTTATAAACTTTAAATAACCTTGCACACATTTTCCTCTCAGTTCAGTCTAAAACTCTCTAAACCATTTACTTTTTCTAGGAAGCATTACCATTGCTTAAAATGACAGGCAATAAAATATTTTAAACATTACCTTGAAAAGACATTCATAGCCACAATACTGGTTTCTTAAAGAATTTTTAAAACTATTCAAATCTATGCTAGGTGACATGACACTACTTATAGACTCTGTACCACTGTTAGTAAACTTTTAGTCAATTTTTACTATCTCATACTAGAAAAATAAAAAAGGTTATACCAAAGCACATAGCATAGGTTTGCAAAAGCTGTTGTAGGCCTCAAGAATCTGGGACAACATGTGACTCGCAGTAAAACTACGTACATCTGTTTCTAATTATGGCAGAAACACTATGGAAAAAAAAAACATTGCACGCCGCTATGCTGGAGGGAAGTCTGTGATCAAATGTTGATGAAATTAGTGATCAGTGACCAAAGCAAAACAGCTCAAAACAATTGGGTTTAATATGAGACCGTTTGTTTTAACCAGTATGTGGGAAACTATGAGGTAATTTATTGTGAATCTGTAGACATTTAAAATAAAAGTAGGGAAGTTAAAGCTTAGCACTTCGTGAGGCAAGGTCAAGCAAACATGCATACTTTCGATTAAAAGAAAGATTAAAAACTACCATAATCTCCTTTTATAAATGGTTAAGATACCTGCAAAGATCAAAACCAAGGGACCTAAAATCAGCTAATCCCGAGTCCTACTAACTTACAGACATGCAGCACATTTAGGCTGAACTTATTTCTGCGAGGATGCATTCAAAGTCACAAATAAAACACGTGGATTGCAGTAAAACATACAAGGACAATGAGGCTAAACTAGAATTTTAGATTAAAAACCTCACCTAAATGTGAATTTCAAGTCATAAAGCTTTTGAAAGACCTGTTACCTAGTAAAGTAAGAACTTAGTTAATATCTATTGAACATGATGACACATAACGGTATTTTTTTTTCCCCGGAAGTCAGAATGTGTTTAGAGATTACTATGGTAATGTTTGGTCAATAYGGTGGTTGTCAAGGGACAAATCTGAATCATAGCTTATAGCGGTGTACATAAGCTCACTGTTTCCACCAAATTGCGCCATGCTTGTCAACGCTTCCTTTTACTTACTTTCTGGTCTGACATGATGTGYGTTGGCACCAGGGCAGGGTGAACAACAAGGCTATATACAGTGACAACAATAACCCCTTTTAACATTTCACCCTCCTGAAACAGACTGCTGAAACACAAGGTTTGTCCTTGTGTAGAGTTGCTTTCTCGCCACTTTTGTTTGGTTTTTTTTGGACAGACAGTCCCCTCTTTCTTTCGATCACTGTGTTTTTTTTTTTTTGACTGATTTATGAATAAATGTGTACAAGTCTAAAATAATGATGGGACATTACATGCATCACATCTTTCTAATGACGTCAATGTAATTATTTGCAATATTTTTTATAAAGACTAAAAAGTTGTCTGTGATGATTTTCTTTTTCCTTCATTTTCCTCGAAAATAAAAAAAGTACTGGGTTTGTGGAAAACCTTGTTGAAACAAAGTGCCTTTAAAAAAGGTGGTGGGGGGGTGAACAATAAATAGAAAAGTAACGTCAAATGTAATTTGACTAAAGAAAAGAAACAGTCTAGATGTACTTTCAATATGCGAGGTTATTTACATGACAAGTTGCAACGTTCACATTACATTTTAAATGTGACCTGTATCAGACCCCTGTGTGAACGCTACACAGCAATGATGTGACACGCATGCGCAGTAAAAGACGTGACATCTCATCAGCCGGCTTGTTTGTTTACAGAGCTAGCATGGATGCTACATTTTACGCATTGAATCGGAAGTAGTTGTTTAATCAGAGCCGATTAAATAATTATCTGACCTGCTTCTTTAGTTCAGTGTTTATATCTAAACCTGCCTCTGACCGGGATGCTCCAGTGAAGCTTTTTTTTTACGAAACTACGAGCTGGAAAAAAGTATCGACCGAGTATCTAACTTTAGGATCGATACTCTCCGCGACCCAGGCTGGACATCGTTATTATCATACTAATGAAAAGTAAAAAGATGAAGCGACTGGACTTGTGTTTTGGAGCTGTAAACACACGGAGCTGCAGATTTAAACAGCGAGACTTGAGGTTAGCGTCTTATCGATCCTTCACCCCCTCCTCCTGATGAAAAAGTCAGATGTAATGTGACATGAGCGTTCACACTGCAGTCACTTTGAAAACATCAGATATATATCTGATTTAAAACCACATACTGAAACGGCCTGGGTCGGATTTGAAAAAATCGGATTTGTCTCGTTCAGACTGTCGTAAAAAAATCGGATATGAGTCAGATGGGTCAAAAAAATCGGATTTGGGTCGGATTTGCCTGCAGTGTGAACGTAGCCACTGTGTGATTCTCAGCCCATCGTAAACTATCGTTACATATCACATTGTGAAAAGCTCGAGTGTCAAAATTCTCAATAATGTGTCCCGCTGTACGAAGTTTAATAGATGCCAGACTGTAAAACTCCTTGATGCAGCAAAAATCGCACCACAAAAGTACGTCATCGCACCAAATCTTAACGGCTTTAATGCTACTTAGTGCGATAGTGAACAACTTTAATTCTTACAACTTTTGGGATTACTAGGTCCAACATTCTCTCATTTTCCTGCAATTTATTTTATTAACAAATGACCACTTGCAGCTTGCCCTCAAGGTTTTCTGTCCTAATCAAAATCAAACAGCTGACATGGATTCAACTCTTGCTGACCACTTTTAAATGTATTCAGCAACTAAAATGCAATCAACTTTAATGAATTCTTAAGTGTTTGTTTTGACTAGAATAACGTACAAACATCTTGACCAAAAAAAAAACATTTTGCATATTCAAAATGTACAGTTGGCAAAACCCAAATTACTCTGACACACAAAGTGGTGCAAACAGCCGGTTCATACTACTCAATCTTTTGAGCAGATAGCTCAAATATCCTATTTATGTACAGCTTAAAATCCCAGGTTTAAATTGTTTTTAAAAATGCAATAAAATATTTCTTTAATATTGTGAACACTGTTGATTTAGAAGGTAGAAATTGTACACTCAAATTATTAACACGATTGTTTAACCATCAAGAACACATGCACATAATTACACTTTTAGTAGTAATCTGAGATACAATTATTATGAGTGCTTACACACCTGTAGGTTTGGATTAAATACATTTTAAAAACACGATTTAACGTAGTGTATTTCATACACATGYCTCTGTATTACTTGGCTTAGGAGCTAAAGCCTGTCCGCCTAAAAATAAAAAAGCCAAGCTAAAGCTTGCGTCTTGAAGACTACGTTCAGCTAGCCTGTGCTAGCTAAAAATGCCCTGTGCTCACAACACGGTTTTAGGGTATTTGTTTGCCATTTATTTGTAGCGGAACCGTGCGATAAAACCTAAATATAACTGAAAGCAAATCTTCGGTGGGTTTTCTCGGGTTAAGGTTCGGGTTGTGGCCTCCGTGAGTCACGTTGAATCTGGATTAAGGATAACGAGAGATGTTTTTTTTTCTCGACAGCTGTTAAAATATCCCACCACAAGGCCAGAGAGAGTGGGAGTGAGCAATATCTGCTGCTAATGCTACGTTTGAATGTGACGCTCATATGTGATGATGGCGCACACGACAAAAAGGCTTTGAACAGGATACGATATTTCAAGAGTTACAGCGTAGTTACCTCAATAACTATCAGATGATCAGCTACCTTCTTGACACTTCTTGAATCAATATGACAAGACAGAGCGAAGAGAGGAGTTAGCCGATAGCTAGATACCATTAAAATGAACTAAAAAGTAAGAAACATACCTGTGAAATAAAAACCTCACCGGGGGAATGCTGAAGGACTCGARTAATTGCTCGGGTTATCACCGTAGTGTGGCAGGACTCCTCAGTGAGCCTGGTGTTTTCATGGGTAGGCGGCGGTATGACTGAAGAAGCCGTCACCGATGCTGCTTTCAAAGCCAACAAAAAAAGTGGGGAAATTTCAGCGACGCCAGAATATTCCCTTAACAACACTCAACTTTAAGCGTCAACTGATCTAAAACCAACGACACAAATTACTTCCTTTCATTAGGTGCAAAAAATATACAAAATAGTATTTTTAAAGACGTATTTACAAATTTTTTAATTACGTTGATGGTGTGCACGGGGAGTATTTGAATGCAGCAACAACGACATGTACCAGGAGAATGTAGTGTTGGTGAGGAGTCCACTGGCATTAATTACTCATCTGAGGCCACCTAATGGTGAAGGTGAATATGTAGCTCAAACCTCTGTGAACACGACTGAGAAAATAAAAAGACACAAATAAATACGTAAATAAAGAAAGAACATTTAAAGTGGAAAAAATAAGGTCACAATAAGGAAATGGCTTGAGGCTATACAGTGTTTGTTTTGGTTTAGATATATATAAAATGTGCAACAATCATTTAACAATATCTTGTAATAAGGTGTTTATATATCTTGTTAATTTTTTTCTTTCTTTATTACATCTTAATGCAAAGACCCATGTTTAATTTGTGTGAATGATGTGGCTTATCTCTAACCGRATGGTCAGTTTCATGTTTGGTCAAAATCCAAGCTAAGACCTAACTACTTTAAACTAGCAATTAAAATATCAAAAACGCCCTGCAGTCTTTAGAGGTAACTTCTGTTAAAGCAATTATGTATTTTTGACCTCTGTCATTGTCACATTGTTTAATTTCCCCATTTTCACAAACCGTTTTTTTTAAGTCAGCAAGCTTCACGTGGAAATGAAAGTCAACAAAACAGACTGAACTCTGACCAGCCCTCTGTTTGACCAAATCATGTGAATGGTGTTGTTTTTCAAGAGCTGTTGTCAAGTTTCTGAACGATTTTCCTTGTTGTTTCCCAATCACAATCAAAGCTGTTTATGAGTGTTGTGTGACACCTGAGAACGATCCAGGTTTACCTGTAAGTATTTTAACGTTCAAAGAAGGTATGGATATGTGAAAGGGACATACTGGCTGTAAACACATCAGTTTTACAGCCACCATCTGCACAGTGTCAAGAAATATATCTTACTACCCTTACAAGACTTGTTAGTTCACCTGATCACTATCAACTCAGCCAAAATGTTTAATCAACTCCTGGTGAACTGAACTGATATATTCAACAGCTTTATCACCGTTAGTATTTCGTCTTTTTTACATTTCTCAGATTTCTCAAAAGTCTTAAATTTAGTGCTTCATAATGATGGTAAATGGACTGAACTGGTTTAGCACATTATCAAGCCCCATAGGGACCCCAAATCGCTTTACACTGTCGTCATTCACACACACATACTAGATAATATTGAAGTAATGTGCATTGGTTAGTATGTAAGCCAAAGTTCAGATCTGTTGATGCTAGAAGTATGTTATGGAGAGGACCCCAAGCTACTACCACAGCAAATTTTAATTCAATAAAATGTAATTAGTTGCCACCATTTTTCTGTTTATTCAGGTCCTTTGAATATGTCAGGCCTTATTGAATCTGGTTGACTTCAGTTGTGAACACTGTAAACGTTCTGAAAATCTATCTCCTGGTTTTGAGATATTTTGCTAACAGACAGGCAAGAATATGCAAACACCAGTAACCACACTCACCTTTCATGACARTGGGCCATCATATTGGAAACAAAGTCTTAAAAAGCGCATCAGCTGTGAACTGTTTAATCAGTTGAAGTATTGTAGTGTAATCGTTTGTGCAAAAAAAAAAAAGCGGCTTCTATTTAAGTTTTTTTTTTTTTTCAGTTCCTTTTTTAGATAGACAATCAACGCTTCTGTACAAGTCACATTATTGTTTCCAGCCCAGTGCCACAGTCAGTGAGACTTGAATTGAGCAAGAGGTCTGGGGTTTAATTTAATTTTGTAATTGCGACAGATTTATTTTAACATGATTTTGATTAACACAATAGTAAGCATTTACCAATAAAATATAATGCTTTCATTGTTGTTTAGTGTTTTGGTTCATTTTGAAAGGTTTCTTCTCATCTGTACTCACCACATGAACCGAGCAAGCCAAGAGATATTCAAAGTATTTAGTTATTTCTGGTACCAGTACCCACTTCCTACTATACTAACAGATCAAGCAATTGCTGTAGGTCAAGTGTGGCAACAAAAACATGCTCCAAAAGGAGATTCMTATATTTCAAAAATATAYATGAAAATKCCAGAGGTGYATAACTAAGTACATWTACTTTGCTACAGCACTTAAGTACATTTTTAAAGATTTATTTTTATACCTTTTTTACTTTATTTCATTGCATTCAAAACCTAAAAATTATAGTTTTACTTTTACTTACACGTTAAAAATATAAATATGACCAAACTCATCATGAAAAAAAAAACGCAGTGTTGAATTTACTTAACCAAGTTATACATAATAACTAAGTAAACACAAAACATTTTTTCATATTTTCTTTAAAAGAAAAGTGGAACTATATTGATTAAGTAAATTCAACACTTCTTTTCTTAGTGTGCATGAAAGTTCTTTTACTTTCCCARTTATTGTGGACAGTTTTCTGACTCTTAAGTACCTTTTTATCTGTGAAGTTCATTTTTACCAAAGTCATTTTGGTTTCTCGTGTACATGCCAATCACCCAGAATTAAGGAAATCTGCCAATTTATCAGTGTGTGTAGCCTACTTGAACATCTGCAAAATGAAACAACAACAACAACAACAATAATTGTTTGCTCCTTCACTAGTAGACTCTGTTTTCAATACTTGGAGTTTAAAGGGAATAACTTCTCTAAATGATCTTTATATAGACAATGAGTTCGCCTCATTTGAACAGCTAA
>NW_013952402.1:9387760-9388977 GCF_001266775.1 Austrofundulus limnaeus | reverse complement strand
CGTGACCTAAATGTTTGCTGAGCTTTGCGCATGCGCACATGTGACGAAATGCTCCGTTTGCGACTCGATTCCAATTTTTCGTTATAAAGAGTCGTTCAAAAGATTCGGATCGTTCGTGGACTTCATATCTCCAGGTTTAAGTTCGCGGCTCTGCTTAAAGACCAACGACATCATGCCGGTCACTGTCAGGAAAGTCATTTTTATTCACTTCGCCGTTACAATAGGCGCCTGCTGTTGCGCACAGATCAACGTGAGCCCGGAGGACAGCCCGGACATCCCGGCGATCGCCAAATATTTCTGCACCAAAGGGAGGTATGAAGAAGTTAACCCTCATCTCGTAAAGGACGTCCTCGCCGTCAACAGGTCGACGCTGCAGCCTCCGTCCGCGAGCTGCCGCGAGCTCCACCTGACAGCCATCGTCCGGCACGGCACGAGGTACCCGACCGGCAAGAACGTCAAGAAGATGCGAAAGTTTAGCGATCTGGTCCGGAGCGAGGCCCGAGGCGAGCAGGGCTGGCTGCGGGAGCTCCGGAGCCGGTGGAGGATGTGGTACACGGAGGACATGGACGGAAGGCTCGTCCGGAAGGGGGTGGAGGACCTGAAACACCTGGCCGTCAGGCTGTCCAAGCTGTTCCCGTCKGTGATCTCAGAGGAGAAGCTTCGCGCCGGGCTCATCAGGTTCATCACCAGCTCCAAGCACAGATGCGTCAACAGCACGCTGTCCTTTAAAGCAGGACTCACACAGCTGTGGGGCGTTGAAGGTAAGATGGAAGACATTAAAAATAAAAATAAAAACATTCTGAGAAAGTCTGGATGCGGTGTAAAAATCAGATATTTCTCAGTTTTATTTCATGATAAGAATATTTTTGATTAGTGAGAGGTCTGGACTGCAGGCACCCCAGCTCTTCTACTACAAAGTTATTGTAATAGACAGTAGCAGTTTAGCATTGTCTTGCTGAAATGGGCAAGGCCTTCCCCGTAAAAAAAATAATAATAATAAAAAAATAACTTTTGCTGGATGGGAACTGTGTGTTCTTAACCCTGTATATACTTTTCTGCAATGATGGTGTAAGCTGCTCATAACAGAAGCATAAATACACCCCWATACCAGCAGAGAGGCAGGCTTTTGAACTGTGCACTGATACAAGGCTGGATGGGCATGTTCTTAAGTATGGAGGATGTACACTCACCGGCCACTTTATTAGGTACACCTGTCC
>NW_013952402.1:9382574-9386675 GCF_001266775.1 Austrofundulus limnaeus | reverse complement strand
GTGTAAAAATCAGATATTTCTCAGTTTTATTTCATGATAAGAATATTTTTGATTAGTGAGAGGTCTGGACTGCAGGCACCCCAGCTCTTCTACTACAAAGCCATGTTATTGTAATGGACAGTATTTAGCATTGTCTTGCTGAAATGGGCAAGGCCTTCCCCGTAAAAAAAATCTAAAAAAAAAAAAAAACATTTGCTGGATGGGAACTGTGTGTTCTTAACCCTGTATATACTTTTCTGCAATGATGGTGTAAGCTGCTCATAACAGAAGCATAAATACACCCCTATACCAGCAGAGAGGCAGGCTTTTGAACTGTGCACTGATACAAGGCTGGATGGGCATGTTCTTAAGTATGGAGGATGTACTGTAATTTCTTACTGTGTTCCATTGTGAATAAATCCTGAGTTTATGTGACTAAGGTTAACATTATTTTAATTTATTTACGTTTTTTTTTTTTCAAAACGTACCAACTTTCTCAGACTTGGGATTACACAACATGTTGTTAACTGTAGGATATTGCATCAGTGCTACCCGTGGCCTATATCTCCCACGCAGATGTGGAGTTTGACCACGAGGTGAACGATGCCCTCATGAGGTTCTTCGATCAGTGCGCCAGGTTTGTGCAGGAGGTCGAAAACAACCCCTCGGCACTGACTGAGTTCAACGAGTTCCAGCAGGGGCCTGAGATGACCCGGGTCCAGCAGAGGATCGCAGATCGCCTGGGAGTCCCTTACGCTCGCATCACACCTGGTCAGTATACAGTATATAAGCAAAAAATAATAATAATAATAATAAAACCAAATAGATTAAAACAATAAAAGGCATGTCTCAAAGACAAGACCACAAGTTCATAATACAACAACTTAAAATATTAAAATCATAACCAAATAGGTAAGATCTGCTCTTGGCTGTAAGCATGTTTATAATATTTATTACAATTTTTTTAAATATTTTACAAATACATTACAGTAACATTCCTTTTTTTGGTATCCCATTCGAAGCATATGTTGTGTAATAGATGAAGTTGTAGATCAAATAGGTTATCATCTGTAGTGCTCCACCCTCGTTTTGGAGTTGAGGAAAAATAAATAACAACAACCAAAAAAAAAATGAAAGAAAAAGGGAAATAATTGAGCTAGTGATTTCAATGCATCCTTACGTCTATTGTGCTAATCTGTCATCAGGTTTTGGTGGTCAGTATTTTACTGTGTGTATTTAAACAGTAGATGGCGCTGTTTTCTAATGTAAACTAATCCTGGGCGATTATGTTCCTTTTTTTTGTTTGTTTGTTTGTTTTTTGTTTTTTTTTTTGTTCTGGCAGCTGCCTGACTGGCATCATTTGTTGACTGAATTTATTTATTTATTTTTAATGTCCTTGCTCCTCCAGATATGGCAGAAGGTGCACTCTACTTGTGTGCGTACGAGTTTGCCATAAAGACGGTGAACTCCCCGTGGTGTCAGCTTTTCGATGAGGTCGACGCAAAGGTACACGACCAACTACACACCTGAAAACGTCTGATACCTCAGTTTGAGGACAACATCAAATCTTTTATAGTCCTCCTCTGCCCCAGACCTCTTTTTATAGGGAACCAAGTCCTTTTATTTATAGATCCTTGAAATAGTAAGATTTTGAAACATTAATATCAATAGACTGGCTGGTCAAATGAGGAACAAGTTTATTAAAGTTTTTTTTTACGGTAATATCTGTTAGTTGATTTTTGAGGGAAGTGTGGGAATTAAGCCATGAAGTGTGTGTCATAATTATTATTTTTTTATTTCTAAGGATTTTTCTTTTTGCTACCATTAAAAAAAAGTCTCTCTTCCACGAATGCTACATATCATGACTGAAACTCGTTGAATTTAACAATTTTTTTCATATCAATCCAAAAAATGTAACTCAGACAAACTGTGACTAAAATATTTGGTTCGACAGGTCATGGAGTACCTAATTGATCTGAAGCAGTTCTGGAAAAGAAGCTATGGCTATGACATAAACCGCAAATCGAGCTGCATCCTGTTCCACGACGTGTTCAGTCGTCTGGACAAGGCAGTYGCAGAAAGCAGGTGAGTAAAACCCACACGGTGGTGAGAAATGAAGGAGTTGTAGCCATTTTGGTAAGAAAAAAAATTAAAATACCATTAGGAGCAAAATGGTATTATTATTGCATGATGTGTTAGCACAGACACACAGGATGAACATGGAAAAGTCAATTACAGTAGCTTCWTTGATCATCAGGGGCCTCATGTACAAAGACTTGCGTGGATTTCTTACTGAAACCTGACATACGGTCAAATCCAGAAAACGGCGTACGCACAAAAAAATCCAGAAGTATCAAACTGTGCGTACGCCTGAATCAACGCACGTTGCTTTTGTACATCACAATTAAGGTGGAACTGAGTTTGGTAGAACATAGATCTTAGTTTATTTCGTAGCTGATATGAAGAAACGAGTCTCTGCGTCTCATTCGAGTTCACATGACGTGACGTGATGTTGGAGAGTCCTCACAAATGCTGTGCACACTGCAGCCTTTGTGTTTAGTCTGTTTGTCTTTCAAGCTTTTGCTCTCCTACTTACAGCATTTTCACAAGTTGTAAAGTGTACTTCCATGTGTCATTTTGGAGAAATCTACAACAACGTAAAGGCAACGTATGAAACACCTCCACTGCCGGCGAGGGTGCACGCGCTCCAGAGCGCGACCATAACTCAGCCTTTAGAATCATATGGATGAGACGATTCCGTTGGTCATGACTCAGCTTTGGGTGGACTGGACTGACAAGGTCCCGATGGGTCTGCCAGTTCCCTCTGGAAAGCTCCTGCGGAACCCCAGTTCAATCGCTGCTGCTGCACGTGCAGGCGTGGCGCATGCGGCTCGCTGCGTCGCGCTCACAGAGCGCAGCAGTGCCAAAACTAAAAAATGATTTTTTTCCTCAAAACGGCTGATGAGAAAATTCTATCTATTTATAAATAAAAGCTCTGCGTGTTACACTATTTATTATATCCTCCAGTAAGGCTGAATCCATTCCTGTTAAATGTATTTTTGGCACAACTTTGCACGTCCTTTATTTAACTGCAATTGTTAATCATGTGGATGTAATAATTGTTAATCATGTGAGTCTGCTGTGAACAATAATCATTTTCACATCATGAACAGTTTCTCAGAATCACCTCTAAGTGTCGCCAATGGAACCAGAAACACAGAAACGTGCGTACGCCAGCCGTGGAGTTGGCGTGGGGCTGCACATATTTCCACGTTCAGTTGAGTTTTGATACATCCGGAGTTTTGCGTGGAAAATGGCGTACGCAAGGTTTTTGTGCGTATGCACTGTTGATACATGAGGCCCCAGGTCATTTTCTGGTAGAACTACAGATGTGTGTTTTTAGGCTGGGAGATGAAAATGAAAGTTTGAACATCCTGTTTTTTTTTTTTAAGGAACATAATCTAACAAAGTCAGCTCATGTTTGTGTCTCACAGCAAWCAAAAAGTGTTTTTCAGGACCTCAGATAAACAGCTTTTCAGTCTCCGCGAGCTGGAAAAGTTCACAAACCTCGTCTTTAAAGGATTTGAAGTCCACCAGTCGGCGGCCAGATAAACTTTCTACAAACAGAGGAAATTCTACWCTATTGTTTTCCTCCCCGGGAACCGTCGGCGAACAAAGAGCTCTCCAAGAGCAAAGACGTACAATAACGTGTGAAGCAGCTGAAAGCTTCTCTCACATTAGCCGTTTTTTAAAAAAATTATGGCTCTGTATTAAAAGCTGACTTAAAGGCTTTTTTATGAACAAATACTGTCTGTTGAAAGAAAACACTTTGGTCTAGCATGGGAACATAATGAGATCTTTTTTTTTAGAGTTTAAGCCATTTTTATTGCCACAGTGACAATGAATTATATTTTTAAACCCTACTAGAAAATGTCAGAACACCTGTTAAAGGGGCAATGTCATGTAAAATAAATAAACTTTTTTGAGTTTTTTATCATGTTATAATCTTATACTCTCATAAAAAAAACATGCCCAAAGCCTTGATTTGACTCATTCATGCATGTTTGAGAAATCCTGCAGCGTTTTTAGGAAGCCATGCTGAGGAGCAAAATGACAGGTGGG
>NW_013952402.1:9372122-9382456 GCF_001266775.1 Austrofundulus limnaeus | reverse complement strand
ATTATGGTAAAGTATTTAAATATATGCCTGAGAAACACATAATATAGGCCCTTTAATAGAAAGTGGTTCATTCTGAATACAAATTTGAGGTAATTTATATCAAATGTCCTTCATATTTTTGCAACTTTTGTTACTAGCTGACCCAGTAGAAACCTCACCGGTGATGCTTCATTAACCATTAGCTCACTGGTTAACCACCGTCTACGAATGTTTCCACAGGGGTTCCTAAAATATCTCCATGGCCATGTTTTGTTTCAGGAAGTGTGTCAGTTGAAGCTGAAATTTGTGACACTGAGCCCTCTGTGAATAAAAGAAAAAAACGTAGGACTACGATCCAGGTGTACCAGTCCAGAGGCATTTCTTTCAACTTATAATGAATGTAATGCAGGTGTGTTGAATAAGCGAGAACGATAACTTGAACAAATCCAGCCCACCATAAGGCTCTGATGCTTCTGAAACAAGCAAGATTTGTCCGACTCCTATTTTTATTTATTTTTATTATTATTATTTTTGGAAAGCATTTAGGTTGACTTGAGAAAAATTTTCAATAATWATCCAAGCCTTGCATTCTTTCCTTCCCTGGTTTTAACCTCAGTTGTGGTGTGTCCTCACTGTAAATGCTGACTCATCAGTTCCCCAGTCTAGCCAAAACAGCTGCATGTTTCTCAAAAGCCGCCCAAAAGTCATGATTCATAGCATCACCAAACTCCTACTGCTTTTGACTTAATTTTTTTTATTTGGCCCGTAATTAAACATGCCATCTGTTTCAGAGGTCCCAAAAGGTTCCAGGTTCAGACTTGATGCTTTTAGGTCAGCATCTCCACAGGGAAAACATTTGGATGTTAACGAGACACTGATATCGACATCAGAGGAAGTGAGGGTACAGTGCCTTGTCCAGGGATGCTTTGACCTGTGATTGAATTGTGGTGGAATTGAACCGCCAACTTTCTCATTGGAGGATGACAGCCACAGCCACCAATTTAGTTTTTTTCCCTGTACTATCATGTTAGCAATCGCAACTCGCATCACACCAAACTCCTGCTCAGTATGTCTAAAAATAGCTGCGATAGACCCATTTAAAATTAGTTTCGGGAGCCATCTTGAATATGCAAATCCAGAGTAGTTTTTTTTGTATGTGCCCCCCTAAAAAAACACCTTGACCACACATGTGCCACCCCTTACAAAAAAAAAATCTATCTCTGGCCCTGAGTCAACCCAGTTATAGAYGGCTGCCACAGCTAATTAAACTTAGCAAACATAAAAACGGCTGTTGCTCGGCCAATTTTACAGACGTTGGAGTGGCTGACAATCGTAAGCAACACCTAGCCCAAGCACGAACTGGTCATACAAGGTCAGTATTGCACGAGATCGCGTAATAAAGTTAATTTCAAGGTTTGACTGAAAGAGCTGAAACTTCATAACTTTTCAGGAAAAGATTATTGAAAAAGGCACCAAACATTTTTGGATTGAATTCTTATTTTGTTCATATGTCTATCAAAAAGAAGCTCTAAACGTTGTTTAATGTTTATATTGCCTGTGAAGTTGAAGCGTTGGTATCATGTGATGCTTTGGCAGAAGTCAAACTTTACAGCTGCTTGTTGTTTCAGGTCGGGTCAGCTCGTCACGGAGGCTGTGACAGTTCAGGTGGGCCATGCCGAGACCCTCCTGCCCCTTCTCACCCTCCTGGGTTTCTTCAAGGACACCGTTCCGCTGAGGTCATCCGACTTCGCCTCCCAGTCCCAGCGCTCTTTCCGCACCAGCTTCATGTTGCCGTACGCCGCCAACTTGGTCCTGGTGCTGTACGACTGTGGCGGAGGCGACGTCAGGCTGCAGCCGCTGCTCAACGAGAAGCCCGTGACTTTCCCCGGTTTGACTGACCAGCAGTCCATGCCGCTCTATCAAGATGTCAGAAAGCACTATGAAGAACTGCTCAACGGCTGTGACTTTGAGACTGAGTGCCAGCTGTTCAAAAACCCACCTGAACTTTAGACAGAGAGTATTGATTTAGCAAAGGAAGGGCAATTTGTTGTTTTTTTTAATGGCACATCTGATTTTTTCATGTAAATCAATACTTTACCACAGTTTGGCATTACCTAAAATCAGTTTTGAACTGCAAGAGTGTATTTTCTACTCCTGTTGTCCTATGGTTTAAAAAAAATAGCTGAAAAGCACTTCTTATTCTTTAATATGCAACATAGAGCTTTTTTTTCCTTTGGCATTTTATATATTCAGTATTAAACACCCGGGTGGGAGGGTTGTTTACCATAACAGTATTAAATTGCCAAAGTCAATTTTGCTGCAAGGTGCGTCAAATTAGATTAATCTAAAGCTCGTTAGTTGAATATTTATTGATTTTGACCAGATAGTTCATTTTTTATATTTTAATTTGATTACAAATGAGACTTGTGTTTTCAAGTTCTGTTTTTATTGGGATTTACTGCTTTTATGATACAAAGTGAAGAGTCTACAGCTCAAGACTGAATGGCAAATTTTCTCATGTGAAGGTTTTGTTGATTTGCATTGATCATATTTTACATAGTATATTTACACAGCTGAAGGTTTTGCTATGTAATGGTAACAACTGCAGATTTTATGCAGAGATATGGTACTTTTTTGCAGGATTGTAGTCTGTGTTTTTGACTTAAATAAAATGTCTTTTTTTTTTTTTTCTTTTTTGGATGGATTGGATTGATATTTTTTGGACTTAAATAAAATGTCAAAACCGTTCAGACTATTCAGTTTGAAGGTGCTCTGATTGTTCCCTCACCCCAAGCTTTTTGTGTGTTTCTGCCAAACGTTGAATGTTTCAGAATAAAAGACCAAAAAAGGGGCAATTAAATATTTGTGTGTCTCTGTCAGCATATCTTACCAACAAATAGGTACTTTTTAATGAAATATTTAGAAATATGTCCCTGGATTGGCTATAACAGTCAGCTGAATTTTGATGATGATGATGAGTGACTAAAATTGCAGTTTTTTTTTGTCACATCAGAACACATCGATATAAAAAAACTATTTTGTTTTTTTATGTTTACAACTAACCCACAGTTGCTTCATGCAGTCACACAGAATGTCCCTTTCAAACTCATTCCTCTTCAAAGTGAGGTCAGATGAAGACGTGAGGACAACTATTACTTATTACACAAATCTGCAACACACCCAAAGWCAACCTGCCCTCAATAAAGTGCCAGTTAAGTGCACACAAAAGCATTTTCATATGACTTTTGTCATTACAAGCCATAAATCTTTTGTCTGATTAGTTAATTACCTGAAATATCTACCCAGTTGATATGTGTGTGTGCGTGTGTGTGTGTGTGTTGTTGTTGTTGTTGTTGTTGTTGTTGTTGTTGTTTTACTACTTGTTGCTAGAAGTTGCAATGTGATGATGTAAGAGTAAACTACAATGCATAAAAAGAGTGAGAAAACACATTTACAACTTGGTAGGCAATATTTGATAATTATATGCTACTCGTAAATGCTACAGGAGACAAATGGCCAGATAAAAGACAACATGTTGTTTTATTACGCTGCTGAGGACCAGAAGGACAGGATCTGTTCTTCACRTTATTTAATGAAGCTATGGATGCAATGAAAGACAGTTTGTCCACATAGTTATTATATTGACTTGCAGGCACACATGCAGTCAATTTTTTTATTTATAAAACCAAGAACCAGCCCGCATAGCAGGTGTAGGCTAGATCTGGTGTCAAGATGGCACTGCTGACTGATTATTGGCATTACAATTGGTTTATCACCCAGATGTGGACCAGGTCTGGCAAAAACGGCATTGTTTTTAAGATGGCATGTCACAACTTGTGGTTTAGTTTAAGTGGTACTGGCCCATGCGTGGACCACTTCTAGCAAACTACATCTGGGCCACCAAAAAGGCTGTTATTCTTTGCGGTATCTGGGCCAAGTGCATCGTTAATTAAAACTAACTAAATAACAAAAACTGAAAAACAAAATATTTTAGTTAACTGAAATAAATGAAAACTGTAATAAAATGAAAAAACAATAATTAAAACTGCATAATATTTTAAAAAAAAACTAACTAAAACTAAATATAATATCCTTAGTTTTAGTGTTTGTCAATTTATTTTAAACCGTGTGGACTGATTAAACAAATCTTTTATTTTTCTTCAAACATTGCACATTAGCTGCAATAAATGAAAACTGTAATAAAATGAAAAAACAATAATTAAAACTGCATAATATTTTAAAAAAAAACTAACTAAAACTAAATATAATATCCTTAGTTTTAGTGTTTGCCAATTTATTTTAAACCGTGTGGACTGATTAAACAAATCTTTTATTTTTTTCCTTCAAACCTAGCAGTTTCACATTAGCTGCGAGCATCTTATAGCACCTCATGGTCCGTAACGTCATTTGTTTACAATTTTCTGCAAACAAAAAATGGGAGAAAGCAGCTAAGTTCAATTTGGGATATTTTTTTTTTTTGAATGACTGTGAGAACAATAAAAGCAAATGCCTTGTGATGGAAACAGGTGATAAAAAAGGTTGAATACTTCTCAAGGGACTAACTAGCTGTGATTATCTTGACAAGCTCTCTCAGTAGCCCCCATGAAAAACAAGCAACAGCCCAGCCACCGGGTTGGAGACAACTAACAGTACCTTTTTTAAATAATTGCCAATGTCCTTTGTTGGCAAAATTGAGTTATGCAATAATTTTAGGAAGGTGATGCTATAATGGACTGTTTTCACTGGTAACCAAATAGCTGCTGGTTAGTTAACTCACAAGAACACCTCAAGTGGGAGGATGCCTCGGCACATATGTTTATTCAAACTACAAAAAAATTATACTAGAACTAATTAAAACTAAACTAAGCATCAAAAAACCAATAACTAATAAAAACTAAAAAAGTTAAAACAAAATAAACTACTATAATGAAAAATCCAAAACTATTATCACCTTGGTGTGGACCAGAGCCAGACAAATTTTGCTCTGTGGGAATATGTTGCCAAGTTCAGAGCTTAAGCTGCACCACGTCTTTTTGAACTGATGGGAAATGAACTAAGCAATCAGTTGATTTTTGCTGCCTTTTTTCAGTGCTGTGAATGATGAGTTGCTGCCAGAGCATGACCTCACACTGGACAAAGCTCTGCTCATAGCTTGCCAATTTGAAGCAGCAGCTAAAAATGCTACATTGCTCTCAGCTGCAAGTCTAGTCTCGCCTGCACCTGTAAAGATCATAGATAAAGGTGCGTGATCAGTTCGGACACGTGGACCCCCCACCTCCTGTTCATTATTAACAGGCAAATCGTGATGGGCAATGCCACTGGTTTAGTATGGATTAGATAAACACCTGATGAGTGACATGTTCTGCTGATCAAGTAAATTGTGATAACTAGTCAATTTGGCACCCCCTGTAATTTCACTGCCAATTAAAATACATTCACATATAACTTTAAATACAGTTTTATTTTGTACCTTGTGATCAGTCGTAGTCATTTACTTTAAACAGTAAAATAATTAACAAGTCTCTATTTAACATGCCTCACTCCAACAATACTGTATAAACACATAACATTTTACATTTCAGAAATGAAAAACTGTTTTAAGGGTACTTCCTTGGATAAGCATGGTATCATATCCATGGTGTGATGTGACAAAGCTTTCTAAAACTATTGTAAGCACATGTAAGCTGAGGGACATTTTGTTTAGATCTCCAAAGCCACAAATACGCTTGAAGTGAAATAGTGTCTTTAGATATGAAAATAAACATTTAACTGAGAACTTAATAGATTTTCTGCATATTGGGCTTCCAATCTGAACAATTCTTTACTCCATGTTGTTGTCCAATTAAAACAGTTAACAATATAAATTACTTAGAAACAGAATACCAGAAGTATACTTCCCGCCAACATCTGCTGACAGCAAAGAGGAACACCTGTTCATGTGAATGAGCAGCTGTGGAGTGAAGCAGTTCTAGGGTGGTCCGGGGGTGTACTCCACCCATTTTACAACATAAAATCAGTATTTTATGAACACTGACCATCAGACTTTAACCTGAACTTTATCTGAGATCATAACTGAAACTTCCATTTTCCTGATTTTGTTTTCTCTTTACAATGAGCACCAATAAATCGTCTTGAGAGCATCATATGATGCTTTTATCACAAAATATCCTCTGCACCACATAACACCACATGTAGTAACAAAGCTGGCTGGGAAACCCACAGAACAAATCACCTTTATGAACTCGAGCAACCAATGACTATTCTACAGACTAAATAAAAGTTGGAATTTTATTTATTTATTTATTTATTTATTTGTTTGTTTAGTCATTCATTTTGTCATTCATTTTTGGTGCCCCCAAATGGATGGCACCCTTAGCATTTGCCTACACTGCCTATACCAAAGGCTGATAACTGGAAGAAAAAAGGAACATTTCACCCAAAAAGATAACTTTAGTTTTTTTGCGTGTGAAGGAAAGCCTTGTACAGTCACACATGATAACAAAGCACAGTTCACTCCCTGTGTTTTTCTTGACTTCATGAGTGAACAYGGCATGAAACACCAAACAATGTATTTCAAGTCCTTCCTGTTCTGACCTGTTTATCATTGTCATGGCTTAAACTCAAATGATTGCTATACCTTATTTTTCCACGAAAAAATGCAAACCTGTCATTCAACGGTGCATCTTGGGGTTGTTTTCTATTGCTTTCTAATGATATTCAATTTCAAAAGGTCATTCTAGCAATAGGTATAAAAGATATGGTAATTTTATAACCTCAATGTTTTGGTAATTTGAAAATAAGGAAAACATCATCTTTTCAAAAATGCATCAAAAGAAAAGTAGATTTAATTAATACAAACTGGTTTTAAAATTTCAAAACAGTCAAATCATGAGGAAAAACTGTCAAACCACTCTGGTCCTGCTTGTCACTTTTATCATTTAATTTGTCAAGTTAAGTTTAAACTGACCTTTTACATGCACCTTTTTCTGCTTTTTTGTCATAGCTGTTAAAAATATTTGATATGTAACAAGCAGACAAAGACCTTGGACCTAGAATACTTTACTACCTATATTTAGACAGAAATTTTTTTGCTTCTTTATGAATATCTGGTTCAACAGGTTATAGCTGTTAAGTTAATCTGAGGTAACTTTGGAAAAGAGGCCATAGGTATGGCATACAGTAAATGTTAAATGAAACTGCTTCCTGTTCCATGACGTGTTCAGTTGTCCATGCAGTTTCAAAGAACAAGTGAGTATGGCCCTATTCACGTAAAACCTGTTAGTTCATTTTTAGTATTAATATGTTAAAATGTTCATGATCATATTTTTATTCAACTGAACTGTCTGGCTTTCCCTGTGATGTCATTAGAAATAGAATGGGTTAATTTTTTTTAAAGGCTTGAGAGGAAAATCAAATTCCATCAAGAAAGAGTTTGAACTCTGTCGATCCACAGTTCGATGAAACTGGTTCAGAGGGACTAAAACAAAAAGTCAAAAACCAAAAAGAACATCAAGTGCCATCATTCTGAACAAATCTGTCATCAAGAAAACAGAACAGTAATGTTGTGTAACTCTTTATGGCGTCATCTCTTTGGCTCGTTTAAATGAGTAAAGTGCCAACCCACACGTTTATAGTTGGTAGTAAAAATGGTGTCAAACAACTCTATTATGGTTGTGTTAGGAATGACTGAGAGAATTTAGGATGGTTTCCGGTGGTAACCTAATCAGGCAAGTTTCTAATCACTTCAGTTGCCTTGTTTTGTTCAGTAACTTTGAAGATATATGAAGATGTGACCCAGAATCTGGCTTCGGTTTAAATTTCATCGGCCTGTGGTGTTTGGAGACTAGTTGGTGGAAATAGGTGCATTTTTCATTGCAGTTGCTGGCAACCAAGTGACCATGGAGCCATACGTCCGCTTTTTGAGCTGCCAGATTAAAAAACAAAAAAAAAATAAATCACAGCTTACTTTTTTTTGTAGCTTGCAAAATAGAATTCAAGGCCATGAACATTATTTTGTCACCCATCTTTGTCCACCTTGTACCTGCCTCTACTGCCTTAGCGCAGGAGAATCCATTGTTTGGCTTCATCATAAAACTCGGGATTACACTTTTCAAGAGGACAAGAACTACCAACAAATATTCCAGATAACTGAAAACTGAGTTTTCAAATTGTCACTCACGTAAACAAAACGTATCGCTAAAGTGGGGTGATGAAGTGTCAACTTTTGACAAAACTTTTGAAATAAAATAATATTAAAAAAATTACTAAAATTGAAAAATTCCACATTTTGCTGACAGAGATCAACWACAAACAACCATCAATGTTTTTAATGCACATTTTGAAGTATCGCATTAGAAAATGTGGATGGAAATGGCATGCTTTGATAAAGTTTCCTCTAATTCTCAAAAAAAGTTGATACGCTCGCGGCTCGCCTGAGGTGGGTTTTTTTTTTGTTTTTGAAAAAGCGCAAAAGGAGAGATGGAAACACATTTGCCAAATAAGTTCTGACGTAGTGAACATTTACATGGTTGATCAGCTGTTCCCGCTGTCTGTCCGTTACTGGTACTGGTACCAGAGCGACTGCAGACGCGACTGCAGCTGGACCCGACTCCCGCTGCTGGAGGTAAATTTGTGTTTTTATTATTCAATCAAACAAAAAGCATCTTCAATCAAAAAATAATAATTCTGTTATTCCCGTAACGTGAAGAGAACTGCATCTCTCTCTCTACGTCTCCAGACAGCATGTAGCCTGACATCGCCAAAACTAGTTGATGACAGAATAAGTAAAACTTTCCCAATAACACGTTCCTGACAACTTCTCTCCATTGTCCAGAGRTGTCCCTGCGAGTTTGCRAATTCTACTTCCTKTTTACCACAGCCATGTGCATAGCCTRGTTAATWTGCTTCAAGCCAGATGATGGAAACACATCTGATTTGCATTTTTTCCCCTTTTTGTGAAATTTTTTTTTAATTTGATCAAAATTGGAATTAAAATTGGATGGAAACACAGCGACTGATTCTTAACTGGGCTCAGCCCCCAGGTGTTAAGAGTCTATGAACGTCCTTGAACCTTCAATCAAACTTGATGTGTTTTAGATATCAGTCTCTGGATGACTTAATACAGCCTGTAGGATTATATAACTTGAACTTTGTCTTGCATACACCTTGCTTGATTTAACTTCGGTTACTGACCGGGTACTGAGTTCCTTYTTTATTTATCATTAACTCTGGGCATAAACTGCCAGTTTGTGTGAATAACTCGAACATTTTGTGCGCTCATACCCCTCAAAAGGTGGCTTAAATAAACAAAWGTTGCGCAATGACAGCCGGAGATGGTTGCTCATCCCGGGGTTCGAACTCGCTGTTTGTCACCGGTTCTGAACACCGTGTTTTAGTTTACAGATTACAGATTAAAAGCAGCTCGCCTCGCACAGTTTTTTATGTAAATGTGTTGGACGTCTCAGGATGAGGGAGGACCGGGGGGGACGGGCCAACCGGAAAGCTACGTGTCTTGAAAGCCGCTTTTTTAAAGCTCAGCCTTCGCCTCCCTTCGCCTTTTCTTGTTTTTAACGCCTTCCCTTGAGGTTCGGTGATTAAAACCTTCGCGGAGGGAAAGAGAGAAAGAGGTCTCCGGTGTGTCCCCGGTGTCTGGCTGTCCTGTCTTGTCCGTCGGCGGGGTGAACTCTACAGCGAAATGTCCGGAGTGAAAAAGCTTCGTACGGTAAGAACAGACAGAAAAAATGTTAAGACTTTTAAAAAAAGTTTTCCTAACTTTATTAAGCATTAATAACACGAGGATTCCGATATGTCCTCCCCTGTTTCTCAGTGCTTTTTCAGGCGAAGCAGAGATTGATAAACTACAGATTTTCTGTCTCTTTTTGGGTTTTTTTTTTCTTCTTCTTCTTCTTTTCCCCCCTCGAAGTGACCCAGGGAGATGTTGCTGTGAAGCAGCACTGAAAAGGTGTGATGGTTCCAGACTTGCATGGACTGTGAATGGGCCGCTTGTAGTCCAGGACCAGCTCCATGTCAATCTGTCCCACTGCGAACATAGGGGGTCTTGTGAAGGGGGGGAGAAAGGAGCCACTGTGCACAGGAATGCTGCCAATTTGCAGAACATACCGGTGTGTTGACTTATATGGGCTCTTTTGATGTAAAAAAAGGAGGAATGCTACAACATAGGCGTCTTCAAATGCACTGAAATACTGTATATGGCATTTTCTTTTCTCATGGAATCAATGGTTTTCTGACTCACTCATTTTTTGGAGGAAATTGTGACATAAACAGTGGGTAAAATAAGTATTGAACACGTCACCATTTTTCTCAGTAAATATATTACTAGAGGTGCAAATGACATG
>NW_013952402.1:9364613-9371521 GCF_001266775.1 Austrofundulus limnaeus | reverse complement strand
ATTTTGACGACCATACACGCAGACTTTCTGTGCATTCATTCCAACGTGTTTCTGGATCCTTGGTAAATCATTTTCACGACTGTGTTCAATACTTTTTCCCTGTACCATTCCACATTATTACAAATAACTTCATTTCTGGACATTTATGGTTTGATTTCTTTGTATGTTTGGATCACTTGGGTTGTTACCAACATCTGTTGAAAATTTCATGTCGTTAGCACCTCTAATAATATATTTACTGAGAAAAATGGTGACGTGTTCTATACTTATTTTACCTGCTGTATGCCTCGAATCTTAAGAGAGAATACTTCCTGTAGGTTTCCTCCCACATGAGATGACTTTTGAGGGGTTCATTTTTCACACTTTTCTGCAGAGGTTAAGCACTGGTTCAGCAGATCCCATAGTGTGAGTCTATACATCTAATGAACACGTGTAAAATGGCATTTTGGTCAAATTTAATGATATTACGCTCTGGGTACATGTAGGGATGACTCTCAGCTACGGCAACACCCAAAATCTTAGCAGAAAAGCTCTCACAGTTTGTAGAAGTTGGACCCAGGGATGTAACTGACATGAGGAACTCCATTCTGAATTAAAATAAAACATAGTTTTCAACAAAGTAAAAAAGGCTGACATGGCACCAAGAACATGCACAATGCCAGACTGATGTGAGGTGAAAAGCATAGAGGGTTAAAAAGAAATGGACTGGCGAGGTAATTGGCTGCAGCTGAGACTAAYTGGAATGAGGGACAGGTGTGAGTGGAGGACGAGAACTGAGAGGCTGACTGGATATTTATTGTGGATGGAGAGGCAGAGGACCAAAAAAAATAAAAATAAAATTGAGCACACAGTCTATACATAAATGAAACATCGGAAGAAATAAGTATGAAAACAAAGCTCAAAATAAAATGCTAAACATTAAAAATACAAATTATGACAATATGTGTTAGAGCAATTTTTATGTTGGCTGATGTYAATTAGCTGCAACAGCCAACTTGAATGGGGTTGTCTCTAAAGGTTAATGAGTTGAAGACGCACATCCAGTGGTCACTTCCTGAGAGTTTCACTAAAATCTGTTCAGGGGTTCAAGAGATAATTTTCTAACAGAGAGAGTTGATGCCAAATAGTTAATGGCGAAATATCTGCCGTACGTGCGTGGGACCAGTCTCAGGTTTTATCACACCAAATTTTAGATGTAAAACAGACTCAGTTATAATTTGCTGTGCCAGCCGACGTTCTTGAGTTGGGTTGAGTTGTGAAAGACTTTGATGTTCAGTATCTCAAGATAAAAGGTAATCACTTCATAGAAAATCAACAAAAACTGATAAATTCTCTTAGAGCATAAATGACAAAGTTAATTGCCAGTAAAAAAACATAATTAGGAAACTACAGCTGTGCTTCAAGATTTTGACAAAATGATTTCAGTAGTTCCATTATCTCTTTATTTGAGAAAGTTCCCTCTCCATAAGACAGAACTAAGTTGGTGGTACAGTACATTTCAGTGCTGTTTGTTTTTTCTGTTTTTATCTATTTATCCTGTCGGCAAATTGTACTGGCACAATTCTCATGAGCCACTGGCAGATGGATGGAGGAAATGGAAAAAAATAGAACTTCAATCTGGGTGGAGAACTATCTGAATGTTTTAGTTCTTTTATCTCTTGTGCAATCCTGAAAGACTGGATAATGGCTGAGTAAAGAAAATAAACTGTATAGCTCCTATGACCTAAGTCTTTGATACATCATTGGTGTCAGAGGACTATCTGTAGCAATTCTGTGTTTGTTCAAAAGAGGTCTTTTAAACAGGGGTTATCAGGTGTTGACTGATCCAGTGAAAGCACAAATAGTCAGGGTGGAGTCCGTTAAACTAATGAATGAGCTGGTTATAGTCTGTTAAACTAATGAATGAGCTGGTTATAGTCTGTTAAACTAATGAATGAGTCGTTTCTATAGGATGGCTGATCCTGGAAAAAAGGCAAAGTGGGATGATGTGGGCCCGAGCCCTGCCTGCCACATCATCGCTTGGCCACAGGCAGCACACTGGACACATTGTCCAGTCAGGCCTCTCCCTCCCTCCTGCTCCTTCCATGCCTCAAGTCTCCCGTCCAAAAGCCAATAAAGAGCTGTTCATCGAAAGCGTGGTGGCCACTTTCCGCAACGTCCGTCCGAATTCCGTAACGTTGGCACGGCCTTTTGCGTCATGCTGACGGTGCTGTTTTAGCTTCAGGCGCTCACCAGGGGTGCCCGTTCTTCTGCCTGAGTATCTGCYCGTCTCTTTCAGGATCACGTTAGGTCCACCAACGTGGTGTACCAGGCCCACCACGTCAGCAGGACCAAGAGAGGGCAGGTCGTTGGCACCAGGGGAGGCTTCAGGGGCTGCACCATCTGGCTCACAGGTACGTTTATCTGTAATCTGACATTTGGTAAAGATTCGTGCCATTTKTACCTGCTCGTTTGACTCTGGCTCGAACTTTTAAGGCTGTATGGACAGGTCTTCCCTGGTTGACCTCTTTTAATTAGTGCCTAAGTAGAACATTTTTTGCACTGCTAGATAAACATAAACCCACCCATCAAACTTGAATGAACTGCTCTGAAAGCTGGAGGGGGGTGGGGGGTGAAGCGCCTCGTTTGAATTTAAAGRAACATCAAAACGAGTTGCTTGGACACACACCTCAGAAAAGAGGCGAAAGAGGAGCTGGAAAGGTTAAAATAYGGAGGAAATTAGATCTAAGCATCACAGTTCCCTTTATATAGAATCTAAAACTGAAGGATTAAAATGTGAAAAAGAAGGATTGAAAAGCACGATAGTGTCCACTTAAACTAGTCAGCATCTAATCCCTTAGATTTTGATTACTAGTCAACTAGTGACTGTAGCATGAGTATTTTTAGCATAACTAGTCAACTAATAAGACCAAATTTAGTCTCACTTGTCAAGAAATGAATATTTGGAGCTTTACTAGTTAACTAGTAAACATTTTAYGAGCACGTACCAACTTGTTGGTATTTGTTAGCTGCACTTGTTAGGACATTTGACAGTCACTAGTTTACTGGAAGGCATATTTTGTGTTGAATAGTTAACGTGTAAGGGTTTTTGCTGCTTAGATAACTTCTAAGACACGGTTGTTGACTTGTTTGCTCCAGTGCTCCACTAGTGCAGTTAAAGGCAAAGAAGTTTGGACTTTTGGATTAGTGTGACAAAATGACTACAAGAGGGCAAAAGTACCACCAGTTGGCCAAAAGGTGAAAGGGTTAGTTGAATTTGTGCACCRAAGTGCAATTAAATGTGCAAGTAGTGCAGTCATGAACTAGTAGGCAAAGACAAACCCTTTGTGATCAAGACTATTCTTGCCATATGTTTGGCTCATTCTTCGTTATACAAAGATTTATGTGATATCCTACAAACTATGGCCACTAGGTCTATCAGGCGCTGGGAAGACCACCATCAGTTTTGCCCTGGAAGAGTATCTCGTGTCCCACAGGATCCCCTGCTACTCGCTGGACGGTGACAACATCCGCCACGGCCTGAACAAGAATCTGGGCTTTTCTGATAACGACCGCGAGGAGAACATCCGACGTGTCGCTGAAGTTGCGAAACTGTTTGCAGATGCAGGTCTCGTTTGCATCACTAGTTTCATCTCTCCTTTTGCCCAGGTCAGAAAAGATCCCCCTCATTACCTTGACTGGCTTGAGTGTGCAAAATCTCATTATCCTACACAAATGGATAGCTTGTAATTCAATAAAAGGTTTTTGTGAACTCTTTTTTTTTTTTCGCAGGATCGTGACGAGGCGAGGAAGATCCAYGAGGGTGCCGGGCTGCAATTTTTGGAAGTGTTCGTCCATGCCCCCCTCGAAGTGTGTGAGAGCAGGGATGTGAAAGGACTGTACAAGAAGGCTCGCGCTGGAGAAATTAAAGGTAAATACCTTTTCACTCCAGTAATCCCAAACACAACATAGTAGCTGTCACTTTATGCTTAACCTGCTTCTCGTTCAAGTTGTTGAAGTGGTCGGACTTCATGTTTTTGCCAGGTTTTACTGGAATTGACTCGCAGTACGAGCGCCCCGAGGCACCGGAACTTGTCCTGAAAACCGGAGAGCTCTCAGTGAACGAGTGCATCCACCAGCTGCTGGAGCTGCTCAGGGATCAGGTATGTGGGAGCACCAAGAATCTTCTTCAATGCTTCATATAGTCACAGTGAGTTAGCTTTTTTTTTTTCTTTTTTTAAATGAGACATGTCGTAAAGAGCTGTAGGTAATGTTAGGGTCAAATGCAAACATTGAATTGTCCCAGTACATAGAAAAGTTTATGTCTATTTAAACAAACCCTTTGATGGATGTCAAGAAGCAAGTTCAGTATAATCAAGGAGGGGCTGCTAAGGTCTGTCTCACTTTCTAAAAAGCTATTTATTGAGGATCCGTCCTTTCTTTATTAGCTTTAGAAGCTCAGCTACAATAGTTGAAATGAAAGAGAGARCAAATCATGGTGATCCTTAGTCATCTAAGAGAGAGCATAAYRTTTGCCCAAGACATATTTGGTCACAAATGACAGGCATATATGCTGTTAGGCTAACAATAAATCAGAGTACTTTATGTGAACAGATTCAGCTTTATGCTGTAAAACTAAACCACAGAATGTGAACTCTATACGAGGTGTGGCTCCTGTATATTGGGACAAAAACTGGTTTGACCAACATTGGTCCATTCTTGTCAKATAAATGTCAATACAAACATGCCAAAAAATAAGTTCAAAAACCACAACTTAACTGTTAAAAATAAGTGAACCATCATTTTCTTTCAACTTGGCTTGGTGGCAAAGAAAAAGACACGTGTTTTTCTTTAAAAATGAAATCGAAATGGGGGTTATTTAGTGTAAATATTCGAAAGATGAGTTAGACGATAACAGTGTAGATCAGGTTATAGTCCCTGTTTATGTTCCAGCACATTAATTTGTTACAGTCAAGCACAAGTCAAACCGAGGGGGAAAAAAGTTGTAAATCACCTCGCGGTTTGCTAAATTACCTCTTCTCACAAGTCAAATACATTACTGAATTTTAATAACCATCACTGCTTCTGCTGCCAGGTTACAAATAACATTTACAGACACGCAAGTACGTTGTTGTTGTTTTTTTACAGCCTTATGTAAAGGTGACAGATGACTCGCCAAAAGATATTGCTGTGTCATCATGACAGAACATGTTTTTTTTCAGGTTCCTGCGCTTCGTTTATCACTAGATCTTGGCACACGGAGAATGACTGGCACAAAGCCAAGCTGTGTTCAATGGCTTAGTGTGAATGTATTGAATGGATTTGCAAGCCGCTACAGAAAGATTTGCACTTTGAGGAATTTGAATATAGCACCTAAAGAAAAGAGCAGGAACTAACAGAAGATGGAACACAGTTAAATAGAATATTATTGATTAGATTACAAGTTGTTTTGGGATTGAAAAATAAGTTGATTTTAGACATCTTTTGTAGATGTTTTATTTTGTTGATGTAATAGTACACAAAGACAAAATGGCTTTTTAACACCAGGAACTTAGTTTTTTGCTTCAAAACATTTGTAAACCGTTCACACACATAACTTTAGGGCACATTGAGTGCCAGCTTCACTCAGCTTTGGTTTCAGGTGGCTTCAATAAACTGGAAATTCCAGTTCTTACATATAAAGTGATTCTTTTTTCTTTTTTTTTTTTCTCCAGCTTCATTGAAGAAAAWCTACATATTTATGGTACTGTAGGCGACTCAGAGTGCATTCAGTAAAAGCTGGAAATCCATAAATGCTTAAACTTTACACATTCAGAGAAAATTCTTGGGATCGTCCGCAGGAAATCTAAGCGATATCAATGTATAATCTTACGGAGGAATAATGCAAATATAGTTACTTTTGCTCAAAATGCTCAAAAATTTTGAAAATCAGAAAATAAAGTCTAAAGTATTAGTAAAACAACATGCACTGATATGCAGTGCAGCAGGTTCAAGAAACATTAGAACTTCCTTGTTTGTTAAATTTTTAATACGTTTGAAGATCATATTATGAGCAAGACTTAAACATGATTTCTCAGTTGAGTAAATATCATTTAAAATGGAAGTTAAGCATTTGATTCTAGTTTTTTTTTTTTTTTTTTACCTGCCTGGAGTCACACCTGTTGGTCAGCTGCAAACTAATAAAAGTTAAAAGGAGCGAAAAAGGCAAAAGGAACGAAAAAAAGAAGAGAACAGGAAGACAGGAAGTTCCATGGCTTTTGTTCGGTTTCTCACGAGTCATTTCCTTCCTCTAAAAACTCCTCTGCTGTTGTCAAGAATGYAGACTTTATGATCAAAAGATAAAGCTGCTGCAAAATGCAGCCAATGCTCCTGATTAACTTGTAAGAAAGAACTCTGCTCCACATCAGGCCTTTTGGACATAAAATGTCTTAAAGTCCTAGCCTTTGTTGTTGTTTATTAATGAAATATCARTATTTTAGGCTTGTTTGAAATGATAACTAACACATATCTATAAATTTGACCAGATAATTTTACTAATTCTTCATGTATTTAATGTAGAGCATTGTGCCGGGTGAGATCCTGGAGGAGGTGATCGAACTCTTTGTTCCGGAGAACAAGCTGAATCTTGCTGTGACTGATGTAAACACTCTGCCCACCATCAGCATCACCAAGGTAAATCCTCACCCTGCTAAATAAGCTTCTTTTTTTTAGTGCCGTGTTTTTTCAAAAGCTCAGAGGGGAATCAAAGTTTCCGTTAAGTCACTGATCAGACCAACAGCTCTGGAGCGACTTATTCCAGCTGCATGTGTCAGTCGGTGTCAGTGGATCACTCGGGAGCGCCAGAGATGTTTCACAGAATGTTCGGGACTTCTTCCACAGTCGGTGTTCACAAATGTRCTTCACAGCTGGAGATGTGTTCAAGGACAGAT
>NW_013952402.1:9357372-9363434 GCF_001266775.1 Austrofundulus limnaeus | reverse complement strand
ATTTAAGCTTATTTTTTATTTGTTTGTTTGTTTAGCATTTCATTTTATGCATACTGTCTATGATTTCTTCTGTTAATTCCATCAGTGCCACTGAAGTTGATCTGTTTTCTCTGAAACCATATTGACAGTCTGTTRTGCTTTTCAATAAAATTATCWAACCYTTTACTGAACACTTTTTCTAATATTTTAGAAAACTGACAAAGTAGGGAGACAGGCCTAAAATTGTTAAAAGTATGCTTGTCGCCAGATTTGAATAGAGGAATAACCTTTGCAATTTTCATTGTATTTGGAAATGCTGCAGTTCTGAATGACGAGTTGCAGATGTATGTCAGCAGGTCTGCAGCATCATCATTTATCTTYTTAATAAGTGACATGTTAAATCCATTCCAATCCATTGATTATTGTTGTTCTTACATTGGTTAACTATTTCAATAATTTCTTTTTTGTCTACAGGTTTCAAGTACATTGAGGATGTATTTCTTATTATATAATTTTCCCAAATGTCCCCATCCTGTGGGTTTGAGTCATTTATTTGTGCTGCTAATTTAGGCCCCACATTTACAAAATATTCATTAAATCTATTCACTATCCCAGCCATTTTGTTAGGGTTTTCTCATTATAAATAAAACATTCAGAGTAGTTTTGGAAGATTTTTTTCTTATCAAGCTATATAATGTTTTCCATATTCCTTAAGTGTTTTGATTACTATTTTCTAATAATATAGAATAATATTCCTTCTTACATTTTCTCATAATAAGTTGTTTTTTTCATAGATTTAATTTTTTTGCTCTACCTCAAAAGTCCTATATTGTATAAATTGTTTATATAGATTATTCATTTTCTTACATGCATTTTGTAATCTTTTAGTAATCCATGGCTTATCTTTATGTTTTTGCCTGTAATTAAATAGGACAATAGGACAGTTTTCATTGCATAGTGCTTTAAATATTTTGAGAACTAGCTCAAAAGTTTTATCAATATTTTCTTCATACAGAACTTTCCAGTTCTGTGACTATAATTTTCTAAACACACTTATTAGCTTTTTTATGTCTTTTTAATGTCTTTTATTAATGTTTTTTTTCCTCTCTGTTCTCAGTTAGATCTTCAGTGGGTGCAGGTTTTAGCCGAAGGCTGGGCCAGTCCTCTAAAGGGCTTCATGAGAGAAAAAGAGTTCCTCCAGGTCCTGCACTTTGGCAACCTGCTGGATGGTGAGAAACAAGCTTAACTATTTTAAATACTGATTTTTTTTTTTAGTTTTCTGAGTATTTGTTTGCATTGTAACTGTCAAATTTGCTTCCACATGCTTGCTCTGTTTTGATCTTCTTACACTGCTTTTTAGCTACCATTCTGCTACTTTTAGCCTTTAGGTAGCCTTTTGCTACTTTAGGTTTAATCTATTGTTCTGCTTCTTTTAGCACTGACAGCTCAGTTTCAGCTTTGTTAAAGTCAGTGCTGCCTTTTCGCAGAAAATGTTTCTTGTTATTCTTAAATATCTGCCAGGAATAGATGTTTTCACAAACCCACTCCAGTGAACCCACTTTAGCCTATGAAATTGGATTGTTTTCTTTTTTTGCTAAGTGGTTTTATTTTTCCATGTCAGGCGGGGCCATCAACATGTCCATTCCCATTGTGCTGCCTGTGAGCACTGAGGTGAAGCAGGAGCTGGACGGCAGCGYAGCTGTAGCTCTGGAGTATCAGGGTTCACGAGTGGCTATTCTCAGGAAACCCGAGTTCTACCCTCATCGGAAAGAGGAACGCTGTGCCAGACAGTGGGGCACCACCTGCCCTCAGCACCCATATATAAAGGTGCTGGATTAAAAGTACATTATCATGAAAAAAAAACAACAACTGTATGACATCTCAATAMATGAAATCATCAAATGACCGTTTTTTTCCCCCCTTATGTTTTGTAGATGGTTATGGAGGGAGGTGATTGGCTGGTTGGTGGTGACCTGGAGGTGCTGGAGCGAATCAAATGGAATGATGGATTGGACCAGTACCGCCTCACTCCTAAAGAGCTGAAGCAGAAGTTCAAAGACATGGGAGCAGGTGAGAAATAAGTGGAAGAAACAGAATGGCACTTTTTAATGACAAGTAACAAATATAGTCCCATGACTCGGAAAGGAAAGAACTGGGTAAAGGTAACACATGAATGATAAATATGTTGTTGAACTGCATACTGTCCTATAAGTTTATCTTTTTTCATTGTTTCTTATCGCTTCAGTAAATGGTGTTACTTTTTAAAAACATTCATTGACTGACAGTCTTTGGTTTGGCTTAGAAACCATTTTTAAAGTGTCATTTATATAAGGAGCAGTTATTTTAAATGATCTAAATGATATGTCTAAATCAGAAATGACATAAAAAAGCAGATCATGATTATTTCAGATGTCAATAAGGTAGTCGTTTCAGTAACAAGTGATGTAATTTTTATTTATTAATATGTTATTTACTGTAGCCCAAATGGCAAAACATATTGTGAACACATCTGTATAATTGACTTTGTCTTTCAGGAAAACAAAAGAACAAAAATGAAATAAAAACTTGACAAAGGAGCAGATCAAAAGATTTCTATGGTAACTGTAGATGCATGAAGGTTTTGTTTTCGTATGTTGGAAGTTTTTCACTCAAATACCCATTCACATTGCATCTGTACTCAAAATATTTTATTTAATATTATTTTACGAAGAATCAGTGTGTATTTTGACAACATCCTGATGTGTTTTATTAGTAACGCTCACGTTCGCTTGGATTGTCCTGCGAGTTTCCTCTAGTTTCTGTCACCCCCACCAAAACACCACAACCTGATTTATCCAAACCTTTGCTCAACCCTAACCCTTTTTAAATATTTTATACACATATTATTATTGACAAATCATGTTTTTTTTTTTAATAAAATAGAGTAGTTGCTGTGTTTGAAACGAGTCAGAGGAAATCACTTCGTCTTGAGAGCAAATGTTTGCTCTGGCTGTTTGCTTTACAGAGATGGCAGTAAAGCTTTGTGATATAAAGCAATCATTTGCACCCATTAATCTCGTTTGGATTAGCGGATTGTTTGCTGTTGTGTTTTCAAAGGATTAGTTGGCAGTTAAATAAATCTACACTAACGCCAAGAAGTTGTGGTGTCACGTTTCTAATCAAACGCTCTGTGAGTTTAAAGTGCATGATGTGCCTGTTGGCTAACAGCTCGTTCCTCAGCTTCGGAGCTGTGATAAGACCCACTAAGACCGACTACCACTGATAACTGAACTTTGTGCTTCTCCTTAGACGCGGTGTTCGCCTTCCAGCTGCGTAACCCGGTCCACAACGGCCATGCCCTGCTCATGCAGGACACCAAGCGGCGTCTGCTGGATCGAGGATACCAGAACCCCGTCCTCCTCCTCCACCCGCTCGGCGGCTGGACCAAAGATGACGACGTGCCCCTGCAGTGGAGGATGAGGCAGCACGCCGCCGTCCTGGAGGAGGGCGTCCTGGACCCGGCCAGCACCATCGTTGCCATCTTTCCCTCGCCCATGACGTACGCCGGTCCAACGGAGGTAATGGGCCGCTCAGAGGACGCCATCGGGCGGGAGAAAACCAACCGCGCGTGACTGAAAATCCACTTTGTCCTCCAGGTGCAGTGGCACTGCAGAGCGAGAATGGTCGCCGGATCAAACTTTTACATCGTCGGCCGCGACCCGGCAGGCATGCCTCATCCTGAAACCAAGCAGGACTTGTACGATCCCACCCACGGAGGGAAAGTTCTCACCATGGCCCCGGGTCTCACCTCAGTGGAGATCATTCCCTTCAGGGTCGCTGCCTACAACAAAACTAAGAAAGCGATGGACTTCTACAGCCCAGAGCGGTGAGTGAATTAAAAAAAAAAGAGTCAGTTGTTTATTTATTTATGAGCTAATCATCCCTAACTTCRTCTTTTTCCATTACATGCCGTGAAATTCTTCTCTCCCTCAGCCAAGCTGAGTTTGAGTTCATCTCTGGAACCAARATGAGGAACTTGGCTCGGAGCGGAGAGAACCCTCCCGAAGGGTTCATGGCCCCAAAGGCCTGGAAAGTCCTGGTCGAGTACTACTCCTCCCTTCAGAAGAACAACTAATCAACAGCSTTCGACAGCTTACTGTGAAACGATAAAAGCTTTTTTTAAAGGGGATAGATTTTATACATGCTTTACTTCTGGAGTACTGTAGGTGGGACTGACTGGTTCTTAAAAACAAAAGTAGATGAGTCACTCGGGTTTCAGTGGGTCAGCGTGGGGCGGGTCTCGTGTTGGATTCAAAGGAAACAGTTTTAAAGAAGAAAAAGCTTTTTTACATTTATATAAAATGATAATTTTATAAATCCTTTATCTTTTTAATGACATATTAACTTAAGCTTTGTATTTTATTAAATTAAAGGTAACTTGATACACTTATTTTTTTTAACGTATGTTTTACAAGTTTAGGAGCACATTCCAAGAGAAGGAAATCACTTTTGATATTAACACTTGGACAAACACTAGTGTATGTCAGATTTACAGCAATTAAACAAATATATTATTGTACGTCAAGTTATGTGTATAACCTGTCACATCATAGTTTTGCACAGCAAACGGTGCCYGTTTCCGATTAATGCCTGGTTTTATATGTGAAAGTGCCTTTCTCTGTGACATGTCATCCTGAAACTGAATTCCTTTCTGGTGTTTGACTGAAATGTCTGAGATTTGTTTGATGTCATGAAGTGGGCCGGTGTATTCATGCAATGCAGTTAGAGAGATGAAATGCAGTAATAAAAAGAAACTGTCTGCTGCTGTGAATCATTGTGGGGAACTGTTTGAATCATAAACGACACACTCCGGTTTTTGATTCGCCTGTGTGCTACTGGTTGTGCAACRTTGGTTTTTATTAAAGTTTGCTCAAAGTACATACTGCTGCAGTTCGAATAAAGGTCGAATGAAATGTGTGGCAACTGAAGGTTGTAGAGTCAAAAAGCACAATGCTCCCATCTGGTGGTACACTCTGGTATTTAAGAAATTAAAAGAAGCTACAAAATAAAGGCCCTGTCGGTAGAGTTTGTGATAAAATTTTAAATTATATTTGTACTGATCAAAATAGTTTTAATCCCTAATGCAATTGTTTTGTTGCTTGATAACTCTAAACAGTCAGAATTTGTTGGTGAATGCAGCATTAGACATGTATTTCACTTCCCCTATTAGATCTATAATAAGCAATTTTGGAAAATTTGGCTTAAAAGTACAATTCAGATGACTGAGGAAACTTAGGAATGCTGAATAATGTTCCCGTCCATTCAGCCGTCTGGCAATCTCATTGCTACGAGACGACTGTCCCTCCATCAGAAGACCCAGCCTCTCCTAATTACTAACATAGGATCAGATCATTTAATCTGCAATGTTCCAGGTAACCCTTTTTACCTGTTCTAGGTAGTCTGATGAACTCTGCCCTCACAGAGTTTCAGAGTACGATCTCCATTGTGTAATGTGATTCTTTTATATCTCCTGGCACACACACACATCAGCACGGTGGCTCACTTGGTAGAACTGTTGCCTCCCAGAGAGAAGGTTGCTGGATTTAATCCTGGCCGGGGACCTTTCTGGGTACAGTTTGCATGATCTCTCCATGCATGGGTGGGTTTTCTCTAGGTACTCCGGTTTCCTCCCACAGGTCAAAAACATGAATGTTACGCTTAGTGTGAGTGAGAATGAATGTTTTTGTCTATGTGGCCCTGATGGACTTGAAACCTGTCCAGAGTGTACCCCACCCCTTGCTCATTGACTGCTGACCCTGAAAGAAAGAAGTGGGTAAAAGATGATGGATGGATGGATGGATGGATGGATGTGGATGGATGGATGGATGGATGGATGGATGGATGGATGGATGGATGGATGGATGGATGGATGGATGGATGGGACACACATAGCAGAGGTTTAAGCACACACCTGGTTACAGACCAGTGGTGCCTCCAGAAATATTCTAATGGGGTGACCAAGTTGGGGTCACTAAAAATCTTTGGGTGGGACACCAAAAGCAAAAGCCAGAACAGGACTTCAGGAGATTTGTTTTATATATATA
>NW_013952402.1:9352253-9356257 GCF_001266775.1 Austrofundulus limnaeus | reverse complement strand
TGCGTGTGCGTGTGCGTGTGCGTGTGCGTGTGCGTGTGTGTGTGTGTGTGTGATTGACTTCCAAATAGCTGCTTCTAGATGATTCTAGAAAAAAATAGCAACAGATACACAAAAGAGAAATGCTTCCCACTTGTTTTAAAATACACACAGAGGAACCTTTCTGTGTGTTTAAGTAAGGTGAAATATGTCCATATTTTGGTAACCCATTGGTTTTTAAACAGTGGCACAACTTCACAATGATTACACCTTGAACCCTCACATCAWCATCCACGTATGGGTGTGCAACGACAGTAGTGGTCGCTCATTGCATATTTTACTAAAACTGTCAAAAGAAATGAAACTATATTCAAAACTTAGTTTTAAAAATAGCAACTTTTTTGGGGGGGGTTATTAAGGATAATTATATATTTGAATCAATAAACTTCAGTGTCACAAGTCTCTGACGCTGTTGTACGTGTGACAGAAGCTGAAAAAGATTAGGAACCACTGTTCTGCAGTTTAGAATGACAGTTAAAACCACGAAAAGTGACATTATGTTGGAAACTTCCCTAATTACAGTCACACGTGACCAGTTTGACAGAAGGGAACCGTTTCGTGCAGACACGCTTTATCCTTCCGCCAGAATCACACGAGAGCAACGTTATTTTTACTTTTTAAATAACCACAAATATGACTGGGTGGTTAACCGCGTCTAACATTAATAGTTGAACTCCTGTTTGTTCATTCTGACTTCGCTGGTTTTAGTTAATCGCYGGAACTATATACAGTAACGGCGGAGGAATATCTGTTGTAAAATCCCAGCCTGCTCTAGCTTCTTTTTTTCCTTCGGTTGGAGGCCATGACGGGAGCCTGGGAGTTCAGCTGGAGCCCGAAAAGAAGATGATTCCCCGGGACGAAACTGTCAAATCAGCCCGTGCAGACGTCTGATCTTTGTCTAATCTATATACAGCCTGGGTGGAGTCTGTCACTTTTTTGTTGTTACTTTTTAATTCGTTTCAAATGTGTTCTTGGCGATCAGTCGATGGCAATGTTGAATTGTTAGGAGGTTTTTGGATCGAAAAAGGAGGCTAGCACGGCTAATGCTACGTCTTATTAGAGACTGGGTTCTGGAGAGCCGGTGAGTTCTCGCCAACCAACCCTTTCGCTGTCAGTTGCGACAGCCGTCTTCGAGCCACCGCTTCGTCCGACATCGTGAAAGCCGCTCGGAAGGGTCGCTGCATGTATTTTATTCGGGGGAGTTCTTGGCGAAACGAGTCGCAGGATTGGGGAAAGTCGGGCCTGCGCGGAGGAGGAGCGGAGCAAGGCCCGTCTTTATGATCCAGAGAAAGCCTTTTCTAATCCTACATCCACCGACAGCCACTGGCTAGCTCTGCGGGCTAGCACGCGTCTCTGCGAGGGACCTGCAAAAGACTACGAAACACTTCTGGGAAAGAGAGGGGAGGAGAGAAAAAAAAAACTCATTCGTTTTCATCGCTTATCCCATATGGCTACAATGACTGCGAAAATAAAGGAAATTGTCAGTCGGAACAAAAGGAGGTACCAGGAGGATGGTTTCGACTTGGACTTAACATGTATCCTTTCCTTGTGGTTTGTGTTCTCTCTCTCTCTTTTTTTTTTTTTTAAATTGGACCAGCTTTTCATGTCGTGGTTTCATCGATCAGTCAGTGGAGCTTGATCCAGAAATGTCAGCGGAGGAACGTGAGGTTGGTCGGCGTGTTTGAAAGATGGTGGATCTGTCAAAGCAGCAGGCAGAAATGTCACAGCAACAGTGCTAACAGATACGTAAAAGTGGACACTAGGTGCATGTGATTCACCATGGACTGGTCATTTAACTTGCACACTAACCATCCCGTAGTAAACTATAATGAAATTATTCGTGGTATGTTTAAAAGGAAAGCCTCCAAAATCAGACTGTGTCCAATTATAGCCACAAATTGGGAGGTTGAGTGATTTCATTAAACCCTTTTATTTAAAAAAAAGGTATGACTAAATGTATAACTTGACAGACAAGTAAGATCTGCCATTTCAGGTCACTGCAATTGGTTGTGGTTGACCTGGTTCATAGTTTTATATTCCTGAGACTAAAGCTGGAGACTYGTGCTTATTTAGCTGGTGATAAACTAGATCAGCAACTGATGTGGTGTTCAGTGGCCAACTGAATGCATAATTTAATGWGTGACAGGGCTGAGGGCAGGTCATGGTGGGTGGAGTTGGGGTGAACTCCTGACTTGGTGTCAGGATGCCAACACACACTTTTGACTCCTGTGATTTAAAAAAAAAAAGGGTTCTCTGGTGGTCAATTAGTAGCTGAGCCAGTTTGGGTTKAAATAATGTGCTTTTTAAAGTTTTTTTGTAAATGATTATGTAAATTAAATTTATTTCTTACATTTTGGTTTATTTTCACAGTAAAAGATGAATATTTGGGTTAGCTTAAAGGCATTTTCTAGGTCATTTTTGACCAAATTTTAAATCTGAAACTAAAACTAAATGGGGAAGTGTTCAGCAGATTAATCACATGCAGCCATTCAAGCTGCATGCAACTTACAATAATAATAATAATAATAATAATAATAATAACACAGATTGCTTTAGGTACTGTTAACTGGAGATAAACGTTTTCCGCTCTGTCTATATGTAGATTCTACCTTCAGCTGTGATCTGCATGTGTGTGATTGTACATCACAGTAATGGGTCAGAGGATTTTTCACCTGGGTTTTAAAATGTGGTAAATCTAAAGTTATGTTTGATTATTATTATTATTATTATTATTATTATTTTGATAGCAGGATTCTGGTGCACCTCCTCACCTTCATGCAGGTGTGAAAGGCTCCACTTAAAAGGGACGTCTGCCTTCGGCTTGAGGTCTTCTCCTGATTAGACACGGGGCCCTTTTTCAAACTCACTGGTTTTTATCATTTTTGGCACGGTGTCTAAAAACAATACGGTCTCTCTTGCAGTTATGTAATGCAGCATCACGGTTCTGGGAATTGCCCTTAAAATAGAGTAACCAGTGATCTTGTAACAGTGTCTCTGCTCTTGCCCTTGCTCTCCCTTACCCTCTCAACCCACCACCTCTCCAGTCCAGTTTTTATTTTCCTCTTTTTCTTACTACTCCCCACTCTTTAGTTCTCCCTCCCTCAGATTGCCCCCTCTTTCCTGTGCTCTCCTCCTTTCCTGTCCTCCCCACCTCCTCCTCACTTAGCTCTTTGCTGGTTCCAGCTCTCTTCCACCTCCCCTCCATTTTTTTTAACTCAAACTTTTGGGTTTAGTGTAGGCAGAGAGCTCAGGCAAAGATTGCTGTATAGAAAAGACATGCCCAAAGCAGCTTAGTCTGTTCCCCACCTTACTGGAGCTTCTGTCAGGGGTCCGGCATGCATCTTTTTCCCAGCTGCAGAGCTGAAGCTCTCCAAGGGAGTTTTTCTGATTTTCTTTTTGAACACTAAAGGTTAAAGTATTGCTCAAATAGTTGCGTTTGGTTCTTAATTAGGTCGTTAATGTTTAAGATTATGRCACACTAGACACCTTTGGTTGAGATTTATGGAAGTAGCTTGCTATCATGGATTTGCTGTAGCAGGGTTCCTGCAGGTCCTTTAAAAAGTCTTAAAAGGCATTGAATTTGTCAATCCAAAATAAGGCCTTAATTAGCCTTAAAAATGTCTTAAATAAATCTTTCATAGGTCTTCAAAATGTTAACACGTACGTAGGATGACTACTTTGTCTCAAAAATTACAATAATTGGTAACATTTTTTTAAATACTTGACCGAATGCCTCTTAAAGCTCATTTTGTTTTAAAATAAATATTTGGCTAAAATGTTGCCAACTGGGTTTTTTTCCATTTGTGTTTATTGCGAAGTTGGTCTTAAATTTAATTTCAAGTGGCATTTATTAGGTCTTAAAAAGTCTTAAATTTGACTTGAACCCTGTGTAGGGCGTTTTGAATTCATCCACTACTTGCAACATTAGGGGATTTTGATATTTGCTTTCACTTAGTGTATATATATAT
>NW_013952402.1:9348770-9351901 GCF_001266775.1 Austrofundulus limnaeus | reverse complement strand
ATGTATATGTGTGTAATGTAAATGTGTTTTAAAATTGCAAAAATCTGTATTCATATTTTGTCGCTCATTTGACTTGTTTTGGATTCCAGTATTTATTTATTATTCGATTTAGAACATTTAATTGTGTGTCTTTGTATGTTTTGTGTTTGTTTGTTGCATGTGCAGGTACATGCACRCTAGCTTGAGTCCTGATGTGCTTTTCCTTCCAAAACTGTCAGATGCGTGCGTCGAATATCCTGAACGGTTTGAAAAGCGGTTTCTGACTGTAAGAAAAATTAGTAAAAATTGTCTCAACAATGGGCACAGACTCGTGCAATTACAAACCCTCAGCTTCTCTATTTTTTTGCCCCCGTGACACAGGAAGCGTAAGAAAAGGTTGCCCTTTAGTCTGTGGTTTTAACGTGTGAAATCCTACAGATTATGACGACGAGCAGACTTCAGTTGCAGGTAGGCGTTGYAGTCAAGCCTCGAAGACATGCACGCCAACTAAATTATTGTCTTGACTTCTGCACGACGCTGATGATTGCCTTTTTAAAATTTTATGTGTCACTTTGGAGTTGGTCACATTTTTTTATTTTTCCCTGCACCGTACTGTACTGAAACATGGAACCCCATCCGGTGATGAAAAGCAGACTAAGTGGAGCAGAAAACTTCTCAACCTTTCATTTATTTATTTATTTTTACCTGACCCGTAGGATGATATGACGCTCACATTTCGTCTCGCAGACATTCAAATTAGCCCCTACTGATCTCAAGAGATAAGCCAAACATTTGCAATCGTCCCAATATAACTTCAGACTCTAAAAATACATGCAGGTGACAGGTAGCGGTGCACCAATTGCAGTTTTCCGGCCGATGATCACTCTTTAAAAAGTTTGATCTGCCAATTTTGATTTTGGCTGATCCCATTTTTTTTAAATAACTGACACAGTCAGGTGTTATAAGGTCCATACACCTTCAATGTTCCAATCTTATTTTACTGAAAAACATTGAACAATACTCCTTTTTTAACCACTTCAGTAGAAAGCAGTATTAAATATCTGAATATTAGTATCTTAGCTTCTTCACCATCAGTGGCCTTTTTTTTATGTAAACGAGAAAGAAGGAAAGAAAAGTAACAATGTAATGGAAAAAAGTGAAAAAATTGATATGTGAGATATACGTCAAGAAAACAATACATCCAACATCTGTCTGCACACCTGCAAAGAATTAAGGTTATAAAACTTAGCAAAAGCATACATATATACATTGAACTCTTGAAACAATACAAACTTGTGTGAACTGGACTTTAAGTAGTGCTCACAGCAGAGCAAAAGGGGACTTTTAGGCCTTAGTACTGGCCGATCTCCTAAAATTAAGGAAATCTAATCATTCCTAGTAACAGTCACCCACATGTAGGCCAGTGACTCCTGTCTTCTCTGCATGCTTTTCACCGTCAGTCATCTGTCAGGACAAGCAGACACTTTTGTATGAAAACTGCTTTTCCACTTTCTTTTAAGTAAGTTTCTAGATGTTTCTATGGTTGCACCTTTCGTTCTGGTCTCCACAAACGTGCACAGTGTGCATTTCCTTGATCCCCACCAACTGAACAGATATCTACCCAAACATCATTGCTATGGGCTTTCCAGCAGAGAGGCTCGAAGGCGTGTACAGAAACAATATAGACGATGTAGTACGGTGAGTGGCGTCTCTGCAGAAGATGTAAAAGAGAGGCACTTCCTTTCGGAATATTTGTGTTTGGCGACTTGATCCAATTTGAAAAGCAATAACGCTCGCTCTTTCTTTCTCTCCCGCCTGCAGGTTTTTGGATTCAAAGCATAAAAACCATTACAAAATATACAACCTGTAAGTGTTCCACATACTGCCTGTATCTGATCTGGCTTTTGTTTACTTCCCAACTTCCTCTGTTTGATGGCTAACTGGAGTTTGTTCTTCCCATTTCAGCTGCGCAGAAAGACACTACGATGCTGCCAAATTTAACTGCAGAGGTATGCTGCTTTTAAAGTTGTTTTATTAGAGAAAATAAAATCTGGTCCTAAAAATCCAGACGATGTACTCTTTAAAAAAAAATCTCCAACTGTTTGTCATTTTCTCTTTTTGTATTCTTTTTGCTGATGTGTTCCCCGTTCCCCTCGTCTCTTCATCTGTCTTTACAACTCTGCGTGGGCCTGCGTCCCGTCACGCATCAGTTGCACAGTACCCCTTTGAAGACCACAACCCCCCTCAGCTGGAGCTGATTAAGCCGTTTTGTGAAGACCTGGACCAGTGGCTCAGCGAGGACGACAATCACGTGGCGGCCATCCACTGTAAAGCCGGGAAGGGCCGCACCGGAGTAATGATCTGCGCTTATCTCCTCCATCGCAAAAAATTTCCAGAGGCCCAAGAGGCGCTTGACTTTTACGGTGAAGTTAGGACAAGGGATAAGAAGGTGAGATGTGAAACTAAATGTTTAAACATTGTTTTTGAATAGTGTAAATTGGGGGGGGGGTGTTTCTTTTGAAGCATTGACATTGAAATGGACGTTTCTCTGAAATTTTGTAAAAACCTTTTAAAGGGGACCTATTATGCAAAATTCATTTTTTAAAGGTTTTTTTTACTCAACTTTGGGTATTTACTTCTTAAAAAAAACAGTCCTAGGACCAAAAAATGCACCCAGGGGCATATTTACTGTAAGTAAATGTATTTTTAATGTATATTAACGACAAGTTTTATACTTACGTCATTGTGTGATGTCACAAGCCGTTACGACAACCCACCGGAACCTGCGTTCAGCCCCTTACCTAGCAACCCCCGGGTGAGGCTCCTCCTCCTCAGTATAAAAAGCCGTCACCGTGTTGTTGTGCAATGCGCAGCTCATTTCACAACAAGCCTCCAATAGGTCAATGGGTAGAGCTTAGTGTTGGACCAGAGAGTGGGAGACAAGGGTACGAGACCGGCACGGACACTATTTAATTATTTATTTTCATTTGTTATGAACACATTTTCTCATGTACCTCTATTGATTAGCTTATTAAAGCCTTGTTAAAGCCTATTTGTTCGAGTTTCTGAGGTATTTTGACCGCTGCTGCTCCCTGCTCTGGTAACAGCATGCAGAGTGAGCGCAGAGCAGAGTGTGTGTGTGTGTGTGTGTG
>NW_013952402.1:9344414-9347660 GCF_001266775.1 Austrofundulus limnaeus | reverse complement strand
GAATTATTTTGTGCATTAAATTAAATGAACATGGTCTGGACAGCCCACAGACATACCATAAACATTTCTAGGACCCATAATTGGTCTCCTTTAAACCCAAACGTCTTTGCCGTAACGTGTTTTGCAGGGAGTCACGATCCCGAGCCAGCGCCGATACGTCCATTACTACAACTACCTACTGAAGAAAGGGTTGGACTACAAGCCGGTGGCGCTGCTATTCCACAAAATGGTGTTTGAAACGCTCCCCATGTTCAGCGGAGGCACCTGCAGTGAGTAGCATCTTTGTTCAAATTCAGCTCCGACACCAGGCTCGTGCGCTGCTGTCGGACCTGTGGCTCTCTCTGTGGCTGCAGCTCAGCGGGTCATCAGTGGAACAGTGCATCGGTGCCGTAAAACTCAAATCAACTGCAGCTGAATTATTATTTGATTGACAAGTTTCCTTAGCTGCTCACCTGAATGTTGGCACATACACCAAAAAACATGATGAAAAAAAAATTAAACGTAGCATCAAATATTGGAATTTTTTGATTAAAGAGTAATTTGCACAAAGTTTCGTCACACTTAATGATAGAGGAAGGTTCACATTAGGAAGCGTTGCACGCACACTTAACCAGGAAGTCACCAGAAGTCAAAAGAGGAATTAAAAATCTTGGTCAGTGATTTTGTTTTGCATACAATCGCACCACGGTCAGGATTTAATGACTTTTTGTCCTGTTCCGAGTGATTTGTGCTGCGAAATGTCTTTTGACATTTACAGTAGCGATTCGAAGTGAATTAAACACRATAAAGAATACAATTTTTAAGGTCTTCCAGTAGTAATGTTTCATAGCTTCTGTTTGAACATCTTTGTGGTTTGATACAACTTTATGGATTCAATGGGGTGGGGGGACATTTAGACATATCTGCCTAAATGTGAGTCACAAGGTTGCTTGACTCTTCCTGTATCTATATTTGTCAGTTTTCAAGCTGTCGGTCACGAAAAGAACCTCTTCCTTCTCCATGTCTGTAACTTTTCTCACCCTAACACTAGAATGTGCTCAGCGGCCCTGACTTTATTGATCCTTCTCTTTTCTACTAAAACATTTAAAAAAATGAAGGCCCTATTCTGAGTGACATCTTTTTCACATGTGCGCAGGTTTATTTATTTATTTTCTCCTCCCCGGCTTTAGATTTTTAGCTCGAGTAAAAAGTCCAGTTTGATGCTCCTGCTACAAATAACATCAGAGACAAATTCAAAGGCATTAGGATGTTTTGTTGTCTTTTGATTTTTTTTTTTTCAGCTTTCTCGAGTTCACTGTTTTGTTCCTTTCCCACTGCCTGATGGACTGTCAGAAAGGCACACACCTGAAAAGCTGCGCACTCCGTGTTGATTAAAAGAGACTATGCAGATGCAAAAACCTGTTTAATATTTGTGTGGAGCTCTTGTGTTCATGCCTGCTGTGCCGTCAAGCCCCTGACAGGCCAGCCCAGGCCTCCTTGTGACAATTTCCTTCTTTCTCTCTAAGGGGACAGTACCGTTAAAAACAGGAGTGAGCCGACCCCTCAGGGCTTCAAGAAAGGGAATTGGCATTGGGGTAAATGAGCCTTTCATCCATTTATTTTTTTTATATATTTTTTATTTTTATTATTTTGCTTTTATACGGCCACTGGAGATCCACCGGGCAGGAGCGGATTCTAAGGTAGACACGTCGCCTGGCAGGATAGGTAGAGCTTAAGAGGCAGATGAAGTCATCTCCAGCACCACCCCCCACGCTGACAGGAAATACGAGAGTGTTAAAATTGTCCCAGAGGCAACAAGTTGCGCTGGTCTGAGGCCGAGCACATCGGTCTATCAGAATAGGGTCATGTTTCTCTGGCTTTTGGTCTGTTTGGGTGTAACAGTTTGTGGTCTGTTACTTAACCTGCCGCCTCTATAATTGATCTAAAAGTTGTCACTTTCTGTTGGACTTCACCAAGTGGGGGGAGGTGGTGGTGTGCTTTACTGTGTCTTCGTCCAGCTCTCGTATTAAACAACTTTTTTCTTTTTTTTTTTTATCCTGTCTTGATTCTCTCCCTGCTCCCCACGTCCCTCACTTTTCGTTTTGTTCCTCCTTTTTTCACTTCCTCCCCAACCTCCCACCCCAAAACGAATCTTACAATCTGGCCCCTCATGTCTGCGCTGTGTCGACACGTGTTTTTTTTTTTTCATTGTTCTTTGCAGATCCGCAGTTTGTGGTCTACCAACTCAAAGTGAAGATTCACACCTCAAACCCAGCTCATACGCGACGCGAGGACAAGCACATGATTTTTGAGTTCCCTCAGCCGCTGCCGGTGTGCGGAGACATCAAAGTGGAGTTCTTCCATAAACAGAATAAGATGCTGAAGAAGGTTAGTTTGCAGCCTTCATTGTGGTTTTTTATAGTTCTGTGTGCTAAATCAAAACAAAGACATTTGATAAAGGATTTTCTCATTTACGTGTTATGTAAATATATACTTTTTTTTACCCGTTTTTACAAACATAATTGGTAAGGTCACAAACGTCTCTTTTGGTCATGAGTGAATGGTACAATGCACTATTCAATTTTCATGTTTTTGTTAAATTACAAAGGCTTCATGTTTACTTCGCTTTAAAATATATATTTTTATATATTAGAAGCTTCCTGAGCCTTTAAGTAGACCTTAGTTTTAAATCGTTCTTTTTCACATTTAACTCATTCAATTTGAGTCTTTATAAAGTGGAACTGCAATGCATTAGTCTGATTTCCYCTTTATTGTAACTCCACAAGCCCCACTTTCACCCCTTTTTATAAGGTTCAGGTTCAGATTTATTCGGGTCCCAAAAGTGGCAATTAATGTAAGGTGTGCCTCAAACCTGTTTGTTTTGAGGTTTTCTTTGAATACAAAAGTGGTTCCTTACAGTTTGATAAAGCAGTTTACAGTGGGGAGAACAAGTACATTTGATACACTGTTGATTTTTCAGGTTTTCCCACTTGCAAAGCTTGTAGATGACTGTAGTTTTTATCATAGGTACTCTTCAACTGTGAGTGATGGAATCTAAAACAAAAATCCAGAAAAATACAATGTGTGATTTTTAAACAATTTATTTCCATTTTATTGTGTGAAATAAGTATTTGATACACCAGAAAAATGAAACTTAATATTTGGTACAGAAACCTTTGTTTGCAATTACAGAGATCAGAGGTTTCCTGTAGTTCTTGACCAGGTTTGCACACACTGCAGCAGGGATTTTGGCCCACTCCTCCATAC
>NW_013952402.1:9340580-9344237 GCF_001266775.1 Austrofundulus limnaeus | reverse complement strand
ATTAATACCATGTGTAGTGTAATTAAGATCAGTATACAAACACACCCCAGTAAATTTCTTCAGTATTATCTTAATATGTTTGTGCAAATTGATATTTTCTTGTAAATTTTTTAAATTCTGCAGTATTTTGTGTAAAACTGTCTCAGCGCTGCCCTCTATGGGTTGAACGGTGGCTACTGCGGTTGAATTGTCCTATTGGATAAAGCTATGCATGCTTATGTCACAAATCCCGTTTTCGGGTATAAAAGGCTTTCACTCAGACGTTCCTGCTGCGAGTCAGGAGTAGAAACTGTGAGCACTGCAATGAAAGGTTTTTTTTTCCTGCTTTTATTTATTTATTTTATTTCCCGTTATTTAACCAGGTGAGTCCCGTTGAGATCTCAGGCCTGGGCCTGAAGGCGACCTATTGTACATGTTTTTAGGAGTGAGTGAAACCGGAGTACTCAGAGAGAACCCACACAAGTACGAGGAGAACATGCAAACTCGGCACAAAAAGACCCCAGGTCCGAACCAGGGATCGAACCCAGGACCTTCTTGCTGTGAGGCATCGGTGCTAACCACTGAGCCGTGGTGCTGCTTGTTAGTAATGATACACACATTGCCTCGGCAGCACCAGTTTCTTGTCCCTCATTCGGTGCCTTGAGCCAACAGCTCGAACCACTGGGTTCAAAGACTGAGGAAGCGGGTAAAAAATAAGTTATTGGTACATGTACACGTTCAGAAAAGAAGCAGGCAGAGTGAGGGGGGAAAAAAATTTAGCTGCATTTGAAGAGCAGCACGAAGCATGGACGTCRGCCTCGTATCAAAAAACAAACTGCATTAACTTTAATAATCTTTGTCGTTCAATATTTTTTAAAGTAACTACAAAGTTGCTGTGGCGCGTCATCAATATTCTCTCAGTAATAAATCAGTTTTATACCCACCAGTGTGACGATTCAGTTTATCATTGCTGAACCACGACGCTGAAGCTTCAGGTAATGGCTAATTTTCCGCTACCTTGAGCTTTTTAATCGGTTCTAGTTTTAAACATTAAAATACTTAGACGTCAAACCTGGAATTTTCTACACTTATGGCAGAATATTTAAAACCAATACTGGCAAACCTTTGTTTGATTTGTGAAACTTCAGTAAAGACACAGCACATTTTCTGCATCTGGACCACACTAGACCTGTTTTCAGAAAGGCTAGCTTGTCAAATGAAGCTAGCTGTCAGGTTCCCTCGTCCCCACACTTTAGGTCGTGCCCCTCAGTGTCTCTTGGCACCGCCCACTTTGTTGACTTTTTTTTTTTTCAAATTTGCCTGGGGGGCGGAGTTATGCTTCCACAATGGTTGGTTACACTTTAAAGCTGAGTTCCCAGAACAAATTTGAGGGCATTTTGCTAAAAATGTTCCACATTTTGACAGCAAGAAACAAGAGTAACATCAACTGTAGCCAAAAGAACTGAAAGAGTTCAGTTCTGTAGAAGATTCCTAGTTTTTTCAAAATTTTCCTCCCCTTTAATCCTCTTTTCCCCTCCCATTCAGGATAAAATGTTTCACTTCTGGGTGAACACCTTTTTCATCCCCGGGCCAGACGAGAGCGGGGAGAAGATGGAGAACGGGGCAGTGAACAACGTGGAGAGCCAGCAGGGAGGAGCGGTTCCGGGACAAGGCCAGCAACAGAGCGCCGAGAGCAAGGACGGCTGCAGGGAAGGAGACAGGGACAAGGAATACCTCATCCTGACACTTACGAAGAATGACTTGGACAAAGCCAATAAGGATAAGGCTAACCGCTACTTTTCTCCAAACTTCAAGGTGAGTATTGGCAGGAGGAGTTAGTTGCTTTTAATGAAAACTACCCAGCAGTGATAAGTCTCTAAAAGCACATCCCGACTTTTGTCTTGATGTTCCAGGTGAAGTTGTATTTTACAAAAACCGTGGAGGAGCCAAATTCCGAGGCTAGCACTTCGACATCCGTCACCCCGGACGTTAGCGACAATGAGCCAGACCATTATCGATACTCTGACACCACTGACTCTGATCCGGAAAATGAACCCTTTGATGAAGAGCAGCACACGCAAATCACAAAAGTGTGAACTCTTTTTCTTTTTCTTTTTTTTTTTTTAAAGCAGGAAAGGAAGAAAATATACACCTGAGAAGAAAAAAAGACAAAGAAAAAAAAAAAGGAGAAAACTTGAATATAAACTCAAAAGAAGAACCTTTGTCCCGCCCCTCCCCCCTGACGGCAATAGAATATCATCATGTCAAATGCCAATTTTAGAGAAAAAAAATTGACCAATATATTGTTTTTTTAATTTAATTTAATTTTTTTATTTTCCTGTTTTGTATTTTTTATTATTATTTTTTTTGGCACAGCAATGTACCATATGCGAGGTATTGACACTGTTGCCCCAATGAGAAAAGGAGCTGTAGCTATAAAAAAATGTGTTTATATATATCTATATACATACATGTATATACATATATACATGCATATATAAGCAAACTTTTTTTTTCTTTTTTGTCAAAGACAATGGAAAGAATACCACAATCAGGAGACGGGAGTTGAAGTGTGGGAGAGGTTTGAATGAAATACTAGGACTATGCTGCTCCTTCTCCTGTCTAAACCAAGGCCAGTGCTGCAGTCACTTTGTTTCACTCCCCTCTTTTTCTCCCCTCCCCCCTCATCTTTTTACTCCACCCTATCCATCTCCCTATATTCCTTTACTGTGAATGCTTCTTGTGCTCTTTGCAGGCTGTCTCATGTGACTTTTGGCCTTTTGTGCAGTGCAAACTGCATGCAGGCAGTGGGGCTGGGGGGTGGGTGGGGGTGACGAAGAGGCTGTGATGATGTCTAAAGCATTGCCATTCCTGTTCCCACTGTGTATATGTTTAAATTATGCAGAACAAGGCATCCCATGTAATTGTTAATGTTTTTTTTTATCCTAAGATAATAAAAAAGTTATAATACACAAAAAACAGCAGGGAGACAAGTGTTTGCAATAATGTCAACACTACATTTAAAGGACAGTGGTGATTTGCATGTACTGGAATTGGAGTCCATCCCTTAATAAATGTATGCAATGTTGTCATTTCTTAAAGAATCCACCGTTTTGAGATGTCTTAGAAAACCGCTTTGGTGGTTTAGGAAAAAATGGACAAAAATCACGTGAAACAAAGGCCCAACATCACGAACGTAATCACCCAGGTTTAAGCTAAGAACATCTTGTGCTGAAGTGATGGAGCTGCGGTCATTTTGGTCATACTTTGGGGGAAAAAAAATGGAAGGATGGCTTTTAACATCACGCTTAGCTCCTGCATCAAATTTTTAGCTCAACGTCTGTAGAATCTATTGAGTTACAGACATTTGTAAAGTTGGTTTGCTATGTTGGTTGTTGCTTTGATTTGGACTTGGACTGAAACTTGATCAGTCGTAGTCGGACAACTAGTGATTATTTTCTGAAACTTTCATTTAAATCCATGTAAGTGGTTCATAAGATATTTTGCTAACAGACAAAACAGGGTTGACTCCAGCAGTTACCGCTACAGTTTGAAGCGAAACTCTCATGCAGTGATACTCTCTTGTAGTACAGTGGTTTGCAAAAGTATTCATACCCCTTGAACTTTTCCATATTTTGTCACATTACAACCACAAACATAAATATATTTCACTGGAAT
>NW_013952402.1:9337892-9339702 GCF_001266775.1 Austrofundulus limnaeus | reverse complement strand
TACAGTATTTAGGTTGCAACTTAAATATTTAGGTTTCCAGTGAAATATATTTATGTTTGTGGTTGTAATGTGACAAAATATGGAAAAGTTCAAGGGGTATGAATACTTTTGCAAACCACTGTATGTGTTGGGAATAACTCTTAAGCTAATATCACACCAAATTTTAGCAAAACATCTTTAACATTGACTGAATTAGAGCAGTTTTTGTGTTTTTTTTAAGATTGGGCAGCTGCAGTGGCCATCTTGGAACTGGGCTGACTTCAAATTTGAAACAGTTATAGAAGTTCATCCACTGATTATTTCCTGAAGTTCTCATAAATGTCCATGCATCGGTTCATGAGATATTTTGCTAACACAGTTGACTGATCACACAGAGGCAACCTTTTACAAAAAAAAAAAACTAATTTTATGCAGTGCTAAGGATCAGTCTCTGGGTATTAAAATCTTAGGAGAATAAAAGTAAAATTGACAGAGTTGAAGCCATTTTTGTGCTTTTCACTGTCTTTCAAGTTTCATTAAAATTCATCCAGTGATGGTTTAATTTTTTGTGCCAACAGGAATAAATAATAAACCAGGCATCGGGACATTGTTGCCCTCAAAGAGACGATTGTATGAAGTCGCAGCACCCAGACTTAGTCATCTAAAATTTGATGCGAGTTGTGGAGGAAAGAAAAAGTAGCTCGAGCGTTGAGCCTGATGAAAGTGGGAGGAGGAGGAAGAGGTGATGGGGGGGAGAAAAATGCTGTAAAGCAGGTTGTCGTCGCAGCTGTTCGAGCTGCATTAACAGCAACTTCCTGCTTTTAAAGGTCAGGGCTGCAAACCTGAGGTGGGGAAGTGATGGACAGATTGTTATTAAAAGATAAACCGCGGGGCCCACTTCAAACCAGAAACTAACCAAACATCTCCATATAAATAAAACAATACAAACATCCAGTTTGACTTCTAAAACTTTATTTTTAGTTAAAAAGAAGCCTGAACCGCACACTGAGCCATCAGGGTTGCATGCCAAGTAGTAAGATGCTGGATAATCGAGGCATTCTCTTCATGAAATGAGCAAAAAGAAAAAAAAAAAGGGGGAAGGAAAAGCTACCAGCCCAGGAGGGAGGAGAGGGTGCGAGGCCTTGAGCAGAGGAGCCCGCTCTGCTCGCGAGCTGGTGCGACTCCCCCGAATGAAAGAGTAACAGGATTAACGAGCACGTCTCTGTGATCGGAGAGCAGAGAGAGTGGCCAAAGCCTGGCCCAAAGTCTCTTGATAAAAAAAAATAAAAATATGAATTGAACATATATATTTGATAAAGATGTTCCACCCCTGGAGGCTGCAGTAACATAATCCCCCCMACCAGCTCTGCTCTGTTACCCGGTTTCTTTGGTGTTGATAGAGACATCAAAGCCAGCGTCAAACGAGACAGGCAGCAGTCGCTGGGCCTTGGCTGTAATTGGTTGAACTGAGAAGGGAGGGGAAGACTCTGGTAGATTAATAATGAATGTGCTGTGCTGAGTTTAGAGAGAGAGGCCTTGCCGGAGTCTGCATTGCCTTCTTTCTCATCTAAAATCAACTCCACAGCACCTGAAACTTAAACCTGAATCAATAGGGCTTCCTTTCTTTTTTTTTTTTTAGTATGTTCAAAGCTTTGGTTCTTCAAATAGCTTGAGAGTCTTGCATATCAAAAGATGAGACTTGATGGACACTCAAAGAAATAGTCTGTGGTACAAACTGTGAATTTTCCTTCATAGCCACCTGAATCAAACAGTACTTCCTGCAAACTTCACACACACACACACACACACACACACACACACACACACACAC
>NW_013952402.1:9335195-9337861 GCF_001266775.1 Austrofundulus limnaeus | reverse complement strand
ATATAATATCATGTACCGCACAAAGTCCAGGCTCATGGGCCACATCTGGCCCTCGTTAATATTTTGTCTTGTCTTTTCTCTTTTTGTCACTGATTTAGTGCATTCTTCTCATGGCACGCTGGCCAGCTTTCAAGCCAACAATTAAGTTAGAATTTTTCAGTAATTTTTGATTTTGGTGTGAAAAAAATCATCAGAGTTGACTTTAATCGTCGTTGGCCACTAACTATAACTACTACCACATCAAATCTTAGGTCAATATTGATCAAACTGACAAACAAAGACATTATCTGCTTTTGTCAGAGCGACTACAGTGACTAAAATCCACCTAWATGTGCTATAATATCTTATTAATAATAATGTGTCTGGTCACCTACAAGACTTGTCACATTCCAAAAATAAATTCCCCTCCCAGTTAATGAGAGCTGAGCCAACAGCACGTTACCATTATTGAACTTTTCTTCAATAAAGCCTTTTTACCACGAGTGTTTCAGTGAAATAGTTTTCATAAACTGTCTACGTTCAGACATCTCTCTCTTTTGAAAGGTTTTGTGACGTGTGCCAGACGGGGAAGTACAGATGATGCAAATGTTATCGCCAGAGGCTCAGTACAGGTTTGTCACGTTTGTCTGATCACGTGTCTCCTTGTCTACTTTTGCCTCGGACTCTGCTCTTAGAAATAATTAGGGAAACTGCGTAAAATAAATCACCAATACAGCTTGAATGCTCAGTGTCTGATGAAATGTATTGAAGGATGACTTGTGAACCCATTGGGAAAGTTTCAACAAGCAAAACTGAGGAAAAAACAACAGCTAGAATCTAAAACAAGCAAAACTGTTCCTGAAGGCTAAACTAGCAAATATTGCAGATTTGTTGTAGATAGTTAATTATATAGTTAAGTAATACAAAAAGTAAAAATATTATAAATACAAGTCATAGCATACTATTCCCGTATAAGTTGAACATTTTGACATGAAAGGTCAAAATAGTACTATGTCCTTAATTTTGGGAGATCAGCCAATACTTGGATAAAATCAGTAAAATTAGTTACTGTCCCCTTTTGCTCTGAGCACTATCTAATGTCCAGTTAAAACAAGTTTGTATTGTTCCAAGGGTATTATTCAGTGTTTTTCAATCAAATAAGATTGGAACGAACATTGAAGGTGCATGGTGACCTTATTTAAAAAAAAAAATCGGTATCAGTTAAAATCAGAATTGTGCCGTTGTTGCACCCCTAAATAGTACTCCTGTATGTGGAAGAAGTTTTATTGCACCAACTGTAGAAGTCTACATTTCTATAGTGGGAATTCTGACTCAGCGTTCATACAAATATAAAAGACTTCTCAGTTTCCAAAGTGAACTCTGAGAAGGAAAGATTAAAGAGAGAGGAGTCACCCGAGGAGCTATAGCCAAAGGTACCACTGTCAGCTTTGAAGAAGTCTTTTTTTTCATTTGGTTTCTGAGACTTTTGAAGAGTGTATGAAACATTAATCCCACACTGTAACCTGAGTTAGAAATAATTCTCTTTATTAACACAATGCTCGTCTGCCATAAAATATCATCCAAACAAGCTTTTCAAAATGAAAGAAAGGGAATTGCCGGATCAGCTTTCATTTTATTGATGTCRATTTTAAACGACTGCTCCGAAGTGTCTCAGTTTGATAGATGCTTTTGCGATGTTGCTTCCCCTTCCCTCCTCACCTGTCCTCGCCYCCTCCGCCCTCGTCTCTGGCAGGAGGGACTAAGATGAGAGGAGAGGAAGTGAGGATGTGCAATTAGGGAAATGAGATAAGAGAAGCGTCTCGGTAAGCTCTGACATGGAGCAAGCAAAACACAAGGATCCTGAACTGACCTCACCTAAACAGAGCCTGCTCATGTCTCTCTCTCTCTCCCTCTCTGTTTTCTTAGTTTTCAGTCACACCGGTGACTTTTGAGCTGTTAGGCACCACAATACGTTCAACTGTAAGAAGAAAAAAAAGCCTTGTTAGCATGGAGACATTCCAGCAAACAAGTTAACAACAAAAGCACTACAATCAAGCTAATCTTTTAAAACCCGTTTTACCCAATGAGCTCGAGTGCAGAGCTGACAATCAAAAGATTGGTGGAGCCATGAGATGAGTCACTGTTCGGACTGATGTAGCTGCTAGAAAAAAATAATAACTAAAAACAGCACCTGCTGCAGTTTGACCTGAAGGGTCGAGCTGCAGAACCATTTACCAGGAACGTCTGATCTCCATCTCTGGTGTAAAGGGTTCAGTTTAGGGTAAAACATGGTAGTAATATTGGAAAGGTTGATRGGGTTAAAGAAAACATTATTATCAGGCTCATTTCGTATCAAGTTAAAAYATTATTCTAGTTTCTTTAAAAACTSATCGTTCATGGCTTTCGCCTTTGGTTTCTGCAGCTTTCCACAGAGTGTGCATCAGACACCAAAATAAAGAGATTTAAGCACAGTATTATTACCAAATGAGGCGGTAGTGGGGGTGTGTTTGTGCATATGTATTCGGGGGGGGTCAGTCTGGCCTACAAATCGAAGATAAGCTGAAGCTGGTAACCCCATTTCCCTCCCATCTGTTGGTAGCAGTTGTAAAGCATGGATGCACTCGCCAGGACCTAGCACACACACACACACACACACACACACACACACACACACACACACACACACA
>NW_013952402.1:9328959-9334938 GCF_001266775.1 Austrofundulus limnaeus | reverse complement strand
CAAAAAAAAAGAAAAAAGAATAAGAGAAGTGCACACATACGTTTACAGGCAAGACCATGGCCATATTACTCATATTACTCCTCTACACACATGCTCGTGCACACGTGTGATCTTTTGTGCGTCCTGACTGCTTCTCTCCTCTTCATGGTGATCTGCCAATGAAGGGTGACCTGCCAGGTAGTGATGCTAATATGAATGTATTTTTTGCTTGGTGTAGGCAAACATTTCAACATAAAGCAGTTTCAGAAAGACTGAGAAATGATGGAGCTGTGGGGGTTTTGGTCAAACCTAAGGTATAACAATACTGCAATTTGCAACATCACAAGATTTCAGGCTTAGAGTTTGCGTAGTATCAGCTGCAACCACACCCAATGTTAGCACAATATCTGTAGAACTGACAGAATTATAACACTTTTTTTTGTTTTGCCTATTCAGTTGGCTTTGGCAACTGTCTTAATTCAGAACAACTCCAGATGTAAATCAGTTGTAGAGGTACACCCAGTTATTATTTGCTGAAACTTTCATTAAAATCTGTCAAACAGTTTAGGAGATAATTTGTTAACAAAGTTTACTTGTAATTTTAACTTAGAATCTCTTTCAGTCTGAGTGCTCTTAATATATGTTGAGGATCAGTCTGAGCTACAACCATACCAAATTTTGGGTCAATACTGTATAAAACTGAATGACTTTTGGTCATTTTTGTATTTCCCACAGTCAGTTAGCTGTGGCAGCTTCGATGAATCGCATTGACTCCAGAAATTAATTAGTTCTTAGTAGTTTTGTTCTAATTTGTCAACTGGTTTATGAGATATTTAGCTAACAGACAGGCAAACAAATACACACAGACATGAACAAAACCACAATAACTCAAAGGAGTGAATGATAATGCTACTGAAATGTTAAAAAATAAGTTTAAAAAACTGCTTTCATCAGCTTGTGTTGACTCTTTTTTTGCTTGTTTTTAGGCACGAATCTCCACCGCCGATGAGCGTACAACCKCCATCCACACGATGATATTTTCCCTGCTCCCTCATGTACTCATACGTCTGCTGTGTGAACTTGGTCCYACTTTCAGCAAATCCTCTGCATAGTTTCTCTTTTCGAATGCACTGAAATAGCCTGGCGATCGTGCACACAGGAACTGTGGTGAATAAGGAAGTGGAATTGGGGAGGGAGGGTGTGGGGGGGTGAGAAGAAAAGAAGGAGGGAGATGTTTGGAAACACAAATCTGGGCGATTGATGGAAATCCATTGCAGGGCTTCTCGTCATGTTTTGGAGCAGCGGTTAATGGACGTACGGTAAATGTTTTCAGATGTTTTTGCCTTCGGGACCTGAGTCACCAGATGAGTCACACGAGCTCAGTGCGTGTGTGTGATGCATGGAGAAATGTTGACATGGATATGCCAGCTTGCTTTGTCAGTCTTGAGTTTTTATATTCTTCGTGAATAGGAGAAGCACATGGAAGCACTTACTGTGCTGCTGACCAACTCCCATCAACGCACACCTTTCTGTGTGATCAGTGAAGGGCACGTACAGAATGGGTTTGTTGCATTGAATAAAAGCCAACATGCATTGCCAGAGGTGAAAAAGGAAAGTCATGGCAGAAGCGTGTCACATATCATATACCGTTTTATGCAGACACCACAGCAAATACTCTCACACCCAAAGGAATCCAGCACCGACTCGTGCTTCTGTGACAAGCACTCCGGGGATTTATTTATTTTTTTATGGATCTCTGTGCGTGAATTTGCACACGAAAATCTACGTTCATGTGCCAGAGTTGGTGCATTTATCAGACTTTACATTGACAGGCTCTGTTCTCTACCTGACTTTGTACCCTGAAATCTTAGAGCTGGCGTAATCCCCCCTTCACCCCACCGCCCGAGCTTTCTCCTCCTCCACTCTTTCTTCCCTTCTCTCCATCTAGTGTCACTGAGAGGGTAATACGAGGCATATGGCTGCTGATGACAGTCCCTAATCCTCACGCTGATAGCTGATAGTTACCCGCGTGCTTCTCATCCCCCATCATCTCATCCTTTCATAGCGAGAACAAGAGTGGGGTAGGGGTGGAAGACGCGAGTGTGTCGGCTGATATTCCAAGACTCCCAGCTGAGAATCATTATCCAAAATGAGTGATGTAAAAGAAGGCTGATGGGCAAGGCCGATGTTGGTGTTTGTGCTGGTGTGAAAGTTACTTCAGAACTCCAGAGAAAAGAAGAAGTTGCTTCAGGGTCCTGGGAGTGTGTGAAGGGGATTGAGTCAGAACCCTTGCACACTTGAGCTCCTTGCTGCTTTATTGGAGTTGGGTTTTTTTATTTGCTCATAAATTAACGCCCAACTGCTCCAGTTTAAACCAACGATACATCCACTAAAAAAGACTTTTGACCTTTTGGCCTTCTAGTGGTTTAAAAGCAAATCTACTCATTTGAGTGACGKGTAATAATGTTTCAGGGGTTTCAGTGTTAAAATAATCCAAATGAATGCTCTATCCCTAACATATTCCCCAATTAGTAAAGTTCTTCTTTTGCTTCCTGCAGCATTTAAATCAAAATGTATGAGACTACAGTAAAATACTTTCAATCTCAAGAGTAATAACAGCAAAATCGCTCTGTAATGCCACCATTTGTCTGCTCAAATTCTGTCAAAGGTTTGCTAACATTAGGCACTGAAGTCATAAAACAGTAAAAGCAAAACCCCCCTGAGTGTACTGAAGTGAGCAATTTAGATTTTATTGCTTATGAGTCCCACTTTTCATTTGGAAAAAAAAAAGAAATGAAGACTTGCCTTGGAAGGTGTGACACAATGTTGAGTTTACCCCTGATTTCCAATGTTTGGCCTTCATGGGGTAGTCTGGTCATTTTTAAGGTGAWATATAATAATATTATCAATCACAGAGGCCCTCGCCATTAGCATAACCTGGATGAAGATTTTGCCCTTTTCTTTATACTTCATGCTGATGCTTTGGTTGATAAGTTTTTATTGACAACTATGATCAAATTATGTTTAAATCCACCAGTGGAGGCCAATCCACCCAACAAGAATCGTAGATTCATTAACGCTCAACAGCTAAATAGAATTTAYAAAAAATTAGCAGAACACTAGCTGCTGACTACTAAGGCGACTCAGGCTGTGTCCAAATTCAGGGGTTGCATCCTTCGAAGGACCCGGCCTACCCGGTCTAGGTGGGCCAGGGTCTTTGAATTTGGACAGCCTTCAGTGCTTCGGTGTCTCGTGCTAGCTAAACTAAAAAAATGCATATTCTATTTTTTTATAAATAGCTAGAAGCTTTTATAAGTTTCCATTGCGCTTTATTGGACAGTGTATGCAAAGCTAGGCTCCAATGTCTGTCCGTCCGTCCATTTTCTGCCTCTTATTCGGGATCGGGTCACGGAGGCAGCAGCCTAAGCAGAGAGACCCAGACTTCCCTCTCCCCAGCCACTTGGGCCAGCTCATCCGGGTGAATCCCAAGGCATTCCCAGGCCACCCAAGAAACATAGTCCCTCCAAAGTGTCCTGGGTCTTTCTCTCGGCTTCCTCCCAGCGGGACGTGCCTGGAACACCTCACCAGGGAGGCATCCAGGAGGCATCCYAACCAGATGCCCGAGCCACCTCAACTGGCTCCTCTCGACATGGAGGAGCAGCGACTCAACTCTGAGTCCTCCCGGATGACTGAGCTTCTCACCCTATCTCTAAGGGAGAGCCCAGACACCCTGCGAAGGAAACTCATTTCGACCACTTGTATCTGCAATCTCATTCTTTTGGTCACTACCCAAAGCTCGTGACCATAGATGAGGGTAGGAACATAGACTGACTGGCAAATTGAGAGCTTCACCTTCTGGCTCAGCTCTCGCTTCACCACGACTGTCCGGTACAGCGCCGACATCACTGCAGACGCAGAACCAATCCGTTTGTCAATCTCCTGCTCCATTCTTTCCTCATTCGTGAACAAGACCCCAAGATACTTAAACTCCTCCACTTGGGGCAGGACCTCCTCCCCGACCCAGAGGCGGCACGCTACCATTTCCCGGCTCAAGACCATGGTCTTAGATTTGGAGGCACTGGCTGCATCACACTCTGCTGCGAACTGCTCCAGTGAGAGCTGGATATCATGATCTGATGAAGCCAATAGGACAACATCATCCRCAAAAAGCAGAGATGTGATCCTAAGGTCACCAAAAAGGATCCACTCAACACCTTGGCTGCACCTAGAAATTCTGTCCATAAAAGTTATGAACAGAATTGGTGACAAAGGACAACCTTGGCAAAGTCCAACTCTCACTGGAAACGAGTCCGACTTACCAAGCTCTGGCACCGGTCATACAGGGACCTAACAGCCCATATCAACGGGCCTGGTACCCCATACTCCCGGAGTACCCCCACATGAGTCCCCAAGGGACACGGTCTAACGCCTTCTCCAAGTCCACAAAACACATGTAGACTGGTTGGGCGAACTCCCATGCACCCTCCAGGACCCTGCTGAAGGTGTGGAGCTGGTCCGCTGTTCTACGACCAGGACAAAAACCACACTGCTCTTCCTGAATCCAAGATTCAACGATCCAACCGATGGACCCTCCTCTCCAGGACCCCTTAATATACCTTACCAGGGAGGCTCAGAAGTGTGATCCCCATATAGTTGGAACACWCTCTGCGGTCCCCCTTTTTCAATAGGGGGACCGTCACCCCGGTCTGCCAATCYAGGGGAACTGCCCCCGATGTCCACGCGATGTTGTAGAGTCACATCAACCAACGCAACCCCACAACATCCAGAGCCTTAAGGAACTCTGGGCAAATCTCATCCACCTCCGGCGTGCAGCCACCAAGGAGCTTTTTAACCATCTCAGTGACCTCGGCACCAGAGATTGGAGAGTCCGACCCAGGGTCCTCAGGCCCTGCTTCCTCATGGGAAGACGTGTTTTAGGATTGAGGAGGTCTTCGAAGAATTCTGCCCACTGACCCATGACGTCCCAAGTTGAGGTCAGCAGCGCACCATCCCCAACATAAATAGTGTTGGTGGTGAACCGCTTTCCCCTCCGAGATGCCGGATGGTGGACCAGAATCGCCTCAAAGCCATACAGAAGTCTTTTTCCATGGCCTCTCCGAACTCCTCCCACACCCCAGTTTTTGCCTCAGCGACCACCTGAGCCGCAATCCGCTTGGACTGCCGATACCTATCAGCTGCTTCCAGAGTCCCACAGGCCAAAAAGTCCTGATAGGACTTTTTCTTCAGCCTGACAGCATCCCTCACCGCCGATAGGCTCCAAAGTATTTCCCAGATTGTYGAACCATTCTCACAAATTTTTGGACTAGATAAAGAAAATGGCAGCTACTGCAGCTCGATCATATCTCACTATTCAACCTCACATCTCCAGTGACAAAACATCTTGTGTAAACCGAAACGTTCTCCCCGCACGCAAGTTCTGTTTTACTGCACGGTATACACTGTCTTACGAGCCAGTAAACTTCTCATCTGCAAAATGTTTACGGGGAGGGCTATTTTTTTCTCCATGGTGGCATGAGCAGCAGGAAATCTCTGTATCATGCGTATACTTGTACAAACAACTGACATACATTCTCTAGTAGACGTCAGTCACGGGAGTGGGTGAGCGGCGTTCCATCCTCTCATTAAGAGCCCTGCCAGTCAGCAAGCTACTCAACCAGCCCTGAAACCAGCCAGCCAGGGCTTTTTAAAAAGACCGTCTGATTTGACAGAATCCCATGGGGGGAGGGGATTAGGATTAACAGCTGTTTCCCCTCAAACAGTGGAGAAGATACGCTACAGCTACGCCACGCTGATGGCAAATTAATAGATGAATGGAACATGCGTGTGTCGTCTCAGATAATGTGCTAAATCTCTCCGTTTCTTAAATAGCGAGGAAGGTGTCCTTTTTTTGAACCCGGCTCTGTGGATCTGCTGTCACACACACACACACACACACACACACACACACACACACACACACACACACACACACACACACAC
>NW_013952402.1:9325403-9326794 GCF_001266775.1 Austrofundulus limnaeus | reverse complement strand
ACACACACACACACACACACACACACACACACACACACACACACACACACACACACACACACACATGCATGCACTGCGAACACCTACATCGCAGCCGCAGACAGCAGCCAACAAACACAAACACACAGGCTTATGTCAGTTTCACTTGCATCCACCCCAGGGTTATTAAGGGAGACAGGAAAGGGCCAAACTATTGCGAAGCTAACAGGTTTTTGGGGTAAAAATGATTYTTTTTTTTTTTTTGTTCGTCACACACAGCACAGTGAGAATGCAGCCATGCTGAACATTCGCATCGAAAGATTTGCCACAGGAGCCTCAAAGGAGCTGAGACAAGGTACCTTACAGTTTTTTTTTTCAGTTTGAAACCAAAGCACCAACCACACAATTACCTCCCTTCGAGTTAATGACTAGTCTTCTGTAACGCTTACAGAAACAGTCGGAGGCCATATCGGAGACTTGAAGAACTGAATTCTACATCAGTCAGGTGCATATCACCATATCTGATCAACCTCAGACAGTCCAACAGATATTAAGCTAATATTACTGAGATTCTTTCACAACACATGCTTCAAGCATGAATAAATTAAAACTTATGCATTTCTGAACTCGAGATGAACATTGTCAAAACATTTGGCATGAAAGACGGTGAGCGATCAGCTATTTGTTATTTRTTTATTGCACTATGTAGTAGAGTTGCAAAGCCTACCCACTAAAACCGCATGGATTATGTCTCCACACCCTTAAATATCGGTTATGTGTGCGAGTGCGTGCGTGCGTGCGTGCGTGCGTGCGTGCGTGCGTGTGTGTGTGTGTGTGTGTGTGTGTGTGTGTGTGTGTTGAAGGGAGTGAGTGCACACCCTGGTGTTTCCTGTCCACAAATAAAGACCAACAGCTTGTGTGTGCACATGCATAGACGGTTTGAACCAAATAAAGTATGACGCGTGTGTTGTGCACATTAGCATGTACAGAGTGGCTATAAATATTTTTAATGCAAAAACCAACATCGAAGAATTTCAACAAAATGCACTGAATTAATGGTGCAATCACAACTAGGACACACAGTTATAGCCACCTTCCTGTGACACTATCAGTCTTAACGCAACGTCCTATCTTGAAGAAAAAAAGAAGTTGTCATTGTGAAACAATTAAAAGCCAAATTTGTCCTTATTATTATTATTTTTATTTTATTTTAACACATTGTCCTCATGTCATTCAGCCGATATCAYCTTTCTGAGAGACTTCAACCATGACCGACTTCAAGCAGATAGAAAATGACATATTGCCGAGGTTTCACGTCTGCTCGCTTCCTCTGTGATTTTTTTCTCTGAAGAGAGAAAGTGTGTGTGTGTGTGTGTGTGTGTGTGTGTGTGTGTGTGTGTGTGTGTGTGTGT
>NW_013952402.1:9319361-9323917 GCF_001266775.1 Austrofundulus limnaeus | reverse complement strand
GGGTGAGGAGGTGGGGGTGTCTAAAAAAGCTTTGCGCTCGACCTCTGGTGCCATCTGCCAGTGACAGGGCAGAAATGCAAATCAGACGCAGACAGAGAACACCACTATGCTCGCGCCTTCCATTAGAGCGGCCCAGAGAAATAAACTAGGTCAGACAGACCAGCAACCAGCTGTGTGTGTTTGTGTGTAACCAGGCACATGCGCCTCTCTTTGTGTGGGGAGACACGCTGTAGTGTGTGCATTTTTGGGGGGAGGGATGAGGTTCGGGTTGAAGGTTCCTAATACTTGTGACGGTGCACACTTTACGGTCACGCGTATCATCCAGTCAGCAGGCCTTTCGGGCTCTCCGAGGCTACGTGACGGGCCGAAGGAGACCGGTGACAAATAAAGGCTCTTATCTGAGGCTGAAATTAGACCACAGCCAGGGGGCAACTGATAGGGAGTGTATTAAATTCTTTAAAAAAAAAAAAGGAAAAGAAATGGCGAACCTCCTGGGAGGGTGATGCAACGCAGAGGCAACGCTGGCGTAATGCAGACAGATGTGTCCTCCTCTCTCTCCCCCTCTGTCTCTCTCTCACATCACTGTGATGCCTCTGAATTATGAATGAGGCCGCCCGTGCATCTCTTCAGCACGAATGTCTTCTTCTCTTCGTATGCACCCATCATATAGTCTTTGTTTTTCTATTAATGCCTCGTGCTTTAAATGCAGCCGCCCACTGTCACTGTGTGGAAAAAAAAAAACTTAATCAAAAAGGTTTGAGGCGGTTTCACATCCCCTTTTTTTGTAACTGGCATGCAACTGTGCTCATTTAGACACAGATCTTAGATAATTGTGTGAATGCCTGTACAGTATTCACACCAGTGAGATCATTTTTTCTTCAGGACATTTTTCGGCACCTTTCTCGTTCCACAATTTTTGTGCTGCTTCAACCATTCATGTATCAAAATGTTCAGCTCTTTTGTGCAATGCTGGCTATGACTTTTGGTATTTCAGCTATTTATACTTTTTTTTAACTATTTCAACGTTTTAGCCACTTTTTTCACATTGACTTTGATTGGGGCTATTTTCAACAACCTCAAAATCCTTCAAATAGTTTCTAAATCTTTACAAAACCTTACACAATTTGTTCTGGTTATGCTCTATTTTACTCTCTTGTGCAAATTTTTGCTACTTTTTTTTTTTGCTAATTTTAGCGCTTTTCTGCTTTTTCAGCTAAATTTCTACTTCCGTCTGCTATTCTTCTGCTTTTTTCTGCTTTGTTGTACTTTTTTCAGCTAATGTGCGCTATTCATGCTTCTCACAGTTGCTTTCTTCTATAGTCAGCTATTTGCAACAAATTTAGCTAAATTTTAGCTGTTATTAGCCAAAATGAGCTCTCTAAGCAAATTACACATTTTATGGAGCTATTTCAACTTAGTTCTGCTAAATTCAGTGAACTTGTGCTCCTTATGCATCCTTATGCTAATTAAAATGTTTCCAGCTACTTTTTCGCTGTTTTACTGAAAACCTCGGCTGTTTTACCTATTTTATTTGAAATGATCAATTTTAAATAGTTTTATGGGTTTTTTCTGCTATTTTCAATGTTTTACAACCATTTCACTAGCTGCTACTTTTAACTTGAGTCTGTTACTTTTAGCTTGTTTTTGTGCTAACTTTAGCTGTTTTGCTGCTGTATTAGCTAAAACTCTRCTTCGTTATGCTATTCCTTTGCTTTTTTCTGCTTATTTATACTTTTTCTGCTAATTTGTGCTGTTTATGCTTCTTACAGTTGCTTTCTGGAATATTTAGCTATTTGCTGCTATTTTAGCTAAAGTCTAGCTGTTATTAGCTAAAGTTAGTTCAAATTACTTGAATTTGGCCAATCTTTGATATAATGAGCTATAAATCAACATATAGGTACCTGAGACTTAGCTCTATCATAAACAGCAGCCGGAAAAAWAAATCCAAAATGGCCGCCAAAGATAGTTTTAAAGGCCTTTTACTGAGTCAATGTTTGAGATTTTGACATGAAAACTTATGTACTGGTAGCTGAGAGCATGCTCCATTGAAGCCTCAAGAAAATTCAACAATTGTAGCCAAAGCTATTTTGGTTACTTCTTTCCCATTKGAAATAAATGGAGTTTTTTTTCAACATCCTTAAATTTCTTCATAATGTTTCTAAATTTTACAGAACCTAACACATTATATTCTGGTTTTGCTCCTTTTAAAGTCCTTGTGAAAATTTTAGCTACTTTTTGATAGTTTTAGCTTTTTTTCACATATTTCAGCTAAAATTCTTCTTCCTTCTACTATTCTTCTGCTTTTTTTTCTTTTTGTGCTTCTTTCTGCTAATTTGAGTTATTTATGCTTCTTACGGTTGCTTTCTGCTATGTTAAGCTATTTTAGCCTTTAGCTTTTAGCTTTTTTTGCTATTTCAGCTATATATTTGCTCATTTTTTAGTGTTTTCTGTATTTATTTTGCTTTTTTTCAGCTTTTCAAGTGCAACTTACTTTTGTACTTCTGCTATTAAACATGTTCAGCTCAATTTCAGCTTCTTCAACAGCTTCCAGCTCAAGTTTTCAGCAACAGGCATTCACACTTTTTCTCTAGTTGTATCATTATGTCTACTGCTGAAGGTGCAAGGGCGATGCCGTTTTTGCCTGTTCTGGGATGTTAGCATAATATCGCATAAACAACAGGACGAATATTAACCATTTGACTTTTACACTAAAAATACATTTGCAAAATAAAATGTTTGCCCATTTCTTCATTTAGCAATGTTTTGAGTTTTATTTTAACCAATTACCTGATCAGAAAGCATATAGGTAGGTCAACCAGCTGCCTGTTTACATCTACGACTAATTAGCCTTTGGAGTAACTCTGATCAAGATGACCGCCACAGCTCTGCAATATAAACAAACACAAAATTAGCTACAATTTAGCAAAACAAATATTAAGCTAAGATTTTAGAGCGATAATAGCTGAAAATCCTTCAAAATTTAATCAACATTCTCCAACACAAAAACGGTCAATTTTACAGGCGATGAGCTAATTGTGTGGTAGTGGCTGAGAGTCATTCCTAACACTCTGAGAGGTATTGCATAACATCATGTACAGGGTTTGACCGAAACAGCTCTGTCCCTTCTCAGCATGAAACGGTTTTTATTTTAAAACCCTGACACAGACGGCAGTGGCTGATGTGAGATTCTTATCGTAACATCTAAAACTTCCTTTTCATTTGGCAGGACAAACGCGTCGCGGTTAGCATTGTTGTCTCGCAGCAAGAAGGTCCTGAGTTTGAATCTTTCTGTGTAGAGTTTGCRTGTTCTCTTCGTGTTTGTGTGAGTTTTCTATGGGTACTCCGGTTTCCTCCCACGGTCTAAAAACATGCATGTGCAGGCCCAGGTTGCCCTTGAAACAAAAAATCTGTGATCTCTAAAGAATTTGCCTGGATTTAAAAAAAAAAACCATAATATAAAATTTAATCTCTTTATCTGCAGCATCAGAAATGGACGATGCACCAAAATCTGTATGAATTCACAATTATTCACAGATAAATCCTGTCTCCAGTCTTAAAGCTGCCAGAGTCAGAAAGTAAACGTCAGTTGAAAGCAGGCCTGTGAAGTTTCTTTTAACTCGTTCAACGTGATAAACATGGAGCAATATGAGCTGAATAATAAATGACTGCACGCCTTTCAGTATCATTTCAAACACAGGCCTTCTATTTATAGCCGCTCAAACATTTCCTTCTCCAGTGAACTTTCTCTGTTTTCCTTTTCTTCCTCCAACCGATTTCAGGCACAGATTGTAAATTCGGTCACAAGGGAGGGCCAGTGATTCTCATTTCCTGCAGTTTGGTCCTCTTTAACAAAATGACTCCCCACTCCCTGAATTCTCTGCAGTTCCTCTGAGATCTCTGCAGCTGCTTGTGTGTCTCTCTTGTTTGCAGGCAGGAGTTTTTGTGCACTCGTGACGCCAGCTCGTAACGTGCAGCGTGGTGGGTATCTGGAGGCATGTGAGCGTGCYGTGGTGCATGAACGTTGGACGGAAAAGTGACTTGAGATGAAAAGGTTAATATTTTCCAGGCTTTCTGGGTGGGAGGTGATAGCTTTGTTCTTGTGGTGTGTGTCTGCTCTGGGTGTGTGTGTGTTTCTGTTTCATTACATTTATGGGTACTTTTTGTGTGGGTGGAAACCAAAACTTTCATGTAAAGTTTTGCGACGTTCTCAAAATGTCAGTTATTTCACTTAAGCCAGCATGTGTAGTGGTTAGCTATGGTTAAAGAGTTTATATATGTAGTTAGTTGCACAAGTGCTGCAATGAATGGCACAAATATTTGTTGTRTATTTTCATGCTCTCATTGTTCTATTGGTTCTCTTGACTTTTCTCGGGTAAATTTTGAAGGAAAACACAAGACCTTCAATGTTTAGTTTCAAACTACCACAGCTTAGTCTGTATCATGCCCCTTASTACATGCAGGATCATCCCTATGTTTCCTGGTTCATAAGTTATTTGGTGGTTAATAAAGAAAATCATGAAAGGTGCTTGGCTTCCCTTTCAAATGTATTTTAACAC
>NW_013952402.1:9313326-9318871 GCF_001266775.1 Austrofundulus limnaeus | reverse complement strand
AGGTACTGAGATTAATAAGTACAGGTGAATATTAGTACTGGGAAACATAAGCACTGACATTAAAAAAATACCAGTGAATATTGGTACTGGGAAACATAGGTACTGAGATTAATAAGTACAGGTGAATATTGGTACTGGGAAACAAAGGTACTGAGATTAATAAGTACAGGTGAATATTAGTACTGGGAAACATAGGTACTGAGATTAATAAGTACCAGTGAATATTGGTACTGGGAAGCATAAGCACTGACATTAATAAATACCAGTGAATATTGGTACTGGGAAACATAGGTACTGAGATTAAGAAATACCAGTGAATATGAGTAGGTAATATAGGTGCCGGGAATAATAGGTACCAATGAACATAGGAACTGGTAAACATTGGTACTGGGCAACATAAATACCAGGAAACATAGGCACTGGGATTAATAAGTACCAGGAAACATGAGTACCAGGAAACATAGGCACTGGGATTAATAAGTATTTGGAATAATAGGTACTGGTAAACATTGGTACTGGGCAACATAAATACCAGGAAACATAGGTACTGGGATTAATAAAGTATTTGGAATAATAGGTACTGGTAAACATTGGTAATGGGCAACATAAATACCAGGAAACATAGACACTGGATTAATATACAGTATACCAGTAAACATGAGTACCAGGAAACATAGGTACCAGGAATAATAGGTACAAATGAACATAGGAAGTGTGAAACATAGGTACTGGGAGTTTCGAGAATAATAGGTACTGGGGAACATGAGTACAGGGAAACATAGAAATCAGTGAACTCTCCTGGTAACATGGGTACTATGGGAAACTATGGGGGAACATAAGCACTGGGAAACAATTAGCAGTAAAATGTGTGGTGAAACATAGGTTCCAGGGAACATTTGTACTGGGAAACAGGTATACTCCCTGATCTTTCATGCCTTGAAAACACACATATTGTCCCGATTAACAACAAGACTTATTTCAAGGCAGTGTATAAAATAAAATTAAAAATTTCTAACTCATGCATCCAATTCAAATCCACTTAAGTTAATTCAAATCCCATTATATACAATACATTTACATAACCCCAACCAAACAGAAAAAATAGACTCCCCAGATATCATAATTATGAGATAAGATTTTATAATTACGAGAAAACACGTGAAAAGGAGTACTTCKTGAGTGTCTAGGATTTTGAGTGGTACTTGATGTAACAATAGGAACTATTGTTTTGAGTTCATGCTCCACCCGAATGCGTGAGGGCGAATGAACAAGACCAAGTGTGTGCTCTTTGTGTACGTACTGTACAAGACGTAGCATCGGACAGTTCTTTGCGACACCACTAAGCTATCCTGGGTGCATTTCAGATGCATTAGCTGATTTGCTACTTATAGCCAGTGTTGTATAAAGTAGCACAAAGTGATACTTGAGTAAAAGTGCAAGCATCTTACCAAAAAATTACTTTGGTAAAAGTTAAAGTCTCCTTTAGAAMTATTACTTGAGTAAAAGTCTTAAAGTAACTGATAGTTTTTGTACTTAAGCACTAAATGTAAATGTATTGATTTAAAATGAGCAGATAGATTTTCTGTAAGGACATTTATTAGGAGGTGGCCTCCCCAAAAAATGCAGAAATGACTATCGTATTTAATAATGTTTAACTGATGTTAAATTTAGGATAGCACAAGTCTAGCTGTTTCAGTTTATATACATATATCAAGGCTGCACAAACCTTTTCTCCAAAATGAAATTCTATACAAGGGCTGCAGCCAAATGTAATAATATAATTCATGAAGTACAAATACTTCTTAAGTACAGTCGTTTTATTTGAATGATTATGTCCTGCTGGAGTGGAGCATTTGTGTACAAACTAATAAAGTATCAGAATTTTATATATTTATACTTCTCATTCAACCACAGTTAAATTCACTCTATCTAGGAGGCACAATTTATATGGATAGTATTTATTTTTTACAATAACAAGCTGGAGTGAAAACACATGAAAATGAAATAAAAGTAACAACTTCCTACTTCTTGCCTTTTTTTTTAAATGTAAGAAGTAGAAAGTACAGATAATTGTGTGAAAATGTAAGAAAGAAGTAAAAGTAAAAAGTGGGCTGAAAAATAATTACTCAAGTAAAGTACAGATGCCCAAAAATTCTACTTAAGTAGAGTAAAGAAGTATTTGTACTTAGTTAGCCATGAAGCATACCGTACTGGTTAATTTGCTGCTGCAGAAGTGACTTCCAGCAGGTCAGAGGGGGCTTTTCACCTGAACAACCCCATGAACTTAAGATACTTGCACAATGTCATACTAATATYARTGCCATCCACATTAAGTAAACTCAAGATTTCCTAGTGCTTCATGTCACACATGAACTCAGATAGCACAGTCACTGTCCACTTTAGCATAAGTCAGCTTTACTTTTCTCATAATTAGGAGATAAGTATTTCATAATTATGACATTCTTTCCTGTAATTATGAGATCCTATCTCATAATTATAATTTCTTATACGTATATCAGGATCAGGAGTCCAATTCATTTGTATTTAGTGAATGCAGTGCTCTTCTGTATTTACGTATAGTACATTATGAAATTAAAAGTTATCTTTCTAAGGAATCCAGCAGATTAGATCAAATCTTCCGAGGAGCACATTGGTGACGGGGAAGGAATGTCTCCCATTTATCAGGAGGAAACTCCACCAGAACCAAGACCATCTGTCTCAGCCGGCTGGGGTTTGGAAGGACAGGAACACGAGGAACACAGAAGGTACTGGTCCAAGCATGCAGTAGTTTCAACGACAAGAAAAGAAAGGATAATCAGGTTCATGGTAGCAATAATTGCATTTCCAAACATGGGGAGTAGAGCAAATATAGAGCAAAATGCTCTGTAAGGAACAAAATCTTGAATATAAGACATGGCTTGATTGCTGTGAGCTTTTGAAATAAAAAGTAAGATCATTCTGAAAATGACATTTTAACATTCTGAATTTCCCAACGGGGAGAGGCAAAAATTGAAGAAATCATCAGAAGCATTTTGAATAGATCAAATATATTTTTTATTGTATTGCAGGTGAATTTAAATAGAAAGTCTTTAAATAATAAACATCTCCGAACCCCATGTTTTAGAACCATAACTACACTCCACACCTCAAACATCGAATGCATAAAGCCCACAGACTTCTGCCTCAGAAATGAGATAACGGTTGTTGTTGAGGGAACAGGAGAACGCTCCCCCACGTTATGCCTCATACAAAGGATGAATGAGCGCAGCAGCTCTGCTTGAGGGCAAAGAGGACAGGTAAAATATGGGCCATGCAGGGTTTGCATCATTGTGGCCTTGCCTGCAGCTCCAACYGGATATTTCCAACGCCAACAGTCCCCCAATAAATCCATCTCTAAGGGGGGTTTAAACTGGCATTATTCCTGTCTTTTCTCTGGAAACAAGTCATCCAATCTCCACTCTTCACCATTGTCTCCTCACCAGACGGCCCAATGAATGAACGCTCACGGCCAAATCCCCCCTTTTTCCATGTGCAGCCGCAGACTCCACTGCTCACAGATACTCTCGGTTCTAATTGGGCAGGCCGCTGGACATGTTGCTTAAGGGGGGGGGRTCTCGCTGCAAAGGCTTATCATCAAGTGACAGCTTTACAGATTTATGTCTTTTCATCTGGTTTGTGTGCAAGCGCGTAAAGCTGAAGGGGGGAAACAGCRATGGGGGAGATACTGTAATTACCATTCGTTTATCGTATAGTTCTGATGTACAGTAGGGCACACAGTGTGACTGCGTTTGTCTGCAACATGTTGCACAACCCCACTGCTCATGCACTGAGTTTGCAGAGCTTTCCCATGAGACCTGCGTCACCAGCAGCGAGGTTATTTCCTGTAGCCGAAGAGCAGCATGACTCCTTTCCTGTTCTCTGTGAGAAGAAGCACAGGGTTTGTCCTCCCGGTCTTTCTACACCGGGCACCGTTTTGCAAGGTGCACACAAAGTTATTAACTAATGTTTTTCTCTTGCGTTAGCTCATTCCTCTAAAACGTATTCTTAGAAGTTAATAAAATAAAAAATAGTTCAAAAATGTTCATCTTTAAATGTAAAAGTTGCACGAGAATATATGTTTGGACATTAAAAAAAAGGGGCTAAAAGGTGCAAATTAGCAGCGGTGTAATAATTACCAGCAGGCCTAACCATGCTGGAAAGTGCAACAGCTCAACTCAAAATGTTTAACCTCAGCTCATAAAGTGACGTACGAAGCACCTTTTCACATCAGGAGAGAAGTGTGAAATTCTGAAAAGAGAAATGCATAATGAAGGAGAAGCTGCAGGTGAAGTGTGAGACTGATGTCGATGCATTTACAATTTCTAGGCGGGGACTTGTTGCTTTATTTTTAGGTTGTGACCTCATTTCTAAAAAAAAAAAAGCATGATTGAGGGCACTATAACTAGAGTTGGCTAAATATATAAAATACACAGTTTTAATGAACCTCAGCCTCCAGAAACAACACTTTGTTTTTTCTCCACCACACTAAAAAAAGATTCTTAACTTTCCACTTCCCCTGATTTTCTTTAGATGTTTTTGCAACACATGCTCCTTCCAGCAGATTCCTCCCAACAACAAAAGCTCTGTTTTCTTCTTCTTTTTTTTTTTAGTTTTCTCCCTTTCCCTCCATCTCAGTGGAGCTGTTCCTTTGCCTYGCGGTTTGTTTGACCCCGGGAGTGACAGAAGGTGGAACACATCGGGTCGTGGATTAGAAAACGTCTCCGCAGAACTCGAATCTACGAGCTGCAGCTCGATGCTGGTGGTTTTTGTGGCAAATGGTTTTCTGTTGTGGAACGTCACCCTATCTACACCGCCTTCACTGTGACCCGCTGCTAAACATCTCGTAATCTATCATTCGATTGAGCGTTAGCAATCACAAATATAAAATGGGACATAAAAAAATGCATTTAGGTGGGAAAAAAACAAGACAAAAGCCGTAACGTTTGCAGCTGAAGTTGAATTTTTAGTGCATGAGCTGCACTTCTGTTTATGGTTTAAATAATGCTTTGTGAACTTTATCTTTAAAAGATGAGCCRTATTAAACATTCCTACTAAATAAATTTACATGGAGCCCCAAAAATGTACATGGCTCTCAAACTCCCTACTCATTTTTTAATATATTCAAAGACAAAAACTATGATTTATATTGTGTTTTTATTATTTTCAAGTGCAAACACATAAGAAACAATTAGAAAAAAATAACTATATAATTCTATGTTTGTGTTTGGATCAATGCAACACTTGAAGACAAACGTCTCTCTCACCGCAGACTAAAATTAAATAAAAACCACATCCTTGATCTGGCAGTGGTAGGCTTTTCTTCACAGTCAGTAAAGTTATTTGTACGTTTTTACATTATATTTCAGTGCTTTAAAATCTATCAAATCCAATATGTGTGCAAAACTCTAATTTTTGGACGTACAACAATTTGCCTTATGCTACAAAAAAAAGAGTTTTCTGGTGGATTTGGAGAATGTCCAAAATTTGCAAATACAATAATAATAAT
>NW_013952402.1:9309561-9313082 GCF_001266775.1 Austrofundulus limnaeus | reverse complement strand
GCAGAGCTGCGCGTCTAATCTCACACATGTCTTCCTATCTTTGTGAGGACCACACAGCGCTCTGCACCGTCTTTTCCCCAAGTTTGGTGAGAGGTGGATATGGAGGGTCGCAAAAAAATAGCTCTGGACTTGATCTGGCCTTATTTAAATAAAAATGACCACATGCCGTGAAATTAGAGGGGCGGGCCGTCTCGTTGGCGGGGGGCGGGGCCGCCCCACCTGTATAATGGTAGGGGAAACACTGAAAAAAAGAAAGTACKTATTTCATCACAAAATGCATTTAGGAGACAATGTTCATGGCTATTAATGTAAAGTAATTTAAATGTTTTTTTTACGCTGTAGCTATAAGTCTAGTTCGTCTTTSTAAAAAGTATGATTGAACATTCATGGATTTCTGAAGAGAGGGATGGTTTTAAGTTTTTTTTCTAAGGTTAAATTTGTTTTATTTATTTTTTTAACAAACTTGCCGAATCTTACCTTTGGCGTAGCATTTTTCAGTGGCCATRTTTTCTCCGCAGTTAAACCCGTTTTAAAATCGAGATAAAAGGAACAAAACAGGACAGCTTGTTTGGCTAAGAGAAAACCCGGATACTGGAGCTTTCTTCTTCTTCTTCTTCTTGGTTTATACTGGAGCGTTCAGAAACCAGAAACGGCCGCGGCTACGTCACAGGTTGTCCACCAATCAGATGTAAGCTTAACAAAGCGCTTCATTTCCTKGTGGTTTGTGGTTACTATGGTTACAAAGTGACTCATTTCTTTTTTTTTCTTCTGTCGTCTTTTTTTATAGACCAAAATAATACTCGGTTTGTTTATTTACACACATAAAAATGGAGAAAACTGGAAGTTTAGAACTCAGGTAAGTTGTGGTTTTGCCTACGGGTCGTTTTGAAATTTGTAGCTCGTTTATCTGTAACTTTCTTCCCCTTTTTCGCGTAGATGGATTCAAGGTTTAATAAACACAAACATCGAGTTTGTGGACGAGAAAACCGTCTGTTACGGATGTGGGAACCACGTCTGTTTCTTGAACCTGGAGACCAAAGCCCTCGGTGTGTTTCAGAGCCCTGCAGGGGTCGGAGCTCTCGCAGCGAGCGGCAGAAGCTGCACGTTTGCGTTTTCTGAGCAAAAACTGTCYCCCTCCATATTTGTGTACATTTTCCCCGAACTACAGCTGAAGAATGAACTAAAAGGTAGTTTGTTTTATCACTGTCGCTTTCTCAAACACACTTTATGTAACTATTAACAATCCTTGCAGGAATGGCCCAGCTGGACTACTCATTGTTGACATTTAGTGATGAAGGTCCTTATTTAGGCAGCTGCTCCTCTCTTCCTGACTACACCATCACAGTGTGGTGAGCCACTATGTGGAAYAAATGCTGTTTTAATACGTATTGTTATTATACTATAAATAAATGTTACATATATATTGTGTGTTGCAGGAACTGGGAAAACGCAGAGGCACTTTGTACGCAGTCACAAGCTGGACAAGACGTTGTTTCTTTGGTGTTCAACCCCCTGAACTGGCTCCAGCTTTGTGCTTTGGGCACTACAACCCTCACTGTCTGGAATATAGAGAAGAGTGACAACCTTCATGTCCTGAAACCGAGGTTAGAAAAAAAAAGGGCTGACAGTTGGGCAGTGATGTTTTAAATCTGAATAAACACCAGTAAAATCGAACATTTTGCATGGTTTTATTAATGGTGTTTTGCAGAGTTATAGAGCTTCCAGCAGCTGATGGGTCCTTTGCTGAAAGACGCTCTGATACCACTCTCATCATCAACAACAAACTGCCCAGCAGTGTAAGCGTTCTGGATGTTGTGGTAAAAGCACACAGTTGAAAAAAATAACAAACTTAATTGAAACATAAAAACACGTGTCCTCCTCCACAGACGCTGCCTTCCTCCAGAGCCACATTGACTCCTTCTGCCTTCTGTTGGACAGCCACATCAAAGCTTTACGTGGGCTGCGCAGAAGGCTTTCTGCTCCTTGTTGACCCGGAGAGCTTCTCTGTCTCAATCATGTTCAACGCTACGAGTAAGCCAACATAAACCCTGACCTGCAGGAATGAGGTAGATACTCGGAACATTTCTGTGACGCATCACAATATCTCCTTTTCGTTCAGCTGCCGAYACCATTCCTGAACTTCGAATATTCGACTTCAAAGCTCTCGCTCTTATTGAAAATGGTCTCGTTGTTGTGGGAAAGGTRTGCACCTCAAGTCTATTGAGCATGCTTCAGGAATCCTCAGATAAAAGCTGTTTGAACAGTGTCATTGTGTCGCAGGAGAGCGTGCTGCATTGTGTGCCGAGAGAAACTCAGACCCACATCACACAAACGTGGCCGTTGGAGAAACCTGTCACTGATGTTAGGCTGTCCCCGGACAACGAAACCTTGCTTTTATCTGCCAGTACAGTAAGTCCGTACACGTGCTGTACAAATGAGACATTACGTCCAAGAATAAAATCATTAAAAACAAAACCTGAGCGGCATTTTGATCTTCAGGGGCAAATCTATCTGCTGAACCCGTCCAAGTCAGACAGGGTTATGAAGATCCTGGATGTGCTCAGTGGCAACTTTTTGACTGCTGCTTTTTTGCAGATGGACAGGAACATTTGTGTGGTAACGCTTTGAGAATTACTGCAAATGCAGGAAGTACGTATTTTAGTAATGTGAGGTCTAATATTTGTGTTTTTAACTGGCTGTAGTCTCTGAGGGACTCTGGAGTGCTGGAACTGTGGTCCTCAGATGGCACCTGCCTTGGCTTTCTGCATCTACAAACCAAGGTGAGGTTTAATTTTAAGCCAGTTAAATGTAGTAAACAGAACTGAATAGTGTTTAAAAATAAAAAATTTTCTTGTGTGTAGGTAACARGTCTGGCCTGCTGTCCTATTGCACATTACGCAGCTGTCGGAACAGAGTCAGGGTGTGTTCTCTTTGTCGACCTGAACAAAGAGGAGCGGCCTCGCTTGGTYCACCGGTTTTATCTTTACCACTTTGCTGTGGATCACCTAGCGTGAGTATTAGCTTGAAGACTCAGCTTTCATTAAAAACATGAAGGAAAACTTTATTCTGCTTTATGTCAGAAAAGTCAATAAAGGTGTCTTTCACCAGATTTGACCAGGAGGGTCACTACCTATTCGCCTGCAGTGGCWCAGATCCACACGTCTATGTAATAGATGCAAAACCATCAGCAAGGTTTTCAGTTCTAGGATACATAGGTAAATGCTCCTTTACATCTTTTAAAACAGTTTCTTTTTATTCTCACAAATCACTATATAAAGACAGAGGCCAAAACTGATACATAAGTTCAAAATGTTTTTTTGTTTTTTTTTAAACTTTTTTCCAGTTGTTTCTGGATGCATTTTGTCAGTTTCCACCCAATGCCTCAGCCACGATGAAGTGAAAGTTCTTGTTCTGTGCGCTGAACAGGAGGGCAAAAATAAGGACGGTAGCTTGCTGATAATGATTTCTCTTCCTGCCAGGAACATTGCAGGTACAATGGTTGAATAAAACTATATATATAT
>NW_013952402.1:9303330-9309365 GCF_001266775.1 Austrofundulus limnaeus | reverse complement strand
CATGTTGATAAAGTAAATTATAAAAATCTGTATTGTTCGATACAAGTGTGTATTGAACCTAAAGCTCTGTTCGATACGGTTCGATACGGGTACATGTATTGTTGCACCTACATATATATGTATAACCACTGAACTAGCCTCTTACACCACTATCAGATCCTGTGGGTGAGGAAGTGGTTGCAAGGTGACTCATGACTTTTTGAGCCATATCTCCTTGCTCTTTGTTGTTAGTGCTTTAATGCTTTGACAGCCTATTTCATAACTTTCATAATTATGTAACCCAATGGAAAGACATTTTTATGTAACTGATAACAATGATTAATGGACTGATTAGTATAAATTTTTTGCACTGAAACTAATAAAAAATCACTCTGACTTTGCACTTTGAAAAGCCCCACCTTTGTTTAAACAGCAGCTTATAGAACTGCTGAACAACCCACTCAGCATGACTCAGCAGAAGTTAGTCATGCGTCAGCACTTTATAAGTTTAAAATAGCTTGTATATGATATAGCTTTTGCTGCCCACCCAAATATATTTAAYACTCTTTTGATTGTATGTCATGTTGTGCGTCCTGCAGGTCCAGATTGTGTAGACCGTCACGGTTGTCTGTCTCCTCACGTGCTCACAACGTTCAAATACAAAGTGCCACTTCCACTCACATCCTGTGCACTTGGAGCCRGTGAGCTCTTTGCTTACTGTGACAGGAAAAAATCACTTCAGCGCTTTCAGCTTCCTGAGGTTTGCAGCTTACAAGATGTGTTTTTATTTTCTTCTGTGATTTTACAATTAAGTGTTATTTTTTTATATTGAMGAGTACAAACAGAGGTGGGTAGAGCACACAAAAGTTCTACTCAAGTAAGAATAGCACTCATTTAACCTATTTTTACTAAAGCAAAAGTAAAAATTAGCCGACCAAGAAATTACTCAAGTAAGAATAAAAAAAATATTTTGTAAAGAGGCTACTTGAGTACTGTGATCATAACATTTATGGAATTTTTTTAAAATGATGTCAGACTGACAAAAATAGAAAATTATGTGTAAATCCTGGTTTTTGTAAAAACTGAAATTAAGAATGTAAATGCAAATAACATAAATACAAAATAACAAACTCTAGCAGAAGAAATACTTTTCCAAGTAAAAGTTTTCACTATGAAACTAATACCTATAATAAGTAATGTAATGATATATACAAGACAAGTCACATGAACTGTAGGCGTGTCTCTCTGCTGCATTTCTTATTAAAATATGTTTTTCTTCATTCAGTGAAGTTACGGTGGGTATTCAGAAATTTTACTCAAGAAAGAGTAGGGATGATTCATTATAATATTACTCAAGCAAGTATGATGTAGTAAAACTACYCCTAAAAGCYACTCAAGTAATTGTACCTACTTACTACCCACCTCTGTGTATATATTGTTTTAAGCCTTGATTTGTCCTCGCAGGAGACAGAGGGTGGAACCAGCCAAGAGCTGGTCCAGCTKAAGCCAATGCAGGAAGTGAAAGGTCACCCACTGGGCCCTGCTTCTGTCCTCCTGTCTCCCAGCTGCCTCTGGTTGGCCTCTGCAGGCCGGGATGGCTTACTACGAATCAGACAAACTGACTCCATAGTAAGTACTTATTCTGTTTTTTTTTTCTTTATTAGTTTGGGTGTTTATAACAGTGTTACAATTGCAGGAGCAATACATTGAGCTACTGTGTCACTCCTGTCGTCTGGGTGGAGGCCGAAGTGTGTCATTCTCCTCAGACGGACTCACRCTCCTCACTACTGGCTTCAACGACGGCTCTCTTGTCTGTACTCGTCTCAGGTAAGGCATGGACTCGGTGCACGCACAGATGTGAGCAGCAGAGGGAACTGTTGCTCACCATCGTATGTAGCATGTTTACGAGTGATTCCACCAGCAGTGGGGGGACAAACGTAAACACCGCTTTAGGTCCAGTGGGTGGTGCTATCTGGTTTCAGGGGGAATCGTGACCCTAATCTGCTGGAAAACAAAGATGTAGTGTAATAAAAATCGYGTCTCTCTGACAAACATCCCACTCACATTCCACATCTGCCGTCCCCCCCCCCTCCCCACTCCTTGCTCCTGCGCATATTTTAGTTTAAAAATGTTCTCCCTGTCTGACTCCGGCACTGTTTTTATTTTCCCAAGAAGTTTCCCAGTGTTTGTTTTTCATGAATCCCTTGTTGATTCTTTGTTTCCCGCCTTCCGATTAAAATKAAGTCAATGTAAAAATGATGGTTTGTGACATTTTGTGTGTTTGCCATAGTTTTCTGTTTCCATTTAAAATCAAACGCAGATAACACAGTGGCAATTTATTTGACTAATGCTGAGTATTTTTGACAGTACGCGTTTTTTTTCCCCCCTGACAATTCAGAATTAAAGATGTGGATGAAGAAAAGGTGAATAGGGCCGTCCAGTTTAGCCACTTTACAGCCTTGAAGGAAGTTTTTGATTCTGAAAACCCTGTCCTCGTTAAACTTCCTGTTTGGGATGAAGGCAGCACAAAAATCCAGGATGGAGAGGTAACTCTGCCTTTTTTTGTTCTGTACACTTCAAATGCTGAAAATGATTTTAATACATTCAATACACCTGATGAAAAGTAATGTAAACTAAGAATTTCCCAAATTGCCCCTAAATGCTCCTATATGCTAATGGAACAATAAAAAATTAATTTTTAATCGTTTTAAGAAAAAAATATTGTAAATGTTTAGAATTCTTTCTCTTTTAAGGTTTTAGTATTGTAAAATAAGTTGCAGAAAATGCCCAACTGGACTCCACATCCTTGGCATTCTGTATAGTTATATTTATCTCATTATATTTTGCTCAAATTGTAGCTTTTTGTGCTTTTTGGAGTTTATTTTGCGGGAACATCAGATGTACTCTGTGTTCACAATGTTTACCTGAATTGTCCCGTTAAATAAATCAATAAAACTGGTTTGAATTAAAGAATTTCTGAACAATAGAAAAATTTTGTTGATATTTTAATTTGGGGTTATTCTGTATTGTTTACAATGTACAGGTCCAAGTTCAAACATCTGTAAATTCAACTGAAAAAGAGAGGATCAGCATCTCGTCGTCTGCCCCGCCCTCGGATCTGACGTGGTTGGAAAACAAAAGAGATAAAGTCAGTGCCAAGCTGTAATATTTTTGGCAAAGGCAGAAGATTCAGATGATGTTAAACACATATAGATATTTATCTTCTATCTCAATTATGTTGTAGGTTGTGGGTTACGAAAGCACCTCCCACCTGTGTTTGATAGTTGTGCTGTTTTTGGCCTGCAGCTGCTCGGTTTATCAGCCTCTGCAGAAAGAGCTATGCGGCTAATTAACAAGTTGTACACTGACGCGAAGATGACAAATGATGGCTTGTAAAAACCTGCTCGTATGTTTTCACCTGGCAAAGTGTTTGGGCAAAGAGAAACTGATCTTAATTGTGTGGGAGGGCTTTCATGTGAGCATCACGAGGTCAAAAAGGTGAAAGGGGACACTTTCAAAAAAGTGCGCTTTTACTTGTTTAAGAAAAAAAAGCAGATTTTTAAAAAAAATTAATTTTCACAGGTTTTCAAAGAAGACAATGAGCGTTGCGAGGAAAAAGAACGCCTGAGGGAAGCTGTCAGACAGATACGTGACTCTGTGAGTGAGCTTTGCTTTTGCTCTCCCGTGAAAAGATCAACTTTATCAGGATCAGATAAAATAATAGCGGCGACTYACAAACCAGTTTAAAATAAAAACCGCATCTGTGTTTTTTTTTTTTACTTTGGTAAAACTTCACAGTCAAAACATAATATTTCAACATTAACGAAAGCTGCAAATGGATCCATTCTCTTATAAAACACACAGAGAGCAGAGGAAAAAAAAACGTTTTATTTCTTGGGTGTTAAGCTTCAGAAGATGCTCCGTGAAAATGACAGCCTCCCTGTAGAGCAGTTCAACCTAGACGTGGAGGAGCAGAGGAGACTGGAGGACATGGTGGAGCAGGAAGCTGAGCGGGTACACGCAACCAAAACCTAAAAAGACAATCAAACATGAACTGAGCCTCAGACTCATCCTTCTTACCCTCATGCTGTACAGGTGCGAGCTGAAACTGAGCAGAGCATCGCAGAGACGTGTTACCTCCGCGACGTCCTGAAGTGGAAGTGCTGGGACTCTTGGATGGTGAAAAGCAGGGCCATCAAGGTAGAATAACATTCTAAATAAGACGTTTGTTTCTTTTATTATTAGTCTTGAATCATTCGCTGCTCTCTGCAGGCCTTCCACTCTGAAATGATTGTATGGAACTACCCTCTGAAGGAGCGAGCTCAGAGCAAACTGGAGGAGCTTCACCGGGTCCAGAATATGAGGAAACTCGAAGAGGCTGCCTGCACCGTAAGAAAGATGGTGGTTTGAGTTTAAATTAAATTTAGACTGATGTAGCAAACAAAGTCAAGTTCTGAGTTAGAAGTGATGGAATCCATGTTCGCTGTGAGTGAAGAAGAAACTGAATGTTTTCTAAAGGGCGTGGCAGTGCAACTTGTACCTTTTTTTAATGGATCTTTTTTTTCTTAAAGTACATTTTATTCCAAAACCCAGTCAAGTCAAAACAAGTTTACTGCAGGAAAATAATTAGATGCTTTGATTCACAGTCCTTCATCTGACCTTTTACCGCTGTARCTTTTCCAAATACTTGAAAATGCGCCAGTCCAGTAAGTGTTGAAACGTCTTTCAGATTTACAGCTGTGAGGCCCGAAGTAAGTTGCTGCAATAAGYCCCTGCTCTGCCGTGATCTTTGACTGGGTTTTCAAATCCTGATTCCACACTCACGTCTGCCTCTCTTGCCGTCCTTCCGCCTTGAACCTGCAGCCGAGCGGCGAAAACAAAAGCTCGGATGCAGAGGAGCAAAACCAGGAGGCGGAGGGCCGCGAGGAGGGGAGCGCTGCTTCCACGACGAGCTCCTCAGCCCAGTTTGAGCGCTCCAGCCCTTACATCTACGACCAGTTCAGCCTGCAAACCACAGAACAGAGGATCAATCAGACGATTCTGCTRCAGGTGAATCTCAGCAAACAAGTGAATGCCATGCTTTTAGATTCAGCAGCATTCAAAACACACGCTTAAAAAAAAMAACAACCACACAGTTATTTAAATTRCACACAGACTCTTTTATTTATGGCTCTTGTCATCCAGATTGTAATAATTATTTACTCCTCCACTCAACTCCAAATGCAGGATGTGATTTATGGCATCAAGATGGCGTTCAACGCSGAGTTTGAAGCTCAGCGCAGGCGGAAGCTGCAGGAGCTGAAGCWGGTGGGGGACAGGAACAAACGGATCAGGGAGGTCGCGCAGGAGCTGGAAACGCAGCAGGATCTGTGGGAGCCCGGCCTGACGGACAGCGAGTGTCCAGAGAGGCTGCTCACCGTGGACGACTCTGAGGTTACTGTCCTCTCACAGAGTGTCCAGCCAGTGGACGCGGGTCACGCAAAGTTGAAAACAAGCGAAGCTGTGTGTGCATGCTGGGCTCCTGTGTGGTTTGTTTGTTTGTTTGTTTGCTTTGATTGCGACTTGTGAGCTAGCGTGTGATTATCGCCATGTGATAACGCCTTTGACCCCACCCCCCCTCATCCCCTTCAGATTAAAGCAGAAAAATACCTCACCCCGGAGCAGAGAGAGGAGGAGGAGGAGAGGAAGCTGAAGGAGGAAACTAATCTGGCTGCTCACGTTTGTTGTYATCTCTTTTTATATTTTCTTGATCRACATTTAGGAACTCTTCAAATCCTTTTATACACATTTTGCACATTTAATTCTTATAGACAGACACGGTCATTTTATATTAAACAAAAACAAACAAAAGCATAAAATGTATCTTATGTTCAACAAACAAAAGAAGGTCAGTTGTGCCAAACTGGTGAGTTTATGTCCGTTTGTTTCAGGGTGATGACCCTGAGCTCAGCACAGAACAAGCTCTGGATGACATGATGTACGGACGGTTAAAAGTGGATATTTTAAAAATGGTATGGATATTTGTGTGCCCAGTTAGCTTCAGTCTGTCTGAAACC
>NW_013952402.1:9301589-9302791 GCF_001266775.1 Austrofundulus limnaeus | reverse complement strand
GAATATAACATGTTTATTATGATTTGCATTTTAATTGATATCAATATAGAACAGTTTAACCCAGGTTAAAATACAGTTTTGGAAATTTGGATCGAAACTTGTGGTTAATTAATTATTAATGGAGAATATGCATTTACCTGCAAGAAGTGTGCAAATGTTTAACGCTGAAAGGTTTTTGCTGAAATCAGCTGAAAAGTTTTAAAACTGATGACGTGAGTTAAATTTGACTAGCTGACTTCAGTTGTAAGTTGAAAACCAMAAGTAAAATATCAGTAGAAAAACAGCAAAAATATGTCAAAAAACTGAGAACAGCATAWATTTAGATAAAATTAGCAGAAAACAGTACATATCAAAAAAGTAGCTTAGTAACAGAAAAAGGCTGAAGGAGAGTAGCCGAAAGAAGGACAAAAGTAAAAATTTGTAGCCTGGCCCTTGACTTCCTATGCAGTTCTGCACAATTCTAGTTTCCCTTCACTGCTCCGTCTGGCATTTCTCCCATAGACAAGGATTTCGCTGGCAGATTTTTAGCTGAACCAATCAGAGAACAGAACGTCGATTTTCTGCAAAGTGTCTGCTAGTTAGTTTAGCATACGGCAGTGGAGGAAGTGAATGAAGCCAGTCCGTGTTGATAAGGCTTCTAAATTAAATTAAATTAAATTTGTCTGACAAAGCTGCAGCTCTCATTTACAGTTGTCTCGTTCGGCTCGGTACTTTTCTCCTCTCAGTAGGGTTGTTTACAGCGCTCGCGATTTCCAGTTAGCTTCTTAGCTTAGCCTCCTTCTCAGCGACACACACACTTCAGCAGAGGCCACGCCTCCAGCAAGAAATCGCTTCTCAATAGCAGCGAGTCCAGACCCTCTGTACGAAGCAAAGTGAAGGACAAGGTTCTTGTTTTTACCAGGCTAAAAACATTGCAGAAGAATAGCGGAAAGGAGCAGAAAGATAGCCGAAATAGCAGAACATAGCTAAAATTAACAAAAAGAAGCCAAATTTAGCACCAAAAAACACTAACCATAAGSATTTTAAAGGGTTTTAAATATGTTGAAGATGCTCCATTCGTTTTCAATGAAAGAAATGTGGCAGAGAAAGATAAATACTTTTAAAAAGTACAAGTTGCTGAAATACCATAAGCCTTGACCATAATGTCCAGAAAGCAGTGGTGGACAGTAACAAAGTACTTTTACTTTATTACTGTAATTAAG
>NW_013952402.1:9296439-9301242 GCF_001266775.1 Austrofundulus limnaeus | reverse complement strand
GCATTTACACTAATAATGTATGTAATTTTAATCCTATCATATCTTTTAAAAAATCAACAGAAGAATTAGCACTAATTTCTTAGCACTTACATGTTTCAAATCTATCTGTAGCAATAAAAACTAATATATTATATATATTTTTTCCTTCAGACTAATGCTGTGTTTTTTTAACTTAAACTCTTAACCTGCAGTATCAGTTGAATTAGACAAACCAGCATGATGAGCACCGAGTTTCTTTTGAATTGACTCCACAGGAAATCCCTCTGCCTGCGTTTGTTTTGATCAAACCCAACAACCTCTGGAGCGAGGAGGAGAAAACAATCTTCAAAGAATATGARAAGAAAACAAGCGACCTGAACGAGGAGAAGGACAAATACAAAAGGGTATTATAGATTACGCAATCATGTTTTTTGTTTTACACGTTTGTCACAGTTGTTTTGGTATAAACTGTTAATTCTGGGGTTTAACAGTCTTTGGAAAATGAAATAAGAAAACTGCAGAAATCCAACAAAGAAGCGACAGTAAGGTTTGATCAGATGCTGGCAACGCTGCTGGAGAAGAAAGTAGAATGCACGGCAGCTATTTACCAGGTGAGCATGAAGACGAGTATGCACAGAAATAAACTGCGTCTATGTTTTTTCATTATTAAAATGTATAAAAATGCCATTTGGTATATGTTTCACAGGAAGAGCTAAAGATCATCTACCTGGCTGAATCAGTGCTCACAGAAGAAGAGCTGAGAAAGTCAGAGCTGGAGCTCAAGCTCAGGCTTGAAAAGTTGCTGGAATACAAGGTTAGAAAAAGTGTTGATGGTTGTAACATTTCCGACTGCCAACTTTACTGTTTGACAAAAAAAAAATGGCAGCAGTGTTTGTGTGTGTGTGTGTGTGTGTGAGAGAGCTCAGCTGCATCGTTTTAACAGTGTGCATCAAGAGCATCTGTCAGTCCGACTGACGGCTCCTACTACCTGTTTATCTGACAGCAAGAAACCAGTAAAGAGGTGGTGAGATGTGAGCACGAGGTAAATCTATTCCGGGAGGCATATGAGAACCTCGTAGCGAAAGACAAAGTAAGCCAACTGACCAAACACTGAAAACATCACCGATTTGACAACAGATGCCTCTTAAGATCCCTGTCTCCAAAAGGTTCTCGACAAAGACTTCAGGAAGAGCTTTCCAGACGTACACAGCCAAATCGTGGACAAACTTTACAAACAGTTCAAACGCAGACCCAGGTTTGGTTTTCTTTCACGAGCACCTGCTGCCTGATAGACGTCGTGTTTTTGCTCCCGTCTTTGGTCTGACCGTTTTCTGCCCCAGAGTTCAAGCGATGAGGGCCCAGACCGAAAACACCTCAGGCTTGTTTAAAGAGCACCGTCTGCACAGGCCCCTGGTTCCTGACGCGCGCAGCCAAATGCTGAAAGGCATGGACGAGCTGGATTCTCAACAAAGCATGCCGGAGGGCGTGAACCAGTTCACCTGGGATCAATTCTGTCTTTTACGCAAAGCGAAAGTGGAGAGCGAACTACAGGTAAAAATAATAATAAAAAAATTAATAAAATCAGGTCACAGAAAGGCAAGTAAATATCCTGCAAATCTGTTTTTCATTACACGAGTCAAACAGGGTGACTTAAATATTGACCCAGCTTTCAAACTGTCTTTTATTTGATTCTGTGTGTAAAAATAGTTATGTGGAGCTTATTGTTGCAGGTCCAACTGAAAGCCCTGACTCTTGCCGAGATGCAGGCCTTCCTGCAGAGAAGGAACGATGAAGCCAATGCTGCCCAACAGGAAATTACAAACTGCTCCGAGGAACTTCAGAGGTACAAASCAAAAGCTGACAAAGTTGCCCTCAAGTCACTTTTCAATCTCTAAACAAGACTTGGGTTTGAACAACACTCTCCCGCGTGTTGGCTGTCTGCAGGCTGCACAAAAGGAGGAACGATCACCTGATAAACACGAGGGTCCAAATCACGCTGAAGCAGGGCCAGGTGGAGGCGTTAACCCCYGACCCGACGGCCGGCAGCACGGACGCCGACTTCCTTCTTTGCCACAAAAGCAGGATAGACAACCTCAGAGAAGAAATCAGGGTCAGCCTGGACAACCAGACACTTTTCTTTGTTTCAAAAAAATATTTCCCCTTCCATACTATGAATTTCTTTTTGGAAAAGAAATGTGCCAACATTCACCTAATACTATACTAACAGAAAACAAGTTTGTTTGWTTTTTTGCCTGTCTTTTCAGGAACTTGTGGAAGACAAGATCGCTTTAATAGAGAGGCACAAAGACGTCCGTAGGAAGACAAAGCAGATGAAGTGGAAGCTGAAGGTGCTCAGGAACAAAATACAAGACCTCAAAGACACGGAGAGGAACATCAAGATGCTGCGACTCTCTGAGCAGCAGCAGGATATGAAAGTAATTCAGTTTCTAAACGTTRGAATTATTTCCCAAAWGCTCTAACTTTGGTTATTTCCTTTACCAAAAASAAAAAATAAGTAGGTCCTCTGGATGGGTTCTTCTTTAGTGAAACGTTTCGTCTCTCCTCTAAGAGACTTCTTCAGTCTGATGAGTTTCAGGTGACGATGCACGTTTTTTTTTCTTCATGTGAAGAAAAAAAACGTCCACCATTAAACAGAGGTGGAGGCCTTCGTGTCCAGTTGTCCTCCTCCTACAATGCTGTCATTGCAAGTATGACTCGGACCCCTGTGAGCAAACGGTGTGAATCAGGGCCCCAATGATACCAACACAAAGAGGGAGAGAGGGACAAAAGCAAAGGGACGTTGAACCCCCGCTTGCATTCACTACATTCACATAACACGACACGGGTCAGGTGATGGGGCATGTGATCCTCTATGAATCATAGAGCCAATCAAGCCTATTGTTAGTCAAAGGTCCTATTTTGCATGTGACTAACCTGTTTGTCCATGTAGAGGACACTAAAGAAGAACCCATCCAGAGGACCTACTTATTTTTTCTTTTTGATTTTTTTCTACCTGGATTACTGAGATGCATCAGGACAATTATGTCCTTTACATATGTGTATTTACTAGATTTAAAGTTTAAAAAAATTTAAAAACAGGTTGAAGCAAAATAAACTCTCTGCAGTTGGGTTGAAATGTTAATCTGGTTAGCGTGCCTGGCCAAGACTCCTGTCTGCAATCTGCAAGGCAGGTATTTTGGTTTTGGCAGCGGCAGATGTTTTGCGAGCAGAAAATTGTTACCATCTCTCAGTGCAGATGTGTAATCTTTTATAGAACGCTCACGCCCCTTCATCCTCACTTGCCTCACCCCCACAAACATATAAAAATTTACCCAATAAGCAAGTCAAAACATTTATTTTCCTTGATTYGATTCTAAAACATTTGTTGAGTCTTGTTTATGTCTTTAAAAAATAATGTGATTCATTTGGCTGCAAATCAAAAGCAGAAAAAGGCCTTTTAATTAAATAGACAAAGGGATATTCACCCATTTTGTTCTTATCAAGAGTCTAAAATGAAATGTTCAGACATGAATACAAATTAWAAAGCATGTGTTCTGGGATTGTTATGCCAGTTTCCTTTGGCAAAAGGTGGCTTCTAATTTCCTGACATTGTTAAAGCCCCTGAACCCATGTGAGAGGAAAGTTTGAATCTAAATAAATCTACCCCTAGGGATCCCAAGCACTTCCTGTTGAACAGTTTTAACACACCGATTGTGAGTTTTTAATAAACAAATAAATAAAAAATGAGCAGGAGTCTGACAGAGCACATTTATCTGCTTCCCAGCTGTTTTATTTTTTTTTTTTTTTTCTCAGTACTACAGCCAGAAGGAACAAGCTCAACACATGTCCAAGCAAATCTCCAGCATGGAAGAAAGCATAGCTCGGATGAAAAACGTAACAACTTAATTTGCATCAATGAGCTCTACATTTTTTTTCTTACTTTTTAATATGCATCAATACAACAATCTACTATTTCAGATTCATCAAAAAAAGGTGCAGCAATGCCAGAAACGGATCAGACAGATTAAACAACAGGCGGCAGAGAAAACAAAAAGCACCGAGACTTTAGAGCGGCAGCTCCCTGACCTACAGGCGACTGTTGCAGAGCTGACGGACACCTGTGGTTTGGCAGGTAATAAAAAAAAAGCCACTTCGGCTACAAGCAGTGCGTTCTTTTTCCTGCTTTTACCGACAGCTCGTCTCTTTTGTCGTTTTAGCCACTGAGGAAAACGTGGCGGCTGAAAGAGAAGAGCGCTACCAGGAGATCCTTGTGAGGAGGAAGTGGAAGGAGACCGCCATTTCTCAGGCGGAGGAGCTGTTTCTCCTTGGCGAAGAAGTGGAGCGTTTGAGAAGGAAGAACTTCGTCTCCCTCGATGAGCTGAACCACGACTGACRTAACATGAAACATTACAGTACATCAGCTGAGAACAAACAACTAATAAAACTTTCYTGAAACATTGCACCCGTGAGAACGTCTCTAGTGGTTTGGTGAAGTGTCGTGTTGCCTAACGGTGYGGTGTGAAGTCGTCCTCGCAGCGGTCGAAGTGCAGAATGCTGTCGCCCAGGCCGAAGAGGTCCATCAGCTCGGACAGGTTGGCCTTTCGTCCATCGATGGAGACGCCTGACTGGAGCTCGTACAGGGCAGCCTGAGCACAACTACGCCACTTGTTGATCAATATTTGGAGCTGGTTTAAATCATTCTGAGAAAAAAGAATAATAGTAACTAACACGTCACCATTTTTCTCAGTAAATATATTACTAGAGGTGCTAATGACATGAAATTTTCACCAGATGTCGGTAACAACCCAAGTGATCCATACATAC
>NW_013952402.1:9293047-9294682 GCF_001266775.1 Austrofundulus limnaeus | reverse complement strand
TATATATATATATATAAATAATCACAGTTTTTAATCCTGCAATTAAATGTGTCAATTTAAAGCTGATACCTTGCTTCTATACATTTGAACCATCTTGAGTCTGCGCAGAGTCTCTGTTTTTGCTTTGATCTCCTTCCTGAGTTGTTCTGCAAAGTCTTCCGAGGTGACGTGTGCTGGTTCGGGAACAGGTTCGGGCTTAGCCGTGGCCGCAGAGACCTGCTGGCCACCTTCCTCCTCCTCCTCTTCATTATCCACGCAGAGGCGTTTGGCCACAGGAGAGATGAAGGAGCGCCTGCTCCTCTTCAGCCTCTCTCTCAGCGAGGCGCTCAGCTGCAGACGCTGCTGCGGGATGACAGGAGCACGTAAAGAGTCTGCGGTTTGTAGTTTTCAGGTCATAACACACATACAGCTGTTAGCTTCAGCTAGTATTGATCGATACACACAATAAACAACGCTCACCTTTTCCTCTTTAAACTCAGACGGGCTCGACTCGGCTGCATAACAAGGTGGACAATACGCAGATTTTAATTTAGGAGTGACCTCCATTAGTCAAACTGACTGAGGTTCATGAAAATTAGGTTTTTTTTACGCACATAAATCTGCTTTTAGCTGAAGCWATGGCATAACTTTTCTGTTTTTCCGTATTTCCGCGGGGAAGAGCCTCTGACGTTGGTGATTGGACAGAATTCAATGACGTTTACCCGAAAAGAATCTTGGGAGTTGTAGTTATTTCCCAATTGCGTTCCAAAACACAACACCGTCGTTCAGTGGGGGATACAGGCCCCATAGATTCAACACAACTGCACACATACGTATTTTTGAAACAAATGGAACCCCATAGACGGGTGGTTTACAAACATTTTGAAAATTTGGCGGTGGAGAAGAAGAAGAAGAAGAAGTCGAAAACTCAAAATTGCATCAAACTTGGAGTGTGGAAAAGGCGGTAATTGGCATAAACTGGTGTGTGAATGGTTCGGATGGAGATGGAGATAAGTAATGAAGAAGAAGGGGAATGCGAAGGGTGGACGCCAGTGGGAAGAGGGAGAGGAAGAGGACGAGGAGGATTCAAAGTAGGTGACGGTAAGGGAATTAGAGATGTTCAAGGAAGTAAACGGGATCTAGAAGAAAGCAGTTCAGAGGAAGAGAGGGTAGTTAGGAGAAAAGTTGTGGATGAGAAATTTAAAGTAATTCTGAAACTTAAGAGCGAGGAAGGTCAGGAAAAAATCAGCCCAATTGGGGTGTCAAGGGAAATTAAAAAGAAAATAGGAGACGTTGAAATGGTGAAGATCTTGAGAGATGGAAGTCTTTTGATAGAATGTAAGGATATAGAACAAAAGAGTAAGGCTTTTAAAGTGGAAAACATATGTAAAAGAGCGGTGCTGGAAAAAAAAATGTTGGGAGAAAACAAAAAAACTAGAGGGGTGATATATGGGATCCCACTAGATGAGGATTTAGAAAAACTTAAGAAAAATGTAGTTGGAGCAAAGGTGTTCAATATGAAAAGGCTGTCAAGAACTGTGGATGGTGAGAGAGTGGGGAGTATGTCAGTTCTGGTGGAGTTTGAAGAAAAAGAGCTGCCAATGAATATAAAAATAGGATATATAAGCTTCCAAGTCAGAACTTATACACCTCCAC
>NW_013952402.1:9262723-9292956 GCF_001266775.1 Austrofundulus limnaeus | reverse complement strand
ACACAGGAGCTCCTGGGATTCCAGGTACCTCAAGAGGTAAAATGTTCATAACTCTCACCTTAAATATTCTTATTGTTTGTAGAACAAATGTGGGTTTTTTTCTGTAAATCATGAATGGTTCATAGTCATTTTAAAGAACCAGTTGATTTCCAACAGGATCTAAATACCATATTTATCATTTTCAGGCTCAGTTTCAGTCACCGCAGGCCCCCCAGGCCCTCCAGGTCCCCCTGGCCCAACTGGCCCCACTGGCCCCGCTGGTTCTTTCGCTTCCTCTAGTGAGATGCGGCAGTACATCAGTGACTATCTGAGTAAGCATCTTTCTGAATAGACGTTACAGGTTATTAAAAGAGCAGCGCAGTTGATTAATTAGCTCTTTTTTTTCTCCACAGGTAGATACAGACTTAGTGGTATGCAAGGTCCTCCAGGCCCACCTGGGCCTCCAGGACTCCCTGGAACCTTCTCAGGGTCAATGGAGGACATCTCTGCTCGTGTCGTTGCATACATTCAACGTGAGTTTTTTTTATTAAATGACTGATAATTACTCACTTATGACTTAGAATGAGTGAGATAGAACAGCTTTTAACTGTATTTTGTGTATCTAGGATCTGATTCAGGCCTGAGAATTGGTGTTCAGGGCCCTCCAGGACCACCTGGCCCTGCCTCTGGATCCCTGACGGTCAGTGCTCTCATCGCCATGCTTCAGAGTGAGTACAGTCTATGCCCAAGCAGCCTCAGWTTCAGATTAACCCTCTGTGTCTGTCACTGTAACTCAAAAGTGCTTTTTCTAGAACATGCACACAACTAAACCGTCTACCTCTGCTGTTCTAGGAGAAGATGTGAGAAGATATTTGGCTGGACCACCAGGGCCACAAGGGCCCCCGGGACCAGCAGGAGGACTGTCGGGCACTTACAGAATAGAGGAGATAGCCACATACATCTTTAACATCATGAACGGTGAGATCAGTTTGCAAAGGAAAACTCTGACCCTGGAAATGGTACCAGCCAATCAGCTGATTGTGATTTTCAGAGAGGGGCATTGCTAGAGGTCCACCAGGGCCACGAGGTCTTCCTGGGCCTCCTGGAGCTCCAGGTGCAGGGTTCACAACTGCTACGATTGACTACTCTGCCCTGATCAAAAGTAAGATGCACTTTCAATTTTAATCCATCAAAAAAATACAAGCTGGAGAAGATCAAAGTATACAAAAAGTCACTCACTGGTCACTTTCTTTGTACCACTTAGATTCAGACTTCCGTTCGTGGATCACTTCTGCTGTACAACAAGGTCCTCCTGGTTCTCCAGGTGTTCCAGGGCTACCTGGCCCTCCTGGTCCTCAGGGGCCTCCAGGATTCTCCACTGCCACTGTGTTTGGGTCAGGAGGTCGTGGCTACAGCCTGGAGGATATTCAGCGTTACCTGCAGGGTGAGTCTGAGAGGAACAAAGGCAGAATACATGTCCAAGAAATTTACTGCACAGTTTCTGTTTATCCATGTTACCTTTAAAGCTGCAGTAGGTAACTTTTATAAAAGTGTATTTTTTACATATTTGTCACCATGTCCTGACAGTAGAATATGAGAATATGAGATGGATAATCAGGGAAAAAATAAAGTTCCCACAGCTCCTCCCATTGGACCTACTTCCATTGGCAGAAATGAACTGCTCCCGGTCAGAAACAGCCTATCAGAGACCGGAGGAATGTCTCACCAGTGTCAGTCTCGCTCGAGTACGTGCTCCTCAATCCCGTCCCCCGACCCAGCACGTACACTTTTTCAAGCTCAATATTGTCAGTGTGGCAGAAAAAAAAACCTCCGTTAAAGGAAAACTGCCTGCAGAGAGCAAGGGGGAGGGACTTGTAAGGTGTTCTTATTCAAATTTTCAGGCTAAGTCCACAGCTTTCTCAGAGCCCCCTACTGAACCTTTGACATGTGGAGAAAATTTCTGCAGAAACAGGAAATAAAGTAGAGGAGTAAATTTGCCCTGTCATTTTTTTTATTTGCCACTAACTTATAAGTCTCATCATTTTGCTTTGCACTCTCTCAGCTTCAGGATACAGAGGTCAACCGGGCCTTCCTGGTCCTCCGGGTCCTCCTGGTCCACAGGGTCCACCAGGCACCGTCACTGGTTCAGTTTCCTACAGTGGGAACTTCCCTCGAGAGAGCATTCATACCGAAATTCAGCAGTATCTGACTAGTAAGCTTCAAACAGCCCACACACAAACAGAATGTGCTTTTGGACCAACATGACTGAAGCAGAGACGCTTGACCTTGATGCGTACAGCAACTCCACGACACGAACACAAATATCCATCAGCGGACAAAGAAAAATTACAGAAGCGAGACAGAGCCTCATTTTTAACTTGGGTCAACTGTAACCCTCAGGTGACAGCGTTCGACGGTCTATTATCGGCCCTCCGGGACCTCCAGGTCCAATGGGTCAGAAGGGGGAACGTGGAGAGCCTGGTTACTCCCAGAGCTACATACAGAGCCAAAGTTACACACATGGCGGCTCCCAATACAGCGCTCAGCGCAGAGAGACTGATGTCAGTAAGCACACAGAGACCATGGACTACTCCAACGTTGCCATGAAAGTCACAGACTACATCAAGAGTGAGTGGAATATGGCTTCAAAATGTTGAGGTTGTTTTGATGTTAATCACCAAATTAGTTATTTTATTCCATTGGAAGTTAACTGTGCTGGAGAGCAACATATTTGATTCAAACTGATGTGTTCTGCTAATCGTCTTGCAGATCAAGGTCTGCTGCAGCAGTATCTTTCAGAGGGACCATGGAGGACAAGTGTCAGAGCAATTCAAGGCCCCCCTGGTCCACCCGGCCCTCCCGGACCACCTGGTTACAGTCGCGTGATCGGAACCTATGGAAATATCACAGCTGACCTTATGGACTTCTTCAGGAGTGAGGATACAGACTTATAAAGATCTACACGAAACTTCTCTAAAACTATTAGCTGATCATCTATCCATGCATTTGCTCTTGCACAGCTTACGGCACCATCCCCGGACCTCCAGGAAATCCAGGACCAAAAGGAGACAGAGGGTACCCAGGGCCTAAAGGAGACAAGGGTACATTTCAACAGGACTGATGCAGCACTGCACATTTACAGAAGTATGGTGGAATTCTCACTGATTGTGTCTTTTGATTACAGGGGATCCTGGACCTCCAGGTTTACCTGGAATACCAGGATCGTACACGGTCCAGATTCCACACAGAGTGCAGAAGAGAGAAGCAGGTAATCTTGCTCAAATTAATCAAACCAATTAAAAATATATTAATAAAGATTGTGTCCAAATTCAGGGGCTACATCCTTCAAAGGCTGAATTTGAAGGCCGATTATGTCACAGCTATGTGCCAAAGGCTATTCAAATTCAAAGGCTCCTTTACTTGCGGCCCACAAATGCGTCATCCTTTTCCCCAATTTGAAGGGCATCTCATTGTAATCTTCTTAGCCCGCCCTATTACAAGATGCATTGCGGGCCAAGTGGGAGATTATTTTGCTCTTAATGGTAGACGAAACGAGAGACAGGAGTACAGTTTTAAATAAAAATCTTTCTTGGCAAACAAATCTTATACTATTGGATAGTCTGTGTTTTCTTTTAAATGAAACCATGTGTTTTAAAAATGCATCTGTTGTTTAAAGAGTACACAAGTGGTACCCATGAAAAACTTTCTTGCCATTGCCATACAGCTTATTCTGCTATAGATTCCTGCTTGTAGTTTATTGGATTGGGTGATTAAAGTCTTAAGAACCAAGCCATATTGGTAATTGATTCAGAGGCCTCAGTAGCATGTGGAAGAACAATACACAGTCACAGCATTGCACCTCTTCCTCATGCTACTCATCAGCATTGGTCACACACGGCTGTAAAATGGAATTCCATTCTTCAACCAGCATTTGTTATAAATCAGCCATTGTGGTTGTGTTGGTCACTCTGGAACAAACAGCACACTCCAGCTGATCACAGGTGTTCAGTGGAAGCGTTGTCATTTTGGAGGATAGAGTTCAGTCCCAGAGTGTGAAGACATGGGATTGCCACTGGTTACAGAATCTCATCTCGTGGGACACCAACTTCATGGTCTGTCACTCTAAACCAGGGGTGGGCAATCATGGTCCTCGAGGGCCGCAGCCCTATGTATTTACATTTTCCCCTGCTCCAACACACCTGATTCAGTCACTGAACTACCTCTTCCAAGTTCTGCAGTACGGAGGACCGAAACTGACGTAATTAGAAATAAAAGCAGAAATAGATAAATGAACTTTTAAATAAAAAAATTTAAAATGCACCAAATAAATTAAAGAGGACAACTTTACCTCACGTTTTATAATTTAATTTAACTTCATATTTATTTTTCCAGATTAGTTCCAATAAATTATATATTTGAACACATAATTCAAATTTTAATGTTTTTTAAATATATATATTTTACAAAGTTTTTCCTTTTACTTGTACATGCATTTGTGTCTCTTGAATGCTTAAATTGAATTATTTTTATAATTTTATCCAACAAGTTTTTTTTATTTCTGTAATCCATGCTTGTACTGTCACAGTTTAAAGTTTAGTTAAAAATAAATGCACAGGTAATGAGTTCCTCCTTGCCTTTGTTTTAAACTAAACTTTAAACTTTTAGCTAAACTGAGGCAACACAAACATGCAACACATAGAAATAAAAAGACTTGTTGGATAAAAATAAAATAATTAAATATAAATATTTAAGACACAAATGCATGTACAATTAATATATATTTAAAAGACAGTAAAATTTAAATTATGTGTTCAAATATATAGACTAATTTATTAGAACTAATCTGGTAAAATAAATATGAAAGTCAATTAAAATATAAAACAGGAGATAAAGTTCTCCTTTTTTAATTTAGTTGGTGCATTTTAAGTGTATTTATTTAGAGGTTCATATAATTCTGCTTTTATTTTTAATTATGTCAGTTTTGGTCCTCGTACTGCAAAAGCCTGATAATCATCTATTCATTCATATCAGGTGTGTTGGAGCAGAGAAACAAGTAAAACATGCAGGGCTGCGGCCCTCCAGGACCAGGATTGCCCATGCCTGCTCTAAACAATCCTGAGAYTTGGTTTTGCAGAACACCAACCTGAAGTTGCCTTTTAGCCTGAGCCCTAAGCAAATGAGTCAAATGCAATATGCTTGGAACAAACACCAACTAACCATTGTTGCAGGGTTCATGCTCACAGGTGCTGACAATCAGGCAAGGCCAATCTGGCACTCTAGGCAAGATTTCAGGTGATGCATCTTGTGCAGTTTTCTAAATCTCCCTGCCAATTTCCAAAGATTTCCATATCAAATTGTATAGTTTTGTCTTTAATATTATTTTGTTCATTTTTAGAAACCAAGTTGTCCAATTGAAACAGTTAACAATATAACTCATTTGATACAGAATACCAGAAGTCTACCTCATACCTGCCAACATCTGCTGACAGCAATGAGGCACACCTGCTCGCGTTAACGAGCAGCTGTGAACTGAGGCAGTTCAAGAGGGGATCTAGTTCTACCCCCCCCCCCCCCCCAGCTGAACCAGCTATACTCTGATAAAAAGTTATAAAATATATTTTTGTCCCCCATTTGTGGCACACCCTAGGTGGATGGTGCCCTTAGCCTTTGCCTATACTGCCCATGCCATGGGCCAGCCCTGCAATCAGGTGCTTGATTGTCAGCACCTGGGGTATCAGAAGCTCAACAGTAAAATATGTTGCTTGGCATTGGCAGAGATTTGGCAAGTTTTTCCACTTAATTCTGCTGCTTAACCCCCCCAAAAAGTGTTTTCCTAACAAAACTGGCATCATTTAAAGGAACAAATGTTCCCTTTTTGTTTTGTGTTTGTATTACTAAACTCATCACATTGCTGCACTGTTCTGTTCATACTCTGCAGATAATAAAGTGGGTCGTCATAAGCGGCATCGTCGCCAAGCCACCGGTGGATGAAGGGYGTACTACTGGATCTGGTCATTTTATTTCAGCTTTACTCATTTTGACTGTTGTTAAACCGTACCAAACAGATCAGATGTGCTCTATCTTTTCTGCATTTTTAAACAAGAAACACTAGTTTAACATAAAAATGCATTTATTCTAGAGGTATTGGCTTGTGTTTCAGTGACAGACTTCCAACTGTTTCACATATGGGTGTATAATGTTTACTTTGCTTAGTTAGAAGCTTGCGTTCACTTTATCAGGGGCAGCTTTATTGGACAGAATATACAGCATCAACCAATAAGTAGCAGTTGCTTTTGGATTTTAATTGCATCTTTTTTAACCATTTGTTATTGTTTTTTATATTTGCTGAGATTTGAGAGTTAGACTGTAATTTAGGACTATATGACTTAAGTATCCATCATGCATTCATCCCATAGGACAAAATAGTTTACTTAAAAAAAACATATTTGAACTTGACTCAGTCTCAGTCAGAGTGAAGGTCATTTTAGAAGGTTCATTTTAAGGTTTACTTGAAAGGTTGTTGGTAAAGACTGGTTACGTGTGTATGATAGAGACAATGACTCAGATGATCAGTGAGACGTGGCTGATTCAATTGTATATTTTTGTTAAAGAGCACTGAATTTGATATGTTTGTTTACCTTTTTGAGTTTAGGAGTGATTAAATTATAAACGCGAGCTTTTGATCAATATATTTGAAAGACAAAAATAAATTTATTTTTGGACTTGTGACTCGATGTTTTATGACTTCTTTGATTTCAAAACTCAAAAAAAAAAGTCAAATAAATGGTCAATATTTTATTTACAGGAAAAAAAGGGGTCATTTTATAAAGATGCGTTAAATACATTTGATATGACGTCACATAAACAATGCATATAACTGGTAATATATAACTGGTAATACGATTCATGATGGTAGAATTGAAATGAAGCAACTTAAAATTACAAAATAGATTTTAAAATTATGAACTGAAGGGGGGAAAAAGTCCAGCATTCATTAAAAATAATAATAAAAAAATAGTCAATGCTGATGTTAGTATACAAAAACTATAAGATGTTGATATGTGGCGGCAAAATAAATCCAGAAATTCATACAGTAACAGCACTGAACTCCAGCTGACCATGAAAAGCGTTTACAGCATTACTAGATGACAGGAAAAAAAAGCTTGAAAAACAAAAGGATTTTAAGAAGGGATAGTTTTAAACAAGATAAAATGAACCAGTTTGGAGTTCAAAAGGGTAACATTTACGTTTGCATGTTTTCTTTAGCTCAAATCAGTGCAAACCATTGATTTCCTTTAGAATTCAAACTGAACAATAAATCAAATCAGCAACAATGCTTAACAAAAAAAAAGCAACGTAACAGTTGACCTCTATTTGAAAGGTAGGGGTGTTGTGATCAGACTGAAATGACACGGTGTGCTAAATAAATAAACTTTTATTTCAGCTCACAGGACGTTAAGTTTTTGGAAAGCAGTTAGTGATCAGTCTTCACATCTTAATACATTCTATTTATTTTGAACCCACAATCTTACACTTAAAAGAAAAACTTCATGACGACATTAAACAGCGCACAGACAACACTTTCACACAGTCGTACAACMATTTTTTCTTTTGATTCATGTTCCTTCATCAACACTGACTTTTACATGCAGCCAAACTAATTCTCTGAAATGAAATTCGCTTAAGTGAAATGTTCAAAATGAATTTTTGTGAACAGAAATGATTTTAAGTGCAAAGTATTCGGAGGGAGGACCTTTACTTATGCCAAGCAGCAGGAAAGCACAGGAAAAAGGGTTGAAAAGGCTTAAGAAGGAAACACACGAGGCACTGGAGATTATTCWTACTGTCGCAGGCTGTGCTTCTGTTAATCTGACGAGCATGGCTGACTTTAGATCCAAATCTCAACATGCTCGAAAAAGTGCAAAAATCATGAGATGTTTCCCCAGGAAGCTGGAAAAACAATCAAGTGAGGGAACGGTGTGTAGGCACATCATGCTCTCAAACAATAGAATCAGATGCAGAAATTACTTCTTTTTTTTAATCAGCAATATAAAATCAAAGGCTTTGTAGGGAAAACGCAGTGAGCACAGACTTTGACAGATTTGTAGAACAAACACATGAGGCTATAAACCAGAGTTCTGCAGGTTGGGGATGGGGTAAAATTTGGACACTCGACTCTGGGTGGTGGGGTTAAGGCATTCGGATTCACCGCTCATTTTGAAGAAGACTTCCTGCTCCTGGAGCTTCCGTGTGAACTCCTCCTCCAGAGCCTGCACGGTGCAGCACAAAACAAAGGAATCAGACGGTGACGACCACCTGCAAGGAGTATTAAACTCTCCAGAATGAAAGGTGAGAAAGTAACATTTTATTTAGAATGAATAAAAGCACCTTCTTCCTGGGTCTGAGCTTTTCTCTCCACTCCTTAATCTCTTGGCTGTGCTCCTCGTCCAGCTCCTTCAGCTTCTGGGTCTCATGTTCGACTAAAAGGTGGCATTTCTCATTCTGAAACGAATGTAAGGAAACGGTGTCAAAAATAACAAATTCTGCACCTTTTTACTCTTTATTTGGCTGTTCGGCCATTTAGCAGTACTGTCTTCTGAAAGAGCCTTTAATGTCCCAGATTTCAWAGCAGACTTGTGGAAATTTTGGTGCTCTTGGGCTGCACTGTGTACGAGTGTGAATGTGTATATATTAGTGTGTAGTTGGATGTGAATGTCTCTAGATTTGAAATTACAATTCTAAAATTTAGTATTAGAACAATTTTAAATTACCTTCTGTATTACTTTGTGTGTGTATATATGTTTGTTTTTCCTCTCATAATCTTATAAGACTCTGAAARCCGGATGAATGTCAAGTTTTATTATGAAGTATTGGAGAAGGGGTAGGATTAAATAAGTTTTACTTCTTCCTACCACTTTTCAGACATGTTAAATGGGATTTAAGTGTTGTGTGTGTATGTATGTATGTATGTATATATATATATATGTATATATATATAGGTGTGGGCACATTAAGTATTCATTTATATAACAGGTTTATTTATTTTGTATACATTCATTTAAAATAGTTTCATTTATTGATATAAATTTATTTTACAAGGGGTTCTATATGTTCAAAATATGTGTGCACATGTGTCTATGTGTAGGTAAATATGTATACACATACAGATTCACACTAGTGTTAACCTTGATTTGCTCTATACAATGAATTTGACATGTATGAAATTATTCAATAAAAAAATGGGGTACACCACAGTACTATCACAACACCCAAGTCTACTGTGAAACATTACATTGCTTTTTAATTTAATTAATTTAAAAGTGTTTAAAATTTAAAATCCTGAACCTTCTTGTGTTTTATGCATTTTGTCATTAACTCTTAAAATATAGAAAAAAAGAGTAAAAAAAAGAAGAAGAAGCGATATGTTTTATCCTGACCTGCAGCTGCTGCAGCTCCCTGATGTTGGAGTCGCACTGCAGCTGCAGATCTCTCATCTGGTTCTCGTGTTTCTGGTGCTGATGGAGTCTCTCGTTCTTCTGCCTCTTGTCTTCTTGTGAAGCGAACTGGACCAGGGAGACAAAACACAGACAGCTGTGACAACAAACCTCCCCACAGAATGATGTGGACAGTGGTAAGCCACGAGACAAKCTCTGAAGATCAAATAAAGCAGCTCATTACAAACAGCCCACTGTTCAAAACCAGTGCATTTTACTGCTTTTTAGATGATTTCTTCTGTTAACAACTGGGTATTTACATAGCAAACAGTTTGAATCAGTGCAGTTTGTACAGTAGTTGTACACTTTACGACTCACAGATCAAGAAAGACGTCATTTCTTTGATGAACTAATTACACAGGGCTAATCCTAGGTGTGGCTGTGTGCCAGAACAATACCATTATGTCACAAGCACAAATGACAAAGCAAGATTTGTGTGGGCACCTGTTTAATTCGTTCTCTCTCTTGATCCGGAGTGATGGCTCCCGTGGCGGTGATGCGGAGGCTCTTCTTAAACATGGCCATGCGAGTCTTGGCATCGCTGCGTTGGATCTTGGGCAGGCGAGCCCTTTCTTGAGTTTGCTTGTTCTTCAGCTCCTCTATCAATCGCTGGTTGTAGCGCTGCATCTGCTCCATTTCCTGGAAAACAAACACACACACAGAGTTTTGTAGTCCAGGGTTATTTATTAAAAGGCAGAATTTACTCTCTGATCTATGGAGCCTGTTCCGTGACATTGGTTTAAAAAACAAAACAAAACTTTTTTGTGGTCACGAGATAATAACGCACAGCTGCAAGATGCAATTTTTAATGCAATGACAGGCACCGTACTGATGGCCTACTTTTTCATGCCGCTTTAACAGCTGATGTCTCTGCATGAAGTACTGGTCTTTCAGCTGCTGCTTCAGCTGCTGGTGCTTCTCCTGCAGGTGGCGCTCCTCTAACTCCCACATCGCCGCCTCCCGAGCTGTTAGAACAAAAACATGACGTAAAGCAGTGAATTTGCATGATAGATAGCTGGGGTTGTACGTACAAATGAAAACAAAAAAACAAAAAATAATAATAATAAAAAAGAAGCTGTCAACAGGATGAACAGGCTTCAACATGTCCTCACAGACAGCAGTTGACTGCAGAAGGTCTGTAATTATCCACATGGTAGATTCACTATTTTATCCACAAACATCTAAATCTGCTGTAGATTAAATGTTTGTCCATTAGGAAGCTGCATAGCAGACTGAGCTGGTTTGTTTGCCTTTTTATTAGAATTACTGGTAACAGGTTGATTTGAACTGACAAGGAAGAAAAAACTCTGAGTCACATTGTCTTCACTCATCATCACCTCACTTATCAGCTTTTACAAGCTACGAGGCTTTCTGTTCCCAGYCTCCGTCTCTCACCTCTCATTAGCTGCTGTTTGTGGTTGAGGCAGTCCCTCTCAATGGTGGCTATCTCCAATTTATGCTGCTGGATAATTTTCTTCAGAGCTCCGTCCAGCTCTTGCTGCTGTTTCTGCAGAAACTCCTGCTCCTATGGAGCCACAGAGAGAGCCAAGAGTGAGSAGCAGAAGAGTTGAGAGATCGTAAAGTGGGACAGCGAAGAGGCAAAAAGAGAAAACAGGACAAAATCTAACAATACAAATGTTTTTTATGAAAACTTCCTGGAATTAAATAATATATAGATATAAAAAAACAGATATCCACTTCAAAATCAGCACAACACAGAGCGCCGGAGTGTTACGCCATCATTTGGACTTGTTACAGGAGACACTCAGATCAATGGATGACAATGATCCACATTTGAAGTTATGAGAGAAGAAAATGTTCAGTGAACATTCAGACTCTATTTTATGACCACAGTGAGAATAACAAACTGCTCAGAGCACTGCCCAAATCTTACATAACTAATTACTAGGTGTGTAATACAACTAGTTAAACCATGGCAATAAATATCTATTGTCTGGTACTGCAAAATGAATCAGAGGTTTAGTGGAGTCCATTTATGATTTTAAAGGTGCGCCACATCTGAAGGTCATAAAGTCATAAAATTAGTTTTTTTTTACTACTAGAGATTATCATCATCATCATTATAAATCAAATGGTCATAGCACTATATAATAACACAGTAGAGTGAAGGATAATTCAGTACTTAATATTGTTTGCACACAACACTCCCAAACACTGTTTAAATCTAGCAGACTACTCAATAGGGGTGTAATGATACATCGATCTATATTGATATGAATGGTTCATGATTCAGTTATATCGAGGCAAAATGAAAATATTGATCTATATCGTCATCATAAGCTCAGTGTGAATCAATATCATATGCCCATCTAACACAGTCATTGTGTTAGACGGGCATATCGATCGCAGACTTGTGAATTGAAATGAATCGAAATCGTATCGTGACAGACTTTGTGCCGACGAGAAATATCGACTCGTCATCCAAACATAAAGATGTAATATCGTATCGTGATAAAGCTGGTGATTTACACCCCTACTACTCAACCACACTTATTTCTTTACAAGATAAAAGGATTTTAAGCATCTTGTGAGGTTGTCTGTTCATATACAGACCTTGCGGTTGAGCAGAAAGTCTAAATAAATACTGTATGTACCCTACCAACTCGATCCAGTTTTATGTAAACAATACCACACAAATACCATACAAAATACACAGACTAGATGTACAACGAGGTTTGTGGTTTTTGTGGAGGAAAAATACTGAGCAGGAGGAGAAAAACCACTCCACACACAGTCGTAACAACACAAATAATACAGGAAAAAAAATGTCTCAATGAAGCCCATGCTTACACGTGTAGTTCTTAAAAAGTAAAAGTGACCGATGCAGTCACTTCACTTCACACACGTCTAAGTATGGGTCAGAGACGGAGAGAGAGATGGGGTGGGGTGGGGTGGAGGGGTGGGGCACTTACATCCTGCATCTGAGCGTTGAAGAGTGCACATGAGGACAACTGAAAAGATTGTATCATAACCTGGGCCACTGCCTGCGGAGGAGAGCACACAGCGGACTCGCCCTGATCAGGGTCAAACAGCACACTGAGGAACGCTCACACACCCACCAAAATAAAATGAAACAAAAGAAAAAAAACAAAAAAACAAAACACACACACACCAGTTCCTCCTGTCTAACGCAAGGACATGGGTTTACCACTTTGGGTCAATTAGTAAGTTTGAAGCGAACAGTTTTGTTTTGTTCCGATGTTAGGAGGAAGCCAATAATTAGTTTATCATAACATGCTGGAGAACAGTTCAGAGCGTTTCATTTGAGTCCAGCGTGCAAAACAAGTGATACGAGGGGAGAACGGGGACGTTGTCAACRTTATCAACTTTAAACTCTAAAACAACAACGTTCGGAGAGTTATTTCAACATGGATGTGTAACAAAAAGTTATCTCAGGTCAGGATCTGGTAAATTATTAGCAAACACTTCCTCTCCATTACAAACCTTATTGTTCGCTCTGCTCTGATGAGGTTTAATACAATATTTAAAAGATTACATAAGTAAAGCTTAAAATGGGACAGTCTAAAAGAAAAAAATCGTTTTTTCCCCTTTGGTTTGGTTTTATCATTATAAAACCAAAAACAAAGTGCTACTTAAAATATATAAGATTTTTTTGTATTTGTAGAACTGAACAACATAAAGTTTATTTATCATCAGAGAAAAACGAAATATTTACATCTGTAAGTTATGCTTCATGTAGTGACCTCATGTACACTTAAAATGTGTACACTGTGCTGCTGTGTGTATCACATTAAGATACATAAGTCAACAACATATTAACTACATGTCTATAATAAAGTTTAAAAGGCAACCCCACATATAAACTATAACATTTAACTGTAAAAAACTGTTTAAAGCAGCAGGTATTTTATAGCTGAATGTCTCTATATAATGTTAATTGATAAAATTCACAAATGACACAATTTGATTTAGTGTTATCTCTTTTTGTCCTTAAAAAACTGAGCAACCTTCATGGTAAAATCTGAATAATATCTAATCAAAGATGATATACTGACAGAGAGATTACAACTCAGCTGGTAGGTGATCTGACAGGAAACAGAAAGCTAATCTTTATGTGAAAAGGTCAGAGGAAAAGAAAAAAAAGTCAAGTTGTGTTCAGACGCTTTACCTCTGCAGTCTTAAGAAGCGACAGGTCCTCTTTTAAGCGCTTCATGAGCTCTTTTCTCATGTGTTTAGGTGACTGTCCAACTTCCTGAATGGCCTACAGTGTGCAAGTACGCAGAAACTAGTTGGTGCAGTTTCTGAAAATCTACCAAAGCTGGACAACAACAGGGCACAGGAGGAGACATGCACGGCCCACTTTCAGTACAGAGACCCAGCATCGGATCACCGCGGTTTCACCTCAGCATGCTTATTTCCCACAACCTCCTTTGGATTTTCCCTTTTCAATGATTCTCAGTGTGCATGACAACAAATCGTGGCTCTCAGCTTGAACTGCATGGGTTAGATTTATGTCAAATCAGTAGACGCATGCCAGAAAATGTTAGTTTCAACAACAGCTTCACTACTTTGATTCTATGAAGTCCCACAGTCACAAACTACTTTGATTATTTTGACTTTTGAATTAAAAAAAGCAGAGTAACTGAGGTGGAATGTTTGAATGAATGATACTTTATTGATCCCATGAAGGGAAATTAAGAAATATTACTGATCTGGACAACGCTGAAACATGATTAACAAATACACACTGGACATATTCGGTTATTAAAATAATATGTGTTGCAACTAATTATCTTTTACTACTGATTAATTAGCTGATTGTTATTTTGGTGATTATTGCTTGCTCTTACAAAGTTTAAAAACAGAAGCAAAACAAGTGAATGTAAAATACTATTTATAATTTACGTTTTTGGGGATTTTTAATGAATATTTTAAATAAGAAATTCCCACAAAGGGGGATTATGAATTAATCTTACATCAATTACTCATTTCAGACCCACTTGAGACTTTTCCATTTCAGTTACTCTGATGCAAGACTTGTAAAATTTAACCCAAAGGAACCCAACACCTCTTCAGAAAAATCAGACAAAAGTTGGCCATACAGAGACCAGCGCAAACTCACACACTCATAAAAACAAACATGGTTAGTTCAATGCACATTTTGAGAACAATTAACAATAAAAACGATTTTAAAGACAAAAATCAGAGCTAAGAACATACTGGAAAAAGAAAAAAGCTTATAGTTTGTCTAAGATTTATAATTTTTGAAAAGAAATGATATTTTCTGGTATACTATAAGATTTAACTGGCCTCAAAATACAAAGAGATGCACCACAACACCCAGCAAGTAACTGCAAAGCACAGCAGAAAAAAAGTCAAATATTACCCTGAAAAAATAGAATAAAATAAAAAAGCTGCACACATCAAACCTGTAAGCCCAACTAAAACATCCAGCAGAGCAATAAAATGATCGTTATAGAAACAAAAGATAGAAGATGCTTATAAAAAAWGCAGAAAGCTGAGGACACCATAATATGCTCAGCCAGAAATAAAAAAAAATCTCTAGTAGCAAAGTATTTCAAAGGAAACAACCAGAAGGAGAAACAACAGAAGCTTGGAAAAGAGATACATGATGAATTCAACAAAAAAAAAAAATCAAAAGAGGACTCAGTCATTCTGCGGCCATCGTTAGCTACAAGGCTGAACAGCAGGGGACAACATTCACACAGGATTAGTTTAACAAAACATTCAGATTAAGCCACAGCTATGTTGTTAAACACATGCACTATTAGACAGCTCTAACATGCAAAACACTGCTAGAAATGCAAACAAAATTAGCCAACTCCCACTCAGAAACAGGCACTGTACCTCCTTCTTCCTGTTCTTCAGCATGTTTTGGAACTTGGACAGTTCTTTGTCTTGATCTGCTTTGATGCGTTTGGCTTCGTCTCGGAGCCGGCTGGTGTGATCCTGTTCCAGTCGCTCAATTGTCTGTTTCTGCTTCTTTTCAAGATTCTCCACTTCTTGGTCATATTGACGTTTCTTTGTCTGTASGATTTAGAGATACAAAACTGTTGTTGATGTATAGACCAATACAGTTTGGATGAACCTTGTTTTAAAAAGGGAACCCGACCTAGTTGTAACATTAGACTTTATTTGATAAACATTTACTTCAACTATGGGGATAGTTGGTAATATATAGCAGTTAAACCATTTCTTTATTTTTTCATAGGGTCATTTTTATTTGAAATATTCTGAAAATAAATGAAATATAGCATTTTAAAACACGTATAGAGAGAACAAATCCTCACAATTTCCACCTCCCGCTGTAGAAACGTTACGTCGTGTCGCGGGATCATAATCTCTCCCTCCCTCCTGCTGCACGTTGCGCAGAGAGAAGCATTAACTCTAGTTTCTTCACACCCGTGTTTTCAGAGAAAAAAAATAGTTTTTATGTATTGTTATCCAGAGATGAAAAAACAATTTGTGGACGTTGTTCAGTCATAAATCCATCTTGTTGACGTAACAGTCAGTTCAATAGGCTCACTGTATGGCAGGCCGACATTACATTTATTTGGCTTCACCACTCTTACATTCCAGTTATCTGAAATTGTTTTATGACTAGATTAGACAGATTAGTTACTTAGGATAAAATAAAATGTTTTCTTTTATTATTTTTGTTTTATTTACTTGTTTTTTTTAAATTTGTAGATCTTTCCAGCTTGAGCTTGTTTGTTTGTTGAMGTTGATTTTTGAAAATAAGAGGCACATACAATGAGTTTTTTTTCCCTTCACTATGCACCCTTTTAATTCAGGGCAGGATTTACTTTGTTTTTTTAATTCTGTACATAAATGGTTCTGTTTTTATGAATGAAAGAAACAAAAACAAATAAATAGAAATCTCAATATATTTTGACAAGGCAAGATAGCTATTTAAGTTATCTTTAATTATATTCTGACTAGTTTAAATAACGTCAGCTTTATCATTAAGTTGTAGTGAGACTCCAGTTCAAAATATCTGCAATGTATCTTTAGATATCAGATAGGCTATATAAGATTCAATTAATGCAAATTTCAGACTTTTTCATATTCTGTAAATTGTACTTAAAACAAAGCTGCTGCTGTTGATAGTTCTGTTTTCATAAGCAGCCCTCCCAAGGCCAGTACTCCAAGGGAAACACTGATAGACACTGGTCTAAATTTTTTTTTTGAAGATGTATTTGATAAAACAATTGACTGACTGTGGATTACTCAGTCTGCAATGTTTGCATCTGCTTAATCAGATCACCTATGTACCTCTGTGTGTAACCATGTTAATATTTTTGAAGTACAAAGTACAGTACATGTTTTTCTTATTTTATCAAATTTTGAACATTTTTGTTTCGGGCAGGTAACTTTTCATGTTGGGGAGGTAAAAAAAAATCTTGTCGAACCCTGATATGATGTTAACTATGTATGAACATCAAATAAATAAATAAATAAATAAATAAATAAATAAATAATAATAATATATATATATATACATGGCGTTAGTTAGCTTGGAAACTAATGCTGTATGACATATGTATTAGCTTGGGTGCTAACGTGAACGCTAACAGGCTAAGCTGAGGTTCTCCTTCAATAAAGAAACTCTGTTCTCCATCTGCATTTTCAATCACAGGCCAAGTCTTTTCTACATTTCTATCTTCTCCTCTCTGTCAACATGATCTGGTTTCATTTTTAAGGGTTGATCATCAGATATTGTCCAAGATTAACCTTCAGGATRGATAGAGCTCACAGTCTCACACTGGAGCATCCAGTAAACATTGTTATTTACCTTTGCGGGATAAATAATATGGCGCCATCTGTGGGACAATATATTTAGAGTTTTTACAGTTGAGGTAAATGTTTATCAGTTAATGTCTAATGTGACAACTAGTCAGGGTTCCCTTTAAGGYTTTTTATGTTTATGTGACATGGAAGTAAATGTGTCATGTTGAGCTTATTATATTTAGATCAGATCTAAGATGAAGTGGCTCATTTCTGAGGAATTGGCCCTCAAAGATGAAMAGAAGAGGGGAAAGTAAAAGTTGTCAAACCACAGAGGTACAAACATAGAGACTCACAGTAGTTTCCTGTTCAAAGCGCCGGTAGATCTGCTCTCTTTGCTGCTGCAGCTTGTTGCTCAGCTGCTGTTGGGCCCTGTGCTCCTCTTTTTGAAGAAGGCGTAGCTCTCTCAGCTCCTGCCGCCTAAAATACAAATAATAAAAAAGACAGTAATTGTAATGACAAAATATCCCAATATTTACTTTTTTAACTAATTTAAGCAAAACTTCTGACACAATTTTTATTTCTAATGTAGAATGCATAGCTTTCCTCTTTATTTAAAAAAGAAGTCTACTCCTTTTCTTCTTTGATACTTCTAGAACTAATCATTTTGGATTACGTTGTATGTTACTGACATAAGACCATGAACCAAAGAGAAAACTAAGATAGCACAAGCAAAAACAGAAGAGCCCAGCTTTTGTCTTTAAAAGGCAACACTGGAGATGACAGTAACACAACACAGCATTAATAATGACAGTTAACCCATCTGGCATTTGTAAAAAGCTGTGGGAGTTGTGAAATGAGCAAGAACTATTTAAAGCAGACATGTTAAACAGGTCACGTTCCATAAACAGCGTGTCGAGCTGACTGGATGCAGCCGTACCTCAAAAACCTCATCTCCTCACTCTTGGTGTCATTATCTGTCACTATTTTGGACGTCGTCACACTGACTTCCACGCCATCTACCATAAACTTGCGTGTCTTCTTCAGGGTCTTCTTCTGGCGTTTCGACTCCTACCAAAACACCAGTGATGCTTTAGAGGATGAAATGATGAAGCCAGAGTTAAAGACTGAGTAACAGAGTGTGATACAGATTATTTTACCTGCAGAGATATGGAGCCTCCCTCTTTGCTCTTCGACAGGAAGCTGGAGATGGACAGATTGAGGTCAAGGCTGTTGCTATCAGCGGCAGAGCTGCTTCCAGAGTCTGAGTCCTTCTCCACGTCTGACTTGACCACAGCAGGGCTTCCATGCTCCACCTTGGCTTCTGAATCAGCTTCACTCTCTTGAACAGAAATGGCATCTTGGGACGTGATTTCATTGGCTTGAGCTGCTTTCTCCTCATCTTCCTTTAAGGAGTCATCTTTAGATGCAACCGTTTGGTCAGAAACCTTAGACACGTCTTTGACCTCATCACTGACTACATTGGATTCATTTGGTGCTAGTTCTTGCAGTTCGCTCTTCTTTCCTGACAGATCCTCTTGTGAAGGCTGCTCTGCTTCTTCAGAGGTCTTAAGCTTTGGTTTCTCCTCCAACTGACTCTCTATGATCTTGTTTTCTAACTCGGCTTCAGTGGAGGACTCCTCCACACAGGTCTTGATGTCTGTGTCTCTATTTATCTTTGTGTCCAATAAATCTGAATTTGAACTCTCTGTGTTTTCATTTGTTGCTGTGACATTGTCTTCTAACCTGTCTTCTGTCACTTCATGTGCTGAGATCTCCTCGTTTGATTTGTCGCACACTTCTTTAGGCAGCATGACTTCCTGTGATCTAGTTTCTGTTTGCGTTGGCGCCTCCTCAGGCTTCTCTTGCGATTCTACAGAATCTTCTTCTTTAACCTGTTCTGGCTCTTTTTGTTCTTCTATTACTTGGGTAGTTTCCACTTCCATTTTCTTTTCCTCTGTCTCCTTCTGCTCTCCCATTTCTTTATCACCTGCGTCGGGTTCTTGGGAATCTCCCGAATCTACAGTTTCTTTTGTTTCTGACGCCACAGGTTCAACAGAAACATCTCCAGTCTGAGCCGCTTCCGGTTTAGCACTGGAAGAGTCTTGAGAGGTTAAATCATTGCTGGTCTCCATTAGTCCAGAAGCCAGGTCTTCATTACTGGCATCTGACACCTCATTGAGCTTCTCCTCTTCATTCTTATCCGTTTCGCTTGTTCCAAGTCCCTCATCAGAGAGCTTATCACTGGTTTGGTCCTCAACAGGTTCGGCTTCGRTCTTTTCTGTAACAGACTTGAGGTGGGAGGGAGTCGGTGGAACTTTGTCATCCTCTGAGCTGGCCATACTAATATCTGATGGGGCTCTTTTGTGCCCAGGAGCTGCCTGAAGTAAGAAAAAAAAGAGAAAAAAAGAAAACAGCACTTTGTCATTAAACGAGCCGAGTGGTCAAAGATTTTCTTTCATCCATAAATGTTGTGATGACTAATTGGATCTCATTACAGTCAGGATACTTATCTCTATTCAGGCTTACTGTGGCAACATGATAAACGTTAGAAAACCAAAGACCTGTGCTTTCTGTGGATTTACCGTATTTATTCATATATATGATCTCGAGTATAATGCGATCATCATTTTTTGAGCTTAAAAAGCATTAAAAATCTAATTATCAGTAACCTGGGTACACTACCCCCCCCCCCCCCACACACACACACACACACTTTATGGATGATTTTTAGGGTTAAATTTCTAGTATTATGCATAAATAAATACAGTAAATAGGTCATTCTAAAACAATGGAGCTAACTAAAACATTTTTCTTGATTAAAAGTCAAAGTTCCTGCTAATGACTACACCCACAGCATCCCATATCTGAACACCATAATCTTTGTTGTAAACAGTAAAACTACCCACCACAGGTGTATCAGGTTCATCCTCCTCCTCTTCCTCTTTGCTATCTTCAAGCTCCTCTGTGACTTCTGCTTTGGCCTCAGCTATAAGCTCTCTGACAGGCCTGCTGTCAGTTACGCTTGTGACAAAAGGATGCTACATACAGAAAAAGAACATAAAAAATTGTTTTTTTCCCTCAAAGTGAAATAGCTTTTAGAGCAATAAGCAAAACAAAAAAAACCTAACTTTTTTTAATAACAAATTAAATATACTGAGAAGAATGTAGTCAATGCTTTTGTACTGTGACATAACACTAATAAAAGGTGAAAAGCTCACCTGCAGAAGCTGGACTGAATTCCACCTATTGTCCACATTCTTGTCCAGAGCTCTCCTCAAAAAGTCATTAAATTCTGGAGACCTTTAATAAATAAATAAATACATAAAGGTCATAAAATGCTAACTAGTTCTGGCTTTATGGACTCGCATTTATGACAGTTGAGGTAAAAAAAATACAAATTTAATCATACAGTTCCTGATTTAACACTCCACACATCCTTATCTCAAATCTATAAACGTTTCACTGCCGCCTCTTTTATTATCACAGGCACACCATCTCACCAGCGAGAGGGGTGCATGAGTGTGGGCGGCTCAGACTTGGCTATTTTCAGTAACACCCTCATGGGATTCATCTCGTGGTTGGGCGGTTCAATCTGTGCCAGTTCTATGAGAGTAACCCCGAGGGACCAAATGTCGGCCTTGTAGTCGTACGGACGGTCTTTGGAGGTTTCGCACATCACCACCTCTGGTGCCATCCTGCAAAACAGAGTGGGACAATGGTTGGCACTTATTTAAATGGGCAGAACGCCAATTAAAGATTTGCATGAATTTATCTCACTCTAGAAAATGAAAAATAGGATGTTTGGTCTAAATATTTAAAGCACAGTCCGTTCAAAATTCAAGTGGTCTTTTCAAGCATTTCCCATTCATTCCTGCTGCAGAAAATGCAAGCACAATTATCAGATGTAAATAGTAGCATGCCTGATTACTGTACATTTAAGCTGTGTGACTCACCAATATGGAGTGCCAATGAAAGAATCTCTTCTCTGTAATGTGTTGGTATTTTTAGCAGACACTCCAAAATCAGCTGAAAGTAGAAATGAATAGCAATTTGTTTCATCAGCAAAGAAAGCACAGGTTTTCTAACAAATCTGAGTTAAGCACATTAAAGTGACTGTGACGCCAAAGTTTTGTAATATCAATGCATTTTTGAAAAGATAACATTGATAAAATATTGCAAATAAATCATGCTGCTGAGATGAACAGTTGTTGAGATTTTTTTTAAGATTTTTGTGAAGTAACAGGAAGTGATGAATGTCTGAATGTGAACAGAGCGTTGATAAAACAGCTAACAACTAAGACTGTAGAAAATAATCTGCTGTTTCTTTAGATTATTTTGACTCACTGTCAGAGAGAGATGAAGAAGAGTCAGAGTTCAAATAATATTGTTTCAATAAACAAAGTTCCTTTTCTTAAAGTTCCCCTTTGACGTCACTTCCTGTTTCATTTTGGCTGAAATATGAAATATGCCAGTTATGTGACAAAATGATTAAATCAGTCTATTTTGCCAAGTTTCTTAAATATAAATATATTGTCTTAGACTTTTTGTATTCGCTTTAAAATCAATATTTAAAGCTTTCAGGGCACATCTCACACAATCAGTAGCCTGTGCAGCTGCAGTGTTTCAGCCTGCAGTCTTCTTCTTGCACTACTTACAACATCTACATGTTAGAGGAATAAAAAGATTTATCAGGTCTCTGATGACTAGCTGGATAATTATTGTTTGCCAGACTGCTGTATGACCCCTCTGCCTACGGAACATGACTCATCAGGGAGAAAGCCGAATATGTACGCCACAGCTGCATCATGAATAGTTTACTTGTGGAAAGTTATGTAACATATCTGACGTATCACCAACTACAATACACAAGTAGCATTTATAAATTACAGTACTGGTATTTTTAGCTTTAAATGGCAAAGACATCCATTGCAAAAGGTGAGAGTTGTTTTTTTTTACCTAATTTTACTTCTCCATCCAAGGAGAGGAGAATGTTTCCAGCTTTCAAGTCTCTGTGGATGATCTTATTTTCGTGGAGATAAACCAAGGCCTCCAACGTCTGCTTACACACCACTCGGATCTGAGGCTCAGTCAACGGTCTCTCCAGTTCTGAAGAACAACACATGCAGTAAACTGAGACATGAGCATCTAATGTAATTTGTCAACAACAAACAACAGTTCCTGAAGGAAAARCTTTACTTTTAGTGTCCAATGTTGCTCAACAAATATAGGTGAGTCAGACCAAGAGTACAATGAATACACATTTACTGTAATACTTTAATCGACTGTCATGTTTGCTCACAATAAAAATAAAAGAAGTTACACTYCTCCTCAGGCTTCAAAGCAATACTTAAAGTGCAGACTGTATGACTGGAATAACCCCGCCTTGAAACCTGAGCTGCAATAATTACATAGTTGGAGCGGCCTCTCAAACTGGGAAAGGAGGAAAAAAAATCCCACTGTGGAGGCTTTGGGATGGAACAGAAAAAGTTGGCACCTCAGAATGGAGCAAAGAAAAGCCTCTAGAGCGTTATGGAGCTTTTCTGTCTCTTTCAGTACGACGGGGACTTACCCAGCATGATGGCATCGACCGCACCACCGGCGCAGAACTCGATCAGAATCTGAAAAATTAACGTGGAATCGTAAATAACTATACTGGAATAAGGCTTCAACTTGACTCTCAAGGAACATCATCTGCTTAAACTAAAAGCTTGTGTTTCCAAAGTAAGCAGGCAAAGTGACCTTCGGTGGAAAGACACAAGCAATCCCATTCTGTGTTATAGATTACACTGAAGAGACATTCCAAGGAGACAATCAATCGGACACTAAACACCCATTCTCTGCATCTACTACAGACATGCTTTACAATTGAGTATGCTCYAATGTGTCAGATTAAAACATCAGTAGATGTACTTAGTACAAACTAGAGGCAACTATAAAAGACAAAGTCTATTAAGGTTACAGCTTTTTAGGTTTTACAAACTGCATCACAACACAATAAATTTCAGGCAATTGAGTTTAATTACTATACTGCAAGGATTTTGCAAGTATCATGAATGTGTTTTGTAGGCAAAGACCCCTGCCTGAGGACCATTCATGCTTTAATATCAACTTTTTATGTGTCTCAATATATTTTTTGTCATCACACTAAAATGAACAGCTGTCCAAAGCTAAATAAACAGGACTAACAATAACAATACAGCAACTTCCTGAATGAAATGTACAGAGCTAAATCAGTGTTCCTACAGCTTACGGCAAGTTAAATTTAAGACTTTTTAAGACTTTTTAATGCCACCTGACATGAAATTTAAGATTAAATTCACAACACAAATGGAAAAATATACAGCGAAAATTTCACCCAAACGTTTGTTTTAACACAAAACAACTAGCTGTGAGAGAGGCAGTCAGTAAATTATTTTAAAAAATAAATAGCTACCAATTATTTTAACATTTGAGATGAATTACAATTATCCTACTTACAACATGTTAACATTTTAAGACCTCTGAAATACCGAATTAAGACATTTTAATGCTAATTAAGGCCTTATATTTGGATTGATGAATTCAATGCCTTTTAAGACTTTTTAAGGATCTGCAGGGACCCTGTAAATGCATGTTTAAGTTCTTCAGCTATTTTTTATTGTTTAAAGCCAAAGGTAAAGGTTTAGTGTAAGTGGCCCAGATGTTAACACAACACCTGCTTGACAATTAGACAACCCTACATAAAGCTCTATAAACTGYTTGTCAGCTTCCTTAGGATTTTAAAGTGTAAACTCAAGTAAGTGCTTCACCTCTGTCTAAAAGATGATCTAGTATGAAGAAATCTGAGCAGAGGCAACAATAAACATCACTAATTTAGTCCAGAAACTGGGCAACTCATATAAATACATGAAGTTCATAGTTACCCATTCAMAAAAACATTCATAGTAATTCTGTTGACAACATACAACTCATTCTATTACACAYTCAGCTTTAAGCTTCAGCTGTAGTAGCTAATTTAATAGATGACACTTAATTTTATTAGCTTTATCAGCTTCTACAATAAGATATGTGAAAATAAATCAGAGCCAATATTATTGTGGTTTAAGGAAATAAAGTGAAAGAGAAAACAGTGAACAGCTATAAGGCTTTGAAGCCCAATAGCTGCAAGGTTAGTCAAGTTCTCCATCTGAGCTATTAATAACTTGTTTCATAGTAAGCTAAGCTTATTTATAGGTATAATAAATTAATTGTTGTCTGTTTTCCAAAATGCAAGCAACACATTCTTTTCAATGTGAAAAAAAATAGAACAGGCATTAACTGAACCAGATGCAAAGCAGAGACAGTTGTGTGTTTATCATGCTGCTTAAGCACAAAGGCCAAACGTATGACCTGCATTCAGCCATGAATTATTCACAGGCACTTTCTCCAGCCACCAAAACCGCTCCATTATCTTCCTATAGTTGTGGCCTGTCCACAAGGGGCGGTCACATGACACCACCTGACAGGACGTAATTGCTCTGGGGCCTCTTAGTGCTCTCAGAATGAGACCRTGTATTAATCCCCGACTCTTTGTTCACAATAAAACAGCTGCATTAGGTTGCCGGAGCAGAAAAAATATTTTACAAGAAATAATCTTTTTTTTTTGGTCACATTTTCACTTCTTGAAGTTGTCTGACGGTCAAAATAGRTTCAAAACATTATCTAATACAGGGGTCTGCAACCTGCGGCTCTGGGGCCACATGTGGCTCTTTGGTCCCTCTGCAGTGGCTCTTTGAAAATGTGACCAAACATAACAGAATTTTTATTTTATTTTGTTTTGTTTTTATACCCACAACAGAAATCGATTTATATGCAAATATGTGATCAATACTACTAATACAAAAAGTAAAACATGTTAGCTCATGCTAGCCTGTTGTTTACTTAAAGATGCCAGTTTGTTTCTATGCTCTCTCTCAAATCCATCGGAATTACCTTTAATCAATTTGAAGACTACATAATAAGAATTAGAAAAAAATATGCCTGAATATTTCAGTTGTACTAGTTTTTATGAAACTCAGTATAAACTATATATGGTATTTTTCTTGTTTACTTGTGGTCTTTTTATTTGTCCTGATGTGTATAATAATAAATAATATAATAATAATAACAATATTCGTTTAGTTTTATAATGTCACCTCTACTGACCGTAAAAGTTCCCAAAAAGGCCTCGAAAAGGCCCATGGACCACCAATTGATAATCACAGTTGAAGCTTGTTTTGCGGCTCCGAACACATYTTATTAGTGAGACAAGGAGCACAAAGGTTGCAGACCCCTGATCTAATACCACAGTGAGGAGCTAAATGCTTAGTGTTCTCTGACAGGCACTATGCCACTTACCCAGAGTTTGCCTTCAAAATAGAAAGCATCCAGCAGCTTGACAATGTGATGGTGGTTGCAGGAGGCCAGAATGTCAATCTCCACCATGTAATCCTCCAGTTCTTCCTCTGTTTTTGTGTCAATGACCTTAGCAGCTGCAAGTGTCCCATTTAGCTTGTTCTGGGCCTGTAAACCAACATACAACAATAAAAATATAGAGTGCAGACTAAAAATGTATGAAAACAAGAAAAAAACGACATTGAGCAGTGAGTTAAAGCCATATGCTGATTTATATATATTTTTAAATTGTTTGCTGGCTACACAACAGCAACACTGGCTTACTATCAACTAGCTTAATTGAAATTTTATACACAAAAAAGAGCCAGTTTTGAGTTGAGAAATCAACATTAGATGTCCGGCATTTTTAACAATCTGAGTATCTCAAACCTTGAAATAAATTATTAGTCAGACAAAAATATAATTACAATTATCTGAATCCAATCATGTAAAACACACCTCTTTGCTGCGTGACCACAACGATCAAAAACTGATTTGTGAAGCGCATTTACTTCCTCTTCTTGTTTTCACAATTCATGGTGTTAAATACACACTCCCATTGTTAAGCAAAAAGAAAAAAGTAAAACAGATTAATCTATAATTGACTGATGCTGTAATACGTCCCAAAACTTTCACCTAAARTTAGGGTGTGTGGAAGATGGTGACAGTAAAAAATTAAAATAAAACAAGAAGCTACGAAGCTATTTCTGGCTGGTCAGGAACTTAATGTTTATGGATACAGACAAAATGTCAGGGAGGCAACGAAAAAAAAAACAAGACAGGGTGTGTTAACACTTGCTGCTGTGTCAGACCCTAAATTTAAACACTTTGACCTAAGACGCTTTCCGTCTCTTCCTTTTTGTGCTGGCTGTCTGTTTGGCAGACTATCTCTAATACATATTTCCACTGGTAACTTCACAATGCAATGCATCACTTCACTGAGAACCCTACTGTCTTTCTGTATAAAAAAAAAAAGTATTTTAAATCAAACAAATGAGAGCTGGTGAGTCTCAAACATCTTATATAAAAAATAAATTTGGCATGTCGTAAATTAAATATGAATAAAAACAGGATAATGACATCATTATGTAGCAGGGGTTTTCAAACTGTAAGGTACACCTTACAGTAAGGCGCGCAAGAGGTCTTGAACAGGGGTGTGGGATGAATCAGGAAGTAGGGAAATTAATGTAAATCTTACGTTTACACTGCTGGTCTTAGATTTGATTTTTTTTTGTACAGATCTTTTTTATTGCTGCGCGATGCGTCACATTATAATTAAAACGGGACCTCCTTCAGGCTTCAGTATGAACCGTGAACAGTTCAGAGGGGCTCGGTAGAAAAAGAAGCGACGTCACACGCAGCGAGCTTCATTTGAGGAAGTAAACACACATGCTACATGTGTTAGCATGTGTGCTTCTGAAGTTCTTGTGCAATCAGAAATGATTAAATTATTATCTGACATTGTTGTTAGGTCCGGTGTTTTAATCTTGCCTCTTGACGGATTCTACGGCACATTTTATTTTTGGAGCGAAGCGACAAGCGGAAGGTTACCACGGGCATGGTCCGACACTAACTTAGCATCATCTGTTGCTGCAAATTCTCAGTCATCCAGGACATGGGAAATGAAAAGAAAGAAAAAAAAAGATCATGCAACTGGACTTCTGTTCTGTAGCTGAAGACAAGCTCAGACAAGTTCTGTGCTCTAAACTCCAGGCAGGTTGGGACCATAATAAATACATGGATCAATCCGYTCACAGGTACCTCAGTGATGTTATGTCAGGTGAAATGAGACATGAGCGTTGAGAGTTGCTTTGTAAAACATCTGATACATTGCATTGTGGCCAAAGACAATCAGATTTGGGTACACATTTACCTGCAGTGTGTGAATGTAATCTAAAAGTAAAAAAAARRAAAAAARRAAAAAAAAAGAAAAAAAATTGTATAGGTCTTCTGGACGGGTTCTTCTCTAATGAAACGTTTCGTCTCTCCTCCAAGAGACTTCTTCAGTCTGAGAGTTTCAGGCAAAATTCAGGCTTTTAAGCCCTGCCTCCATGTGACTGATACTCACATCACATGGCTATCGTTGACACCTAATWAACACCTATTGTTAACAGGGGGTGGAGTGATACTGGCAATAGCAGCACTGTAGGAGGGGGACAACTGAAAACGGAGGCCTCCACCTCTGTTTAATGATGGACGGTCTTTCTTCACAAAAATGGCTTCTTTTACTCCTCTCTCAAACCAACGTTCCTCTCTATCAAGAATGAGAACATCCTCATCTCTGAAAGAGTGACCGCTGGCCTGTAAATGAGTGAAAACTGCAGAGTTCTGGCCATTAGATGTAGCTCGTCTGTGTTGGGTCATTCTTTTGAACAGTGGCTGCTTTGTTTCCCYGATGTATAACTGGTCGCAGTCCTCCTGGCACTTAACAGCATATACAACATTGCTCTGTTTGTGCCGGGGCACCGGATCTTTGGGGTGAACCAGCCTTTGCCGTAATGTGTTTTGGGGTTTGAAAGCCTGCGTTGCAGTGCTCAAAAGCCTGAATTTTGCCTGAAACTCTCAGACTGAAGAAGTCTCTTGGAGGAGAGATGAAACGTTTCATTAGAGAAGAACCCRTCCAGAAGACCTATACAATTTATTTCTTTTTGATTTTTTACCTGGATTACTGAGATACATCAGGACAGTAAAAAATAAGGGGTTGTTGTAAAGTAAGGGCATTTAAAAGAAAAAATAAACAATTTTAAAAAGCACAGATGTGTTTATTTTCTGGGGGGAGGCAGTTGTTTATTTGATCTCTCAGAGGTACACTTTGAAAAGCCCTGTAATATTGTACATGGACCTTCAGACTTATACATGTGATAATTAAAAAATGACTTCCCTTTCTAAAGTAGAATACAACCTGTGCTTAAGGCATATAGAGACGTTTATCCTCCATTGTTGCTCATTTAAATCAACTGATTCAAACTTGACAGGCAAAACATTTCTACCACACCTAAAGGAGGCAGCCATCGGGTGCTTGTGAAAAAGCTCCGTCAACAATAACGCAACCTAACAAAAGCATCTTCCTTTCCCTTGCAAATGTTTTACTATGGATTAATATGTCAACTTAAACTGCCAAAATAAAGTCCAATAATCCTCTTACAGTAAGACAACCAGCTAACCACACGAGACAACTAATAAAGGCAAAAGAAGATTTAAATGGACCATTAAGAGCTCCAGGCAGGAAGGAACTGCTTAAGCAGCACAGAGAGAGAGAGGTCGCTTTACRAGGAAGTCAACACAAAATAATTCATTTTGAAAAAACATTAAACTTGACAACAACTGAATGGAAACGGATTTCTCCAAATCCTAAAACAGTCGATACATTTTGTTTATTTTAAGCATTTTTATTTAGGTTTTTAAGAACCCTAAACAACTTTGTCCTTTTGACTAGAACACATGCTGGCAAAACATGGCCAGGATCAGCCCTGTAGACATCCTAACATGTCTACAAAAACTAGAAAAACTAAACAACTTGAAATAAATCCACGAAAACAAAAGTTTTATTACAAATAAACAAATAAAAAAGKAAGTTGGGCAAAGTCAAAACAATGTAGAAAATGCCTTTTTACCAAATTTTAAAAAGCACTTTATGGTTGTTTTTTCCATTGTTGTTGCTCAAAACAGGCTTAAATGTTGCTTTAAATAGATCAAAGTTTGTGCTGACAGAAACAGACTAAGAATTGAAATSTCAAAAAAGATAAAATAAATAAAAATAATATCCATGTTACTAAAATTTACTYATCTGGTTAGATTGGTGTTAAGATTGGGGCTAAGATTACTGGGTAAGACAACAAATAAGCAGATAAGTACATGGGTATAAACTGATAATGCCAGAGTATGAAATGCTAACGTTTGGCTATGACTTTGGGTAACAAAGCGACAAAAGTAAAAAGCTACTCAGATMATATAGGTTGCCAAACAAATAAAAAAAGTAAACAATTTTTTTTGTGTGTTCTTGCAGACGATACTGTGATATACATGATAGGATTCAGGTGGCATGTTTTGATTCAACACATCATCCTCTGACTCAATTTAAAGTCAAAATGAAACTCTTGGCCTAGAGGTAGTTTCATTGTAAATGACAGTTTCAAAAAAAGATCTTTGTCCAAAAATAACAACAATGTATCTAAGAAAGTTAAGTCTTCACTTTTTTTATTTTATTTTATTTTTTACCATGGTTAGGTCACAGATGCAACAGGTCCAGGATATAAACCCAGACATCCCTCTCCCCAGCGATACCACACTCCTTCTGGGGGATCCTAAGGCATTCCCCAACCAGAGAGGATATATAATCCCTCTGGTGAGTTCTGGGTCTGCCTGGTTGTCTCAATCTATCTGCCGCTCCATCCTACCATCACTTGCGAACAGGATGTCCAGATTAGGGCTGCCACGATTAATCGATTAATCGACGACTAATCGATTATTAAAATAATCAATGACTAATTTAATTAGTCATTAGATTATTATTAATTATTAATCGTTTTCTTTCTTTTTTTGTTGTTCTTTACTTTGTTTTTCTCTCCAAACTGCTTTGACACCTTCCACTGCCACATCTGCCTTTCTGTCCTTGACACACATGCACAGTAGTGG
>NW_013952402.1:9257372-9262188 GCF_001266775.1 Austrofundulus limnaeus | reverse complement strand
ATATTCAATTAACGTATGATCCCATTAGTCGACTAATCGAATAAATAATCGGTGATTAATCGATTATTATAATAATCATTTGTGGCAGCCCTAGTCCACATAACTGAGAAAGATGGTCTATGATAGATAGATAATCAAAACTGCAAATACTTTGGTTTAACTAAACAATGCAACTACTTCGCTCTAAGCCTAAAAGGACGTTTTTAGAGCAAAATGCTCTTGTTATGGTGAAACAAACTTACATTATAAGGAGTGATCACTAAAAGCACACACCTCTGCCACAGTCAGTGTATGTACTGACGGTGGACTGGGGACTTTACCTTTAACAACACCTGCTTTGTTGTCTTTTCACCTTGCCTTTTACAGTATGTGACCTTAAGGGTTACTTTTAGTTTAACTTTTATAGTTTGAAGTCAAGTGTATGGAAACTCAACACGCCTTTATATATTTTCCCTTGTTGACTGACATATSAATCAGGACCAAGAAATGTTTGAACCATAACCAATGTAACAGACCAAAAGACACTTCCTTAACACACCTGCCCTTGGATAGGTTTATATACTCAGTCTGTCACGGGCTTGTAGGCAGGGAAGAGTTCAAAACAGCGTTAGGATTCATTTAAAAATACAGATGAAGTTACTGGGGCCTTTGCCTTTAAAAGGCTGTGGCCTAAGGGTTGTGTCATTGATGCAGCCATATTAACACAACTAAACTTCTACTGTAGGGAGTTTCTTCATAGATGGGCGAGAAAAACTACAACAAGGCGGATGTAACGTAACACAACTTACCTTGTACACTTTCCCAAAAGCGCCATCTCCCAGCTCCCCTATGATATCCCAGATCTCTTCTGGGTTCACGTCTCTGTGTACGTGCTCATACTGTTTCTTCCTTTTATCGGGTCCCAACTTGAAGATCCTTCGAAAATTGAAGAAAGACATCTTTTCTCTCTTTCTCTCTCTCTTCCTCCGGATGGGCTGTGGATGCAGTCAGCGAAATGTAGCGGTTCCTCCCGACACGGAACTCAGACAGCTATCGACACGAGAGCATGCGGGYTGTTTATTAATGCTAACAGACATGTACCGAAGCCATCCAGCTRTAATTATAATTAAATGTGACTTCCTTCGACGGTAATTACTCTCAATCACATCATCGTGGCTAYATAAGCCGTCACACAGGACGCTGACAGCGGCGAAGGAGGAGGTGAACGAGTCGGATAAGATTTTTTTTTTTTTAGCTGTGCGCTCGTTTTTTTTCGTCACAGACAAACCGGAGTCAAAATAATCTGAAAATGTCGACCATATTGTCACATTTCAACCGATACTCTTGTTGTTTATTGTTACCGACCTATAATGGGCAAGACACAGACCTCATGCTTCAGTTAGCTGACCACAGAGAAGTTGACGAACCACCATCAAGCTAGCTTGTGTGCACAAAGAAATGCTTCCGGTATGTCTTCAAAATAAAACCCCCAAACTGTCCTATATATATATCTTAAATTTGACTACATTAAATTAAATGTGTGATGGCATATTTATTTTGTTATTTACCAAATAATGCTCACCGTTTGTTTCAGAATTTAATGTTTCTTTGTCAGTAGTGGTGGCAGTTTGAGTTKTTAAGCATATATGACTATAATGCTATTGTTGTGCTCTTTAAATTCATTTGCTAAWTAGGGGTGTAAGAAAATATCGATACACTGAAATATCGCGATATTTCATTTCCCGATACTGTATCGATATTCTAAAGCTCTGTATCGATTTTTTATTAAGGTTTAAAATGTCAAYTTTCCTGCCAGCCGTTCACTTTTATGTTGTAGTTCAGCCTCTGACCACTAGTTGGCAGCAGTGAGCCAGCCATTTGGGTACTCTACCTCTTGAGGTAGAGGCTATTGTTAAGTGTTGGGTGACCTTATTGTAAATTAATATTAAAAACTAAAAGCTGCAAAAAATATATTTTCWAACTATTTATTGTCAAATTTAGTCTAATAATTGAAAACATGGATGAAATAAGAAATATGAAACAAAATAAAATACATACAAAGCAGAACACAGCTAAATGAATCAAAAGTATGTCTATGTAATATTAGAATTTTCTGAGACAATGAATTTTGGTTTTTCATTTTTTTTTCCCTGTAAGAGGTTTTTATTTATTAGAATTTTTGGACAAAAAAAATCGCAATATATCGCCTTGCTTACAGTATCGCAATATATCGGGATATATCGTATCATGACCCCTCTGTCATATGTATCGTATCGCCAAATTCTTGCCAATACACACCCCTATAAACACGACATATTTTTGTAAGTAGCTGACAAACTTGATGTAAGCCTTTATTTTGAAATATAAATAGACCAGTTTCCGCCGTCAGTTGCCCTCTGGATGAATTAACTTGATGCTGAAGTTGAAGGCGTCAGTTTCCTGCATCTCTGCAGGAAGGTGCCTCTGCTCAGCCCAGTTCTCTCCAACACGCATGCTGCTTACGTTACTGTCGTCACGAAAAGGAAGCAAATGATTAGAAGTTTTGTCATACAATTACGCAACAAGTTAGCTCTCTGTTAAACAATGTAAATGTACATTGTGCAACGGGAGTGAAGTAGTTTGACTTTTCCAAAACATTAACTAATTTAGCCGAATTGCAAAAGAGAATCTCCCAAATTTAAATGCAACGTTTAGCAAGCAAGAGGGCTAATCCAATTACAAAAACCTCTAAAAAACGTGAGTGTTTCCCATAGTTAAAGTGAGTGAAAGCAAGTAACATTTACTAAATAAATAAAACCGTATTTTCAGACTGCTTTGGTGCAAATAAGCAGCATCTGATGTGAAACAGCTGTGGCTTTGGTTGCTCACGCCTCCTTGTCCACTAGAGTGCAGCAAATTGTTTGCCACATGCCAGGGTATGTCCAAAATATACATTCCATCCTATATATATGTTTGATGCTTTTGGTTGAAACTCACAAATATTTTAAATCATTTATTTTTAGAAATAAATTAACAGCACATGCAGTTTTAATCTCATGTGGATAGGTGATATTGTCAAAAAACGCATGCAGGCCGAGAGGAAGTGCCCTCTGCCCTGGGGCTTTTTTGATCCTGAAGTGCAAAACACATCACTTAACAGAACATGATAGTGTGAAGAATTTTTTTWAAATAATATCTGATTTGTGGCATTTTCACATTTCGCAAAGACTTCAGAGGCTTCAAGACCACATTATGTTTCACCAGAACAAAAGTATTTAGCTTTTTTAAAAAGCTAAATACTTTACATACTAAATACAAGCTAAAATGTTAATTTAAGCTTGCATTTGCTTTTTAAGAAGCACCAAAAACAAAGTAAAAGCAAATCAAGACATTTTACGTCTCAAAACAGACGATGCCTGATTCTTATCTGTCTTAAAAACATTGAAAATTTAATACATATTTTGTGTTCAGTTTAAATTAGTACTTTTACATTTTTTATTGTACAGAAAGTTAATTTAAAAATAGCAAATCAGTTAGGTTTTTCATCACCGTACATGCTGATATTTTCATTTCTACAAATAGAGGTAAGCRATACTAGGAATTTTGATATTGATCTGATACCAAGTAAACGCAGGCTAGTATTGCTAATTCTGATACTGATGCTTGAAATGTTCATTAAATCATTTTGTGATTTTGCCTTTAGTTAGTCAGTTAGGATAAAACACAGAACAAAGATTTTAGGCAAATAATATTTTAATTAACTAATTACAACAAAATAAACCAATGTGACAATGTAAAATTAATGAAATAATTCCCCCATTACCTTCTACTACACACAGTTTAATAAAATGGTCACTAGTGCAAAATAACAAAAAAAGTAACAATATAAATATAACAATGTACAACAAAAAATATCTCCCATTGCTTGATCACCATGCAGAGGACTGCTCTGCTCTACTGTACAAATTAAGTGTAAACAAAAGACTAAATCTCATCGATCCAATCCAATACTCATCTTGGTTTTGATACCTGGATCAATATGCTCACCCCTAGTTGCTCGTGAATTTACAGACGTGTTGTGTTGGTTGTTAAAGGGGCAATTTTATGTKTTTTTCAGGCATAWATTTAAATTCTATACCATAATAAAGTAACTATGTCACCTTCAGTTGTCATTAAAATGCTGTTTATATGTTTAAATAGAAATTAAACTTGACTTCTCATCATTTCTGTTTCTAAACGCCTTGAAATTGGCCTCTGTCTCTTTAAGAACCTCCTTCCGCTTCTGTCCTGCCCATTTCAGCACGGGCCGGGTGGGTGTGTGTGCTCTGTGATGAGGAAGCTCAGTTTGGAGATATGACAAACCGCCCAGAGGAGGAGCTGATCCCAAAGGGCAGTTCTAGTCCCAATCAGTCGTTTTTGCTGCCCTGCCTGGCTGCCTCAGGACACCACAGGATTTCTCAAACATGCATGAATGAGTCAAAGCAAGACTCTGGGCATGTTTTTGATGAGAGGATAACATTATAACATGATATAAAACTCAAAAATGTTGATTTTACATGATGTTGCCCCTTTAAAAGTTCTATTTGGCAGGAACTGTGGCCTTGTCACAACAACTAGTATGTGTTTCATGGGTCATTTATCAGGAAGTATAAAAAGAACAGATCATTTGCGAGAACAGGAAAAGAAAAAAAAAGAGATAAGAAGCCAGTTGTTTTAGGCTATTGTTTTGTGCGTTTAGTCTGACTCATAAGTTCATTGTTCGATTATCAGCAAGTCTACATATTTGTTTCAGGCTGTTGCAGAGATGACATGCCATGTCATTCAAACATGATCTGTATCTTGAAGGCGGGTGGGGGTG
>NW_013952402.1:9250607-9256173 GCF_001266775.1 Austrofundulus limnaeus | reverse complement strand
TATCTGAACATGTGAAGTCCCTTTGGTGGCAGTACGATTTCAGAGGTACACTGTAACAATTTGTTTATTTCCATTAGCCATTGCTGTGACAATGGCTACTCTTCCAGGGGTCCTTAAAAAAGGCAAAATAAACATTACAAAAACAATTATAATTACTTACACCTAATATAACATTAGTAACATAGTGTATCAATTCATAAATGTGTAATTATAACACCCTACATGACAATAATTAAACAATGTTCTTTTGAAAGCTCTAACATTTGTTATATTTAAAAAATAATGAAGGAAGGGAATTCCATGTTCTAATTCCTCTAAAAAATAACAGTCTTTTGTCCAGCATTCCTGTTGCATTGTGGAAGAACAAAACAACCTTTTAAAGCATGTCTAGTATTGAACATGTGTACAGTTTGGCTAAACAAAAGTTGATTATACAAAACAGTTGCTGTCTCAGATACTACAATATTTCTAAAAAAGCTTAAAGGGGCAATATCAACTTTTTTTTAAACCAAAGGCCAACATACTGCCCTGTGCATACTGAGAACATTTGTGTATGTTGAACAATTCAGTGCAAGACGTGCTGCCCTATTTTGAACGAACTACAGTTTAGTTGGAGGTTTTTCTGAAGCACCGGACCAAACCATAGGGAAATATTGCAAGTGAGACAAGACAACTGTGTTAATGATTTGAGGAATTAATTTTAAAGGTATATACTTTGAACATCTTTTTGTAACAAGTAGCTGTCTTCCCATAACTGTAACGATGTGCTCAATCTGCTGAGGCCACTCCAATTTGCTGTTTATGGGGATACCCAGAAGTCTAATTTCTTCTGAGTAATGGCTGCCATTTATAGACAAACCTAATTTTGGCTGAGCTTTTAGTTTCCAATTTGACCCAAATATTGTGCTTTAACTTTTAAATACATTTAAAGCCAATTTATTATTTTGCACCTATTTTACATACTCCATAAATTCGCTGTCCAGGGTGCTGGACAAGTGTGTCTACAGATGAACTTGCCATATATATATTGTGGTGTCATCAGCGCACATTATGGCCTTAGCACGCTGTAGGACAGATGGCAAGTCATTGGTGAAAATAAAAAATAGCAACGGTCCTAAGCAGCTGCCCTGTGGAACTCCACATTGCAATTTTTTATAGTTGAAAAACTGCCATTAAAAAAATACACATTGCTCTCATTGAGAAAGGTAACTAGCAAATCACCCTACAGTAAGCAATAAAAATTTATAATACACAAGTTTATCTAACAGTAAATCATGATCTCACAGGTCAAAAGCAGAATTAGTTTAATAAAAGAGCTCCAACTAAGTTATTCTTGTCAATGGAATTTAAACAAGCATCTGTCATCTGAGTTAGTGGATGCTGTTGAATGACCTTTACGATAAGCATGTTGAAAAGGTGTAAATAACTGATTTACTAAAAAGTAATTTCCCACTTGCTCAGCAATCAATCTTTCCAGTATTTTACCAAGTATTGTTAACAGGCTAATGGTCGACAGTTTGTTCCACTTAGACTCTGTTGTGTTTTTTCAAATTGGAACAGCTTTTGCTGTCTTCCATTTTGTAGGAAAAATGCTGTTTTCTATACTTGTATTAAAAATATGACAAACAGGACCAGCTATACAATTTGCTACTAACTTCAAAAGTTTCCCATCAGTTTCTTCCATACCTCCAGGGGGGTTGCATTGCTTTATTTCACCACATTCCACCACTTTTTTTGTCTGAGTCCACACTGAAGTTTGGGGTTGTGAACTTCATTCCACATAACAAATATTTCAGCTGGAGAGAATTTATGAATCAAAAGGAGTTCTTTCATGTAACAAGGGTCATATTTATCTAAATTTTGGGAGGGGATGTACCATCCAAGTGTTTTCACACCCATATGAATGACAGGTCCTCGTTTGGCTGCGGCCAAACACATCCCAATATAAACATCGTCAATAGGATAAATCTCAATGGTCCTAGACATGTTGTAAATAATTGAAGCTGTGTAGCGGGACAAAATGTAACCTCCACCACCACAGTAGGGTGGGTAAGGTGCTTTCTTATGGATTTGATATGGAATATAATACTTGCTCCATCGTGCTCTGATGGGGTATGCATTTCTGATCACATGGCCTGCAAAGAGGTGCTTGCTCCCGTCATTGTTCTTGAGGCTTTGAAGGTAGTCCACCATGTTTTCTGTGTGGGCGAAGACATCATCGTCGCCATTCATCAGGAAACGAACCTGCGGGCAGCGTCTGTCCAGCCACTCGAAGAAGAGAATCTGCTTCAGGGTGAGGTTGAAAAAGGATTCATCGAAGTCCCATTGGAGGATGTCGTTGTACAGTTGATGTTCCAGAGCCAGGAGTTTGTTCATTCTTTTTTTCACAAAACCAGAACCCCCTGTTCCTGCAATGAAGACGGTCCGAATCCATTTCCCGTTGTGCATCCTCTCTTTAGCCCAGGTCTTGCGCAGCACTTCTCTGTGCTCAAAATTCTTAGGGTGGCTCTTAATAACTAGCAAAAGGAAGATGTCCTCAGGTGTATTAGGTCGTCCACATTTGTGAGGGAGGTCAAGTATCATTGGGAAACTGCGACAATGGCGATAGTAAAGGAACGATTGAATCTGGTCAGAGAATAAGGCAAAGCCTGGGAGTTTTGCAGCACTCATATCTTGTTCACATTTTTGAGGTAAGGCTTCTGTGTGTGAGACAACGTCCTCTTCTTTTTGTAGGAATTTATTCTGAGTCACATTGTAGAAAGGTTTAGGTTCGAAGAGTTTGTCTGGATCTTTAAAATAGACACACATCACAAGGGTGCCTAGCAGAAGAGTAAACGGCACAGAGAAATAAAATCTGCAACAACAAAAAACAAAAAAGAGAAAAAAGTAATAAATCAGATAACTGAAATCAGGATGTTTTTCCAGAGACAATAAACACTGATGGGTGTCTGGTATACCAAAACATATTTTCATAATTTAATAGTGCTTCTCCATTGTGTGAGAAAATGTCAAGAAACAAAAGTCGATCTCAGGTAGCCTGTTATTGTATTCTAAGAAGCAGAAAGGAATGTTGTGCTTGAATGTTGAGTCAAATTCCTGCATGCTCATCAACTGTTTATCTTTGGAAAATCACATCATTAAAGTTCCAGTTTTGTAATTTAATGTGATTTCTAAGCAAAAATATGATTTTCATTCATATTAAAAGATAAAATTGTACCACCCAAATTCCAACGAAGTTAGGACATTGTGCAACATAAATAAAAACTGAATATGATTATTTGCAAATCCCACATGGAAACTTGATAAAGTAACAACTGAAAACCGTTAGAAGACATAAATGTAGCAATGCTAAATATCCTGCTGTCAGAGACAACATTATTAATCACGAGATGTGATGTTCTAGAACAGGTTGAATTGTTTAAACAGCTCATTACAATGAGCAATTAGAACTGAGTTGCAGACAAAAAAACTGCTAATCCTGGTTTAATCAAATTTTACACTCCTTGTAATATCTTTATTTTTCCTACTTAACTACAGAGACATCAATCCTCCTTTACTTTTTCACAGAAAACAGGCAGAGTGAAGTACAGCAGCAAAGGGCAAGGGGTATTCTGCTTAAAAAACACATAGTTCCACCAACATGGTACAATGATATCACATATCTCTCTTTGGGATAACGTAACATGTTCAAAACTGAACGGCTCCATTGATGTCTAAGTGACAGTCCAGCCCAAAGTATCCAGATCCAAAATGGCAAACATGATGGCTAACCATCATTGTGCTGGTCAACAAACTAGCAGGAAGCAGTAGTGGTAAATTTAGAAATCTGAAGGGACTGTAACCTCAAGAAGAAGGAACACAACCCTAAGGGCAAAAACAGAAAAGAAACTGTAGACATTGTGCAAAGCCTCAATGATGCCAGTGGCCACTGAAACACTCAGGACTGTGACTTCCAAACAGGAAAAGAGGCTCAAACAGATCCCAGGAATAACCGCAGACCACGGAGCCCGTTCAATCACATAGCATAAAAAAACATTCATGTGTGGCCACAAGATAAAAACCTGGGACCAGAAGATAGTTAATGCGTGGCCACAAAATAATAACGTGGTCATGCAATACTAATGCGTGGCCATGCATTATTATCTCTAGCCATGCGTTAATTCTAAAATCCAACAATTAAAATAACAAACTACACCTTCTTTCACAACATCTCAGTGCATTTCAGACCTATGGACACAGACAAAGACTGATCCATCTTAAGGACATATTTTGACTAGTTTTGACAGATTTTGGCTTTTTAAAACCTACAATTCAGCATTTAGCCAAGTTTTCCACAACGTCACACATGCTTCAACCAGGAATAGCTGGAGTAACATGTCTCTTCTACAGTTTTGTTATTTTGTGAGTCAGTAGCTGAAAATGTTGTAAATTACTGCCTTAGACAGTCGACGATGCTCCCTGAACACAGTGAAAGAAACATAAAATACTTTGCTTCTTATAAAATTTATTGTAAGTTTTTATGACTTCAAAGCTATTGAAAACAACATAGAGTTATTAAAAAGTTAATTGAATAAAACTTTCATGAAACTCATATCAATTGCTTGTACACAACACTGTTCACAAGGCAGACGAGCAACAATACCCATGGAGATGAAAATCAAAAGAAAATCATGATTTTTACCGTTTCATGTTGTTAGCCTGACAGGAGCACCTGGTGTAAAATCCTCTGGATGACCATGAGAAGATTCTCATGATGCTGACCAAACTGAACATTTAGATTGGATTACTATCATAAATTTAGTTAGGAAAAAGATAAACTGGTCACAGAGTTTGTCCAGTCAGTCAGCGTCTGTGAAACTGTAACGTCAAGTACCTTAGCACTGAAGCAGAGAACAGGTGGAACGAGAAATGCAAGGTTTTCGGTACAACTTACATCACCGTGTACAATCCTTTATATAAACAGAGGTTATTTGCCATAGAACAGTGAAGTATCTATTTGGGGTAAGACCACATAAACCCCTCATAATTTTATATGCCAACCAAATGGTCTGTCTCATTTTCATGTCACCATCTGACTTCTGAAACATGTTTGATCAAAACGCTAAGCAATACCTCGTTTGTCGCCAATGAGTGCTTTAAAAGTTCAAGTATGCAATGACAATGACAGTTATCACGTGCGCTCTGAAAATTTGTCGAGTCACTCTCTCGTTTCAAACTTTCCGGGAATCAAGTGGAACAGAAAATACACGTCTGTGTATGAGCTCATAGTTAAATGATATTTAATTACAAACCACACAAATATTATACAGTAGGAATAGTTTGGTCATTTTTGAATGGTTCTGTCAAATCGTTATCAAAAGTTTGTAGACTACCTGTGGTTAAGCTAGACTTTTATGTAAAGGGGTGGCCAAGGATTTTTTTAAAGAGGGCATACAAATTCTTTTTTTTTAAATCTAAGGTTCATGAAATCAAATTGGGTAAGGAAGATATTCTCTATTTGTCAAACCATCAAAGATTCTTTTTCTTTCTCTCACTCTTACACACACACACACACACACACACACAC
>NW_013952402.1:9238269-9248939 GCF_001266775.1 Austrofundulus limnaeus | reverse complement strand
AAGATCAAAAAGACTTTTTGGCTGGATATAAGATTTTAAAACATGGTAAGATGGACAGTTTTTGCAGTGTACAAAACACTGAGGTTTTTTTTGTCTTTGGCAAATTATCCAAAAGATGACACATTTTCWAGATCTTCTTTTCAGGCTTAAAAAAATAATGTTACAAAATGTTATAGCCTAACACTATAAAAGCTACTCTAAGGTTTAAAGTTTTGCATGCCATAATTTAAGATGTTTAAAATGTTATGATTTAAGAAAAACAAAACCACAGAAAACAATCGTTTGTTTCTTTTATTGCTTGACCTTTGAAAGGGAAAAACCACCTGCAGTCCCAGTTTAAACTGACTTCTTCTTGAAGGATCCCTCCTGTGAAGTGTGTCCATCAGAGGAGAGCCCGCCCCTCCTTCATGCTGACTCCCCCCTTCAGCTCCGGCCAGCAGCGGCGCCTCTTCAGGAAGGAGAGGTCGGATTAAAAGCCCCCAATTTTTTTTTTTTTTTTTCTGTCACGTTCCAAAGAGTTCCGAAGCTCCGGGACACCGTCTATTCATGGCTGCACCCAAACCCTGACCGTGGAAGCCGCTTTTTTTTTTTGTTTGATCCGCTTAACTTTTATATCTGCACAAGCATTTTGGTTTCTTTTAAAGCTGTCACGTTTTCATGGGTGGAGATCTTCTTTTGTAGCGTTTCTCCCCCTCCACTTCTTTTAAACTCTGCCAGGATGCAGTTCCGGACTGTCCTTGACGTGAATGTGGTGAACGTGCAGAAGAGGAGGAATCCCTCCAAACATTATGTAAGTAGGTCTTCTGTTCGGCAAGATTTTAAAGCCATGCGCAAAACTGATCCCTGTTTGAGTGAGCCATCACTTTGTCTAACCTTCTAGAACGGTAGGTGTCTAAATGAGTGGCCCGCGGGCTATTTGTGGCCCCCAGAGTGATTTTGTGTAAMCCCCCCTGACTGCAATTTAAGAACATGATTTTGTTCCAAATGCATAAGAGATGGATGCAGATGGGGATCTTTCACAAATCTTAAAGGGGCAATATCATGTAAAATTAACTTTTTGGAGTTTTATATTATGTTATAATGTTATACTCTTGTTAAAAACATGCCCAAAGCCTTGCTTTGACTCATTCATGCATGTTTGAGAAATCCTTTAGTGTTTTTAGGCAGCCATCCTGAGGAGCAAAACGACAGGTGAGGACTAGAAGCCTTTTGGGACCAGAAACGCCCATGGGGCGTGTCTTTAAGCCGAACTTCCTCATGGCGGAGCCAAAGGCCAATGTTATGTGTTTCTCAGGCATGTAGTTCAGTGCTATACCAAAATCAAGTAACTATGTCACCTTCAGGGTTTTTATCTATAAATCAAAAATAAATTTGACTTTGCATCATAGCCGTTTCTAAACACCTTGAACTTGGCCTCTGCTCTTAAAGAACATCATTCGTCATGCCCATTTCTGCACGTCATCACAACAGCTTCATGCCGTTTACAACCTGTAGCGTTGCAGAATATTTTGTTGAAATAATAATTTTTAAAAAGCAGCAACATTATACAATATCTGTTTAGGAAAATGGCAACTCCAATTTAACTTTACTGTTGGACCAGAAAGTATGTTTTCTGAAGAACCGGAGTCAGTAGAGAGGCAACGTTTCAGCTTGGTAAGATATCTCCCAGTCATCCTCACATACACATGTTAGTGCAAAGCAGATGTATTTATTTATTTATTAATATGGTGTGAGTCAGCTAAAGAACACAGACCGTAATAAATTTACGAATGCTAATCAGAGATAGACCGAACAACAACGATGCAAACAAAACAAAGTGAGTTGTTTTGCAGCTTACYAGATAAGTGTTCGCGTACCTCTGAGTGTTGGATTTGCATCGTCTTTTAGTAATAATCTTGTTATTCCACTGTTAAATTCCCTTTTATTCAAAAAACTATCACCTGTAAAGTGGCTCGCACAAATATAAAAGTAAAAAAAAAAAACAATTTTGTCTGAGGGTTACTTCCAAAAATAAAATAAAACCATTCCTTTAGAACCGTGCCATCCTTGGCATCCAAAAATACATTTCCTCAAAGGCATTTTTTAATCTGAAAAGGACTGGACTGAGAAGWGTTACAAGCTCAGCAGACTTGYGGTTTCACCAGGTATTTGTTTGCAAATTGTTGCTGCTGATAGCCTGCTGGAGTCATGGGGGAGATTCGCTCTATGATGCAGAAGCTTGGCTTGGAGACCACAGCCCAGAGGACGAGCTGCACCTAAAAGACGGTTCTAGGGCCAACCAGTCGTTTTTGTTTTCCTGAATGGCTGCCTCAGGACAGTACAGGATTTCTTTAACATGAATAAAAAAGTTAAAGCAATGCTCTGTGTWTGTTTTTRATGAAGAATCTGAAGTATTTTCATCTGAATCCTGAGAGCCAGCTGTCGGTTCAGGTTCATACTGGCATTGTTATTTATATCTTTTACTCCCACAGTGTTCTGGCATTTCTTCAGATTCAAAAAAAAAAAAGTCTTCTGCTTCCATTTTAAATGATAAACAGGAGGACAGTAACCAGGTTTGTACTGTAGGTTGTTCACCGTTGTTTGGAAGGTAGCGGTGGTACAATATGTGTCATTTCCTGTGAGGGGAACCCCGCCCCTAAAATAACTACACTTACGCATTTAGAGATTTAAAAAAATGCAAAATTTTCAAGTAATAGGCTTGAAAAAAGGATACCTAGGATGTTTTATGTATGTGGTTTACTAAATGACACTCAGGTTATATAAATCTTTGGAGATTTGATTTCATTTCTTCTTTAACATTATAAAATAAAGCTCAAAAAGTTGATTTTACAAGATACAGCGGGAAAAATAAGTATCGAACACGTCACCATTTTTCTCAGTAAATATATTACTAGAGGTGCTAATGACATGWAATTTTCACCAGATGTTGGTAACAACCCAAGTGATCCATACATACAAAGAAATCAAACCATAAATGTCCAGAAATGAAGTTATTTGTAATAATGTGGAATGGCACAGGGAAAAAGTATTGAACACACTTACTGAAATTTATCTAATACTTTGTACAAAAGCCTTTGTTGTCAATGACAGCTTCAAGACGCCTCCTGTATGGAGAAACTAGTGGCATGCATTGCTCAGGTGTGATTTTGGCCCATTCTTCCACAAACAGTCTTCAAATCTTGAAGGTTTCGTGGACCTCTTCTATGAACTCTGATCTTTAGTTCTTTCCATAGATTTTCTGTTGGATTCAGGTCATGTGATTGGCTGGGCCATTCCAGCAGCTTTAGTTTCTTTCTCTGAAACCAACTGAGAGTTTCCTTGGCTTTGTGTTTGGGCTCATTGTCTTGCTGAAATGTCCAGCCACGTTTCATCTTCATCATCCTGGTAGATGGAAGCAGATTTTTATCAAGAATGTCTCTGTACATTTTTCCATTCATCCTTCCTTCAATTATTTGAAGTTTGCCAGTACCATATGCTGAAAAACAGCCCCACACCATGATGTTCCCACCTCCAAACTTCACTGTTGGTATGGTGTTTTTGGGCTGATGTGCAGTGCCRTTTGACCTCCAAACATGATGTGTATTCTGGCATCCAAACAGTTCAATGTTGGTCTCATCTGACCAGACTATATTCTCCCAGTATTACACAGGCTTGTTTAAATGTTGTGCAGCAAACTTTAAAGGAGCTTCAACATGCTGTTTCTTCAGCAGTGGAGTATTGTGTGGTGAGCGTGCATACAGGCCATGGTGGTTCAGTGCATTACTTATTGTTTTCTTTGAAACAATCGTACCTGCTAATTCCAGGTCTTTCTGAAGCTCTCCACAAGTGGTCCTTGGCTCTTGGACAACTCTTCTGATAATTCTTTTCACTCCTCTGTCAGAAATCTTGTGAGGAGCACCTGGTCGTGGTCGGTTTATGGTGAAATAATGTTCTTTCCACTTCTGAATTATGGCACCAACAGTGCTCACTGGAACCTTCAGAAGTTTAGACATTCTTCTGTAACCGATGCCATCATTATGCTTTGCAACAATAAGGTTGTGAAGGTCTTGAGAGAGCTCTTTACTTTTACCCATCATCAGATGGTTCTTGTGTGATACCTGGCCATCATTTGGGACTGAACCAGCTGATATTAACTTGCACTGACAAGGGGCAGGCTTGCTTTCTAATTACTGAGAGAGTTCAGCTGGTGCCTTGGCTTTCCATGCCTTTTTACACCTCCCTTTCTTCATGTGTTCAATACTTTTTCTCTGTGCCATTCCACATTATTACAAATAACTTCATTTCTGGACATTTATGGTTTGATTTCTTTGTATGTATGGATCACTTGGGTTGTTACCAACATCTGGTGGAAATTTCATGTCATTAGCACCTCTAATTTACTGAGAAAAATGTTGACATGTTAAATACTTATTTTACCCACTGTGTGGGTGATGCAATACAATACAAGCAAACATTTACTGAGTTTTATCAAAACATAGACATTTATGTAACCAACCAAACTTGGCTAATATGCCAAAAAGAAAAAAAATCAAAATAGAAAATGGCTCTTAGTTTTATTATTGATAAAGAAAACTTGGTCTTTAATACATATTACGGAGCAGGTAACACTGTATAAAACCCAAATTTCTATGACTTCACTTTAGAAACACTTTTTAGTGCTTTAGGCAGTCCAAAAGAGTCTTCTGTGCCAACAAAATTTTATATTCAAGAGACTATTGCTAGTTCACACAATCTCTTTTTATTGACTCTTTTTAAATAAAAAAAAAAGTGACTCACATTATGTATTTTTTTCTCAAAAATATACTTTGTACAAGAAAACAAAACAAAACAAAACAAACATTAGACCCAACAAATAGAAGAAATTAATTTTTTATAAGGTCAAATAAAATGAGATATTTGTTTCAGATCTATATCTTAGAAGTCCTCTTTTACCAAACATATTTTTTTGAGCTTTCACTAAAATATTAAATATTTTAACAAGAAATTCCAGATTTTTTTGTATATATTGCATTTCTGTTTCCACCATACTTGGGAACCTAAAAGCTATATATTGTTAATGTAGTTTAAGTTAAAGAGGAGGTATTGTGCAATATTGAATTTAGATGGTAATTTCAGGGTGTTTAGATAGGCTATGATGTTAAATCAAATATATTTTTGATATATACAACATTTTCAACATCTGAAAGCAACATAGTTACTTGATTGTTGAATAGAATTTAACTATGTGCCTGAAAAATACATAAAACCTCCCTTTTAACACATTTAGAAACATACAGCTCAGAAATAAAATCTTTTAAACAAAAAGGGGTGGGGCTATTGCGCTTGCTTTAAAGAGATTGYTTACATTGCAGTAATAGTTTTCCTATGTTATGCAGTCCTCTGCTGACAGACTGTGAAAGGTTCCTCCCTCCTTATTTGCATGTTCGAACAAAAAGACACATTACGCCTTACAGCCACCGATGTCATTTAAGTTTTAGATACCGGTATATTTGAAAAGTCAAAAAGGTCAAATGTGGCTTAAAGCAAATCTATAATTAGAATTAGAGAGTGATATTTTTTGTTTTGTTTTTTGAGGATTAATTTATTGAATTTAAACTTTAGGTGTCTGTAAATGCCTTTAAACAACAGTAAGTCTTCTGGTCAGTGCCGTTTATAAAATTAACTGTTTTAAATATACATGATAGAGATGAAGAGAAAGAGAGAGTGATTCTAATTACATTTTGTAAAAGTCCTCCAAAAATGTTAGAGAACAGCTTTGGTTTGTGTGTTTTTTTTTAAAATAAGTCTAAATCTGACTGGTTCTRCAGGAAATAAAAAATAACAAGCAGGTGTCAAAGATGTTTTTGTGAAACATAAAGTACTGTATGTTTGTCACACCAGCTTGCCAAGTTATTACTTCAGCAACTGGTTGGATAACACTTGTGTTTCCGTTTGTCTTAAGTAAAAAATATTCTAACTTCTTCAMGTTCTTTCAAAAACCTTACCATCCTTGTAAATGACAGCAAATTTTGGATTTATTTGTCTTACATAATGCACCGTATGCTGAACGTCACTTGAATTTTATAATTTCAGTTCGTAAAGTCTGATAAACAATTGCAGTAAGCTTTTTACATTTATTGTGGGTTGCATTTGTGTCAAAGAATTCAGACACCCTAATATGGTAAAATGGTAAATGGACTGAACTTATCATCAATCATTACTTACTTACAACAAACTTATTACAATCATTATTATCGCTTTATCAAGTCCCTCCAGACCCCAAAGCGCTTTACATTTACAGACATTCACCCATGCGCGCACACACATATGTACAGTGAACTCATTTGCCCCCAAATTTTACCTTGACATTCATTCAAAAAGATAAAACCCTAAATAATTTTGGGGATTTGCATGACTTTTCTCCAACTCCTCATTAGTCAATAACATTTAGATCCAAGTTTGGTGATTTTGTAATGAATAACTTGTTATTGTAATTGTTTACAAATTTACAATACATAAATATTTTATAACACAAGTAACAGCAAGTTAAGAATATCAAMCAAWAAGCATTTATAAATACAAAAGTACATGGCAAATAGTCCGTCTAATTTATACAGAAATATATTAATTGTTATGTAATCCATTGTTAAGTTAATTTGCATACTGTGAGCATTAAATTAAAACATAGTAGGAACAACCGGTTTATGACYCACTTCATCTGAATCACTTCTGATTGTTCCCTAAAGGTATTAGCTTGTCTAATGCTACGTTCACACCGAACGCGTTTTGAGCGGCCAAAAAGCACAAAACGTCTCTCGTTGGACGCACTATTTTCAGACTGAGAACGCACTAGTGTTCAGACCAGAACAAGCAGCAGCAGCGGGATGTGGGAGGAGCGTGTCCTCGACGGGTGAATAAAGATAAAATAAAAGAAAATGGCGTTGATTTATTTACTAAAAAGCAAGCGAACGTTGCGCACAGCAGATAATTAACTCACCAGATGATTAAGAGGCGATTTGTTTGGTTAGTTTCGTCACTCCACAAGCTGCCAGCTGACGGACTTTTTTCTTTTTTTTTTTGGTCCCGAGCAGCTGATCCACATCGGTGCTGACATATCCTGCCAGAAAATCCAACTGCACACGGTCGATTTCAGGTAAAAATCTCCAGTCCGTCTGTTTCGGTTTTCAGTGGGAGATGCATCGAGCGGCGAAAAGTTCAGATATTTGAACTCTGGCGGCGGCTCGGGTGGCGGCAGCTTCCGCAGCACCGCATTCGCGGAAAATGCTCTGCGCCCCTTCCGCCTTCCTTGCGCGCCGCCCAAAAACGTACGTGACATGACGCACGACACCAAGAGGCGCGTCCTCCATAGACTTTGCATGTGAATCGGCCGCTCCTGCTGCTCAAAACGCGTTCGGTGTGAACGTAGCATAACTATGTGGCCCCTGTCATTATATTTGTTTGTGCAGGTGTTGGATTGTTCAGACAGGTTGAAGCCTTAAGTGTTTGACAGGAACCAGTTAGCACACACATTTTACTGTCGTCCCATCCTGAGTGTTAGTGTCAAAATATGCTGTATTTTTGTTTAGTCATGGTTGATGACATAAAATATGCAAATCAAAAATAACGTCACAAATTTGCATAGAGCTCATTGGTTACTCAACCGGTTCAAAGCTATATTTGTAACAATGAATTTGCGTCAATAATACAACAGAGTACACTACATTGTTTTATTCCTCACTGTAGATGGTTTCACCTCTACTGTGTGCTTTCCGGTACAGAGCTCGTTTAGCCTGAAACGAAGAACAAATACCACTTATRGGAACTTGTTGCTGCTGTGAATAAATGGTGTCCTAAGTTTTTCAGTCTTTGTGTTTTGGTTTGTAAACTGTTTAGTATATGGTTTACAATTCTTAATCTGCTGTGTAACATTCTCACACCGTTGGCTGTTTTTGGCATTGTTTATTGTATTTTATCCATGTAGGACTGAAAAGATACATGCTTCTTGGAAGAGAGGGTATTATTATAGTCTGGTGTTTCTCTATGACCCTTAAAATTGTCTTTATGTCAGCTGGTAGGGGAAAACAGAAAAAAGCTAGACGTTTCTCTTTTAAAGGCACCTTTACATTGACGCTCTTTGTCGTTAGAGTCTGTTGTTTCTTAACACAGCATCAAATGAACAAATTGTGGGATGACAATTAAAGAAAATTAAAAATGTAGGCATTCCGACACTAGTCACTCTTTCAAAAACAAACAAACAAACACAAACAAACAACATTTTCATAGATCACATTTGTCTTATATTCCTCACTGTCACTGAGTCGCTAGTTGACTGTTTATCTTTATAAATAAGATTTTAAAAAATACCAAACTGTGTTGAACTGCATTGAGAACTACTGTGCAATTCTAACCTTCATTTCTACAATGCAAGCTCATGTAAAGAGCAAAGTGACAAAAAGTGATTGTGTTATGTCAAATTGCTGAGACCACATTGTAGTTTGGGGTCATGCACTTCATGCCACATGACATATAAGTTGGCTGGAGAGAATTTGTGAACCAGGAGGAGTTCCTTCATGTAACAAGGGTCATGCTTATCAAGTGTTTCAGAGGGGATGTACCATACGAGTGTTTTCACACCCATATGACTACTAGGTTCAAGATTTGCTGCGGCCAAACACATCCCCATATAAGCATCATCAATAGGATAAATTTCCATGGACTTAGACATGTTGTAAATGACYGAAGCGGTGTAGCCAGAAAAAAGGTAACCCCCACCACCACAGTATGGGGGGTATGGGGTTTGCTCGTGCACTTGAGGTGGAATATAATACTTGCTGTTCGGATCTCTATTGGGAAACGCATCTTTGATCAAGTGCCCGGTAAAGAAGTGCTTGCTCCCATTGTTGTCCTTGAGGCTCTGGAGGTACTCTACCATGTTTTCTGTGTGGGCGAAAACATCATCGTCGCCATTCATCAGGAAATGAACATGTTGACATCTTCTGTCCAGCCACTCAAGGAAGAGAATCTGCTTCAGAGTCAGGTTGAAAAAGGATTCATCAAAGTCCCATTGAAGGATGTCGTTGTATTGTTGATGTTCTAGAGCCAGGAGTTTGTTCATTCTCTGTTTCTCAAATCCTGAACCAACCGTTCCTGTGATGAAGATGGTCCGAATCCATTTCCCGTTGTGCGTCCTTTCTTTAGCCCAAGTCTTGCGCAGCACCTCTCTGTGCTCATAGTTCTTAGGGGGGCTTTTAATAACCAGCAAAAGGAAGATATCCTCAGGTTTATTTGGTCGTCCACATTTGTGAGGGAGGTCAAGTATCATTGGGAAACTGCGACAGTGGCGATAGTAAAGGAATGTCTGAATCTGAGGAGACAGCGATTCAAAACCAGAGATATTTGCAACTGAGGTATTTYGTTCACATCTTGAGGGTAAGGGTTCTATTGTAAAGTTGCCATCTTCATCGTCTGCAGCGACGCGTACACTTTCCAGAGTACGGCTGTTAACATTTTGAGAGTCAAAGGGGCCTTCAGTGTCGCTGATGTAAGCAAGCATCAGAACGAGGCCAAGCAGCATGGCCGTTGTGGCGCAGACGTTTTTTAACGTTGACATTCTAAAAAGAAAACAAAAAAAGAAGATGAAAACCATTGTGTTATTTCCATTGTGTAGAAGTAGGTATTATATTTCTGTTTTTGACATACTTTGAAACCTAAAAGCTACATATTGTTTCTGTACTTTTACTTAACATGGTTCACAAACATTCAGCTCAAATGTAGAATATTTAGCACGAAAAGGGGTGGGGCTATTGTTAATGCTTTAAAGAGATTGTTTAGATTGCAGGAAGTTTGTTATTTGCTATGTCATGTTGTCCTCTGCTGACACACTCTGAAAGTTCCCTCCCTCCATGTTGGCATTTTCAATCAAAAACACACAGGCCACAGATGTCGCTCTGGATCTACCGGTATTTCGGGTGACTGGCATTTAAAGTATTTTGTATTTTTTCTATGTTTTCGCTTTACATTTTACAGTGAAAATTTTAAGACTTATGAAGATGAAAGGTCAGTAAGGTGAAATTTGGCTCAAAACAAATCTATATTTTGTTAATGCTTTTTTTTTACCTTTTTCTTTTTTGAGGATACAGTTGTTGAATTAGAACTTTAACTGTCTGTGGATTATTTCTAAACTAAATACTGTCAAAAGGGTGTAAATGTATTTAAGAAACAGTAAATTCACAAATCAGTGCAATTTATAAAACTAACTTTTTAATTATACATGATAGTTGTTATCTGTCAAAGAAGATTAAAAAAAATCTAAAGCAATTACATCCTGTAAAAGTCCCCCCAAGATGTAAGAGATCATTTTTGATTAACTTTTTTTTAAATAAATCCAAATCTGACTATTAAAAAGCAGGTGTCTGCGATGTTTTTGGATACTTAATGTACTTTTGTCACACTAGTTATTATGATACTTCAGCAACTGGTCGGATTGCACATGTTACCGTATGTCTTAATTAAAAAATATTGTAGCTTCTTGAGATTATTTCATCTTTCCTCCTTCTGTTTGACAGCAAATTTTAGATTTATTTGTTCGTAATGCACTCACTTACATTTTGTTTAAGTTCATACAGGCTGTTTTTGTGGACAACATTTGTAACTTTTGCACTCTGGAAACAACCTTAAAAACAATTTTAGGT
>NW_013952402.1:9236119-9238197 GCF_001266775.1 Austrofundulus limnaeus | reverse complement strand
GGGTTGAGAATCACTGTTTGTTATCTGATTATTATTTACAAAGAAATGGCAAAGAATTAATGGCTTCTAGAGGCAATACTAAAAACCATAAAACTGAGTCAAAATTATTTTTTGAAAATGTCTCATCAAGCTCAGAGAAGCTCTTGAGGTGTTGGTCAACATTTAAAGCAGTGAATTTTTAGATGTTTCCCTGATTTGACACACCTGGTTTGAATGAATGAGTGATTAACAATTTTCTGAAGACCTGCTGAATAGCAGGGAAACAAGTAAAACTCGCTGGATAGGGATATTTGAGGACCAGGATTGGGAACTGTGGTGGAACTAATACTTTTAGGTTCAAGCCAGTTGAACGTTGACCTTGTATCAAATCTTGCTAAGATGACATAATGGTGTTTGTTAATACCATGTATGTGACTTTTGTGTTTTGATGGCAGAAAAAACACGTCAATAACAAATAATACAGTATATATATATATCAGAAAGTCACTTGAGTTCATGATAGTTCATCCCTCTTTACCAAAGGGGGAAAAATAACCAAAAAATAAATAAATATGAGACAGGGATAACTCAAGATTTTTATCTTCCGGTCAGACCTTGATGTTTTGAATGTTTTGTTTTTCCATAAAATCATTTCAGTTTTGGTTATTGTCCAAAAAGCYACCATTTTTACATTTTCACACACAAACAAACTGAAGAAATCCAACAGTAAAGTGAATGAAAGCACATAAAATGTAAAATGTAAAAAGCTCCATGAACGAATAAATCTAAATTAAACCATGTATAATTGTGCAGTAAATGCCTCCATAAACGAATACATTTAAATTAAACCATGTATAATTGTGCAGTAAATACCTCCTCATGCTGGTAAAGTGATGGGGACTGCGTGGAAGTCCTGTTGGTTCGTCACACAGTGACAGTCTTCTGATGTGCGGCAGAGCCTTGTTAAGACTGATAGCTTCTACCTGTTCACTATTTATTTCACCTCAGTGGCTTAGTGGCGTGTTAAACCGGTAGAACAAGAATGCCTGTGCTGGAAAGACCACACAGTATTCTGGTAATCCAATACCAGCATTCCTAATGTGCAGATCTTGACAAAAGCATGTATTTTCCTCCCTTTCATGCATCAGCATTTTTGTTACTGCAAACCAGTAAAACACATTTACAGTATGTGTTTATGTCAAAAACACCTAGTGAGCTTAATGACATGGAACTTAAAGATAATGTAACTTTACATACTAACACATAACCCATTTTATTGTTCAGAATTAAAAAAATTGTTATCTTGGTGTTAAAATGATTGGTTGAGATATCAWAACAACCCTAGCCTTCTAAACCCAGATTGGTAACCCTTCAGTAACAAAACTTTACAGTTTGCTAACAGAAATACTTGAGTATAAGTATGGGCAGGCATGTGATTCTGATGGTTCGATGAACAACAAAAAATATCGACAACTTCTGAAAACAATCGCCTAAGTAATTTTTTTCGAGTTGGTCAGGAATCTTGTGGAATACTTTTGGTTACGTTGTTTCCTGTACAACTTGGAAAAATAAAATCTTGTCATCATTTTTACAAGGTGATGATATTATGGTTTAGCTGTTTTGCAAATACAATTTAAAAATACTATTTTGACGTGAGTTTGATAAAACTTAAAGTTTAAACCACTGATCAAGACGATTTGCCATTATTAAAAWGTGTATGTTTCTGTTATTGTGTCAAAAAGCTTTGTGTTGTGTTCTAGACAGTGGCGCCCGCTGAATTTTTTTTTCGGGGGGGGGCACTAAAAAACCAGGGGTGGCACACCAAAACTAATATCYATAACAGAAATGTTATGATGTGGTTGTAAAATTGACAATTTAAAAACTGTGGCAATATAAAGCTATGGATTTGCCAATAGATGTTTAATTTGTAATTTTTACGGATATTATTATTGATTTTGTGACATTCAGAGACAAAAAAACAAGAATCCAAACTATCTGCACTTCCGCAGCAGTTATTTCTAACCTGTCCTGTATCTTTACACATGGAGTACCATAAACTGTCCTTACAATCTTACATATTTCACTGGCATCAGAAGTAC
>NW_013952402.1:9229616-9235898 GCF_001266775.1 Austrofundulus limnaeus | reverse complement strand
GTATAAATTACAAGATCACATCAATATTATTATTTCTTCTAGATTTAATATTTTGCATGTTCAGACAAAGCCATGGCTTTTGTCTAAATGCTACATCTTTAGCTATTTCTTATTAGCATGCTGAAGACTTGTTCATTTTCCATAGGATGACAGTCAGTAGAAATCTTGGTTCGCTGTATTTCCATTTAATCTATTCAAAGCATCTAAAACCTGACAATGTTTATGGTTCACCAGTCTTATATAATCTCTGGTCATGCGTATGTGTTTGTTGATGAAACTAACATTTATTGTGGATCCCCCCCCCAAGAAATCACGATTTGTTTTATAAACTTCCATGCATGTKGGTGAGAGCCAGTTACAGGTACATCGCGTGCAGATGCTTTGCTCTATCATCCATCTGTGATGATTCAGAGTTTCTATAAGTTGACATAACAGGAACATCCTTTGTTTCTTTAAACAACAGATTGAAGTGGGTTGTGTTGACGTAAGATTTGACACTACTGGGAAAATGACTTGTAATATGTTGGGAAATTCTATTTTAGTCAAATATAATTCATTACAGTTGGTTTTAATGTCATAAAATTTCCAATCTATTGACCTTTTTACTGATCTGATAGTTTTCCGATTAGCGACTGAAACACTGGAATTTAATTAGTTTTTCTGACCTTTGAAGTTAAGTTAAAATATGTGATTTTAATCAGCTTTGCTTTTATTTGTTTCTCTCATTAGGTGTATCTCATCAACGTCACGTACTCAGACTCCACTTCCCATGTCATCTACAGGAGATACAGCAAATTCTTTGACCTGCAGGTATGTTACAAAATAACAGATTTCGTTTTGGCTGAGGTCAGTGTGACCTTCTGAAGCGTCTCTCTGCTCAGCTGATGTAGGCGCAGCAGTGAAAGGGCTCCTTTAGGATGCCTGTGCAGAAATAGGAAAATTGGGGAAATCCAGTCACCAGATTCAGGAAAAGCATGACCTCAGTTAGAATGCAGAATGCTGCATGGGGCTCAGTCCTCAACACATTCTTTTGTCTTTTTTTTTCTTTTTTACCCAAATGCATCCAGGAAAATAGCTGCAATTCCTGGACCTGAACCTAATGCATGTGACACTTTGCTGTTGGGATCATAATCAATCCATCCTTCTGTGTTGCCCTAAATTTGAAATTTTAAAGCTTTCCTAGAATAGCGAGAACTTTTCTTTGTGAAAAAAAAAAAAAAAAAACAGTTTCTGGCTTTTCTCTGATAGCCTCCCTTCCAGACTTGGTTCTGCACTTTTGTGACTCTGATGAGCTGGTTGCAGGAAACGCTTTGTTCTCTGGTCTCTCGCTAATAGCCAGGAAAATTCAGCCCTGGCCTGTTTGATTGAAACAGAGCTCCTCTCCTGACTGTGTAAACATTAGTCATGTCCACAGAGTTCCCTGCTGCTGATGTGTGTTTGTCTGGCACTGGTAATCCCTGAAGAACAACAGTCTGCAGCTGTCCATACAAAATAGATTTTTCCCCCTCCTACATGAACTTTATTGTATGATTTCTTCAAATGCAGGAAATTGATGAAAATAATCTAATTCCTGTTATTTAATCAGTAAGTACATTTACACACGTCTGGTTAATTTACAAAAATGCCAGAGATTTAACTCCCAATCATGTTATCTGAGTGTTTTTCTTGAAAATTTAATGGTAAAACTATTATTTCAAACCATCCATTTATTGCAGAAATCATTATTTTGTGTGTGTGTTGCACCTTGCACTAATTATTGCAATTTAAATATGTGATGTGGATGTGATCTACATCAGTTTATGGATAATGGTAAGATGAATCAGAAGCTAGATTGGGACCTTGTTTGCATTAATGAAGGGGTTGGCTCTAATCTGTCATGATGAGCTAAAAAAGGCAAAGCTCTCAACTTACTGGTCCATCTACTGTACATTCCAACCCTCACCTATGATCAGGACAGAAATAGAGTGCCAATTGCTCACCTTAGTAGTAAAGCGAGGAGCCTTATTGTCAGGGGGAGCTTGGAGTAGAGCGGCATTGAAAAGACTTGAGGTGGTTCAGATGTCTGATTAGAACCTGGTTGCCTCCCTTTGGAGGTTTTCTGGTCATGTCCCACTGGGAGTAGAAGGGCAAATCTAGTTCTGCTAAAGGGATCTTGTATTTACTCTGGTTTAAGAACATCTTGGGATCCCCCAGGTGGAGCTTGAGAGAATTAGTGAGGAGAGGGATGGCCTTATTGACCGACCACAGATAAATGGCAGAAAATGGATAGTAGGGGTGTAAATCACCAGCTTTATCACGATACGATATTACATCGATATGTTTGGATGACGATTCRCTATTTCTTGATATCACAAAGTCTGTCASGATATGATTTMWATTCAGATCAATTCACATGTCTGTAATCGATAAAATGCGATATCATWTGCCCATCTAACACAATGACTGTGTTAGATGGGCATATGATATCGATTCCCATCGAGCATATGATGACGATATAGATCGATATTTTCATTTTGCCTCGATATAACTGAATCATAAGCCATTCAAATCGATATWTCGATATAGATCGATGTATTGTTACACCCGTAATGGATAGATGGATAGATTTTGGATAATGTAAAAATATATCAAGGTGAAYAAAAATGACACAGTAATGAATTGCATTGCACCATGTCTTTTTAAGATTCAAATAATCTCAAGCAAAAGTTAATWTTCTGTGCCTTTTCCCCCAATACCTTTTAATGTGTCATTTGCTTTTCATTTGATAGAAATAATTTTGAATATGTGTATAAAATTTACATTGGTCAGCTACAGTATTTTATTTAGAGTCTTCATAGCAAAGGTAATGTTTTTATACTGTATTAAAGGAGACATATTTTGCTTTTAAATCCTTTTTTATTTATTTAAATCATTCAGTTGTGGTCTGGGACTGCAATGCTTTGGTTTTAAATCCGCCCTTGTTGTAACTCCACAAGCCCCTAATTCACTCCTTTTCTAAGGTGTGTCTCATATCAACTTGTTTTGATGCTATCTTTTTAAATTCAAACGTGGCACTTCACACCCCGCCCCCCTCCAGCTTTCAGACCGATCCATTCTAGTTTGGTAGCAGAGGTACAACTATCAAGTGGCCCAGAAATCCTTTATTTGCAAATTAATTAAAAGATGTCAACAACAGAAGATTTATCCACCCAGCCTTACATGTTGGAGCCGGAGTCCTAGAAGTCCTGACCTTATTTGACAGTTCTGCTGCAAAACCTGTGACGCATAGTTTAAAAAAAATCATAGAAAATAGAGAAAACTGTACAGGTTAAAAAATATGATCCAAACAGAAAAAAAAWATATCTACACAACACTGGGAGAGACTAAACTAAACGTTTCTGCACTCCTAGAGACTCCAAGTACACAACTAAATATATTTAACGTCTGAAAAATGGATTTTGCATGATATATCACCTTTAACAAAATGCTGAAAACATGCATCATTTTAGAGCAGTTTTTAAAAAAAAATCATAAAACCAGGCTTGACTTAAAAACAGCATCAATAATCAGTCAGTGCTTTACATCTTGTTTTATAAAACTCTTCGACAACGATCGGCAGGCTGACTGTTTGTCTTTTAAAGATGGGAAATCAATTTTTATTGCTCTGTGGTATTCCAAAGCTGCACTTAGTGTTAATGCTTCAGACCTCATATATTGCAACTAGCAGAATTCATAATGACTCCTTTGGTAGCAGTTAATATTAATAATAACAACATTAAWAATAGTTATATTATAAAGACCACATCATTGTTTTATTGGAGCTTTTGAGCACACACACATTTAAGGCTCTTTTTAAAAGGCACCTCACTCAAGGACTGAGATGCTTCATCTGTGATGTATGAACGATCAGAGAGCTAAAGGGCGGACTGGTCTGCACAGCCATTTCGTCGAGCTGTTTCATGAAAGAGCCTTTGTTCTTTGCAGCAGATTAGTGCTGAGCCTGACCATTCTTAAGCATAATTCCTAAAGGAAATGGTTTTGACCTCTGCATGTTTGACGTGAGCAAAAGTGGACTGGTSAGTGTGCCAGACTTGTGAGGTTTTTCCTTCTGTCACCCTTTAACCTCAGTGGATGTAGCACAGAGTGCCACAGGAGGGTTGTGAATTGTGCAAGCTGGCCTGGTTTCCTTTTTGGACACAGGCTACTTCAAAAATGCCTTGGTCATCATTTATTTTGGATGGTAGAATCATACGGGTATCAGCTCTGCTCTGTCTGTGTTACCATTGTCTGACCTATCTTCTTGATGAATGTTAGGGGTTTAAAATGGTGTTTTTAAGCAAAAGGTACAGGCTGATGTTTSAACCTATAGTTAAGAATAGTCTTTAAATTCAAATGTTATTGAAAAGATGACACTGCCCTCTTTACTCTTACACTTCTGATGAAAAGGTCTGAAGCTGACCCAGCAGACCTACTTCACTAACACACTCCAGTTGCTGAGTGAGATATTTGGATTTGTTATAATAGTAACAGCTAGGGATGGGTACCAAATTTGATACTTTTATAAGTACCGACCTTATTCTGTTGGTACTGAARTAATGCATTGGTTTAGGCACTGATTTAAATTACATACACATGGAATAGTCTATAGAAGTAGTAAAGATTGTTAAATGTGACTGTTTTGCTTAACTTGATTTCGTAAAGTAGATACATGCCTGAACACAAATTCAACACATAAATAATGGTTTATCRTCATGAGTACAGTATTATTTTTGTCTAGAGGCGCGACTCCCAGAGAGTAGAAACCCCTTCCTGATGACGTAATAAAATAGGCGGGGTCATGCCTGGAAGTGCTCTGTTATCTGAAACCACTTCAGAGCTCCGTCTGAACTTAGCTCGAAAGCCTCACAGCTCCTGGAGTAAAACTCACCGAACAGGCCGCGTCTGAATTATCTGGTGAATCAGTTATCTTGTGAGCACGACGTTTGCTTGTTCAAAGTAAAAGTACCGCCACTTTCTTTATTTCATCTGCCATTAAACAGAGACCGGCAGAGGGAAACAACAGAGGCTCTTCCCGACAGTCTGAACGTGTCTGACCTGAAAGAGCACAAGCAGCCAACTTGAAGTGTTGGACKCGTTTTGGATGCTCAAAACGTAGCTTGAATACCTTTTATTTATTTTAACTCCATCCCCTTTTTGCTTATTTGATTTAAACTCATTTGTCTTCCATGGACCTCCATCACAGAATTTTTCTAGCAGGGAAATGACGTCAGTAGAAATACATTGGAGCTGGATTTTAATTTGTGCAATAAGAAAACACTGCGTTAGTTGTTTTCAAGAGTTTTCACTTTAAAGAAATTTGTTMAACAACTGATGTTACAATACAAAGAGTTGGATGTTGTCTTGATATTTGTTAAATTTTATATATTGAGAAATAAATATGTCAAATTAAAAAAAGTTTATTATTAGAAAGACAATACACACATAGTACCGAAAATTGGTATCATTGAGTACCGGTATCGATTATCAGCCAGGTATCGGATATTGGTCCCAAATTGATACAAATGTCAAACGTACCCATCCCCAGTAGCAGCTGGTATTGAATTGCAAGCCTCAAACAAAATTGAGCAACCAGAAGAATTTTGAAAAGCTTTCCAACTTTCTATTCCATTTACAGTATGTTTTTATCACTGTACTTCTGGTCTGTGTCTGAACATGTTACTGTTGTGTTGTCCAAACAAGAGCAGTTACTCTTTGGTTCCTCTGCAGKGGCTCTATGAAGCTTTGACTTGTGGCTTTWTGCTCAGAACAGAAAAGKCTGGCTTTAGCAGTTTTCCCATCAATTTGTTTGCAATTATATGATCAGTAATAYATGCTAATTAGATCATGCTAGTAGCCTGTTAGCCACTTCAATAATTCAACTTTGAGCCTTTACCAGGCTCTTTCTCTTAAATCCATCAGGTTAACCTTCAAGTCTAGCCTGGCCCTTGCCTTCCTACGCAGTTCCGCTCAATTCTAGTTTCCCTTCACTGCTCCGTCTGGGATTTCTCCCATAGACAAGGATTTCGCTGGCAGATTTTTAGCTGAACCAATCAGAGAACAGAACGTTGATTTTCTGCGCATTGTCTGCTTGTAGTTTATTTTACCTGGGCCAATCAGAGAACAGAACGTTAATTTTCTGCGCATTGTCTGCTTGTAGTTTATTTTACCTGGGCCAATCAGAGAACAGAACGTTAATTTTCTGCGCATTGTCTGCTTGTAGTTTATTTTACCTGGGCCAATCAGAGAACAGAACGTTAATTTTCT
>NW_013952402.1:9226990-9229606 GCF_001266775.1 Austrofundulus limnaeus | reverse complement strand
GACAAAGCCGCAGCTCTCATTTACAGCCGTCTCGTTCGGCTCGGTACTTCTTTCATCTCAGTAGGGTTGTTTACAGCAGTGGTTCCCAAACTTTTTATCTTCTGACCCACAAAATATTCATGGCAAAAACTTGTAACCCCAAATATTACTGGTCTGAGTGCACAAACGTCATTAATAACCCTAAAAACACAGGCTTTTTGACAATCTAAACAGCTTGTACACACATATAAATACTTGTATGTCTAAAAATGGCTGAATTATGGTTAATTTCTTAATTTAGCTATGATGGCCATTTTGGATTATTGATTTGGCTTCACCTTGTGTTGGGGATCTTTCTCAGCTACCACACCAAATTACAGCCCGATATATCTTATAATAGCCACGTTATTGCAGTTTAAAGTAGCTTTGGTGGCCATCTTGAATTTTAATTTAGCCTTCAGAGTTTGACAAAGCTTGTTCTCAGCTAATACTATACCAGTTTTCAGCTTTGTATGTCTGAAATGGCTGAATCATAGTCTTATATAAAATAAGCTTTACCAGTTAGCTCTAGCAATCAAAATGTGTTGGGTTAGCTCTCAGCTACCAGCACACCATATTCCAGCTTCGTATGTCTCAAAATGACTGAGGCCATTTGCAATGCATTCCCCTACTCTCTCTTTCAACTGGGCAAGCCCTAATTAGAAATGATAAATGCCTGCATAGTTCAGTTGCAGTTTTTAATAAATTTGGTATAAACTATACACATTATTTTTAGTGTTTATATTAATATGATCTTTTGTTTTGTCCTGAAGTGTAAAAATAAAAATAAATGTTACAATCCACTACATATTAGTTTTATAACATCACCTCCACTGGCCATAAAGGCCCCTCTTTAACAAACTCTAAGTGGCCCACAGGCCACCAGTTGATAATCACAGTTGTAGCACATTTTGCAGCTCAAGACACATTTTATTAGTGAGCCAAGGGTCAGAAGTGGCTTTTTTGACTGTAAAAGTTGCAGACCATAAAGTTTGTGTTTAAGTTTTTGCACCAACACCAATCTGTTTCAGATTATTTGTAAATCTGTTCTGAAACAGTTGAGATCTGCACCRAGATCGCTGTGCAGTAAACAACTATAAAGTAGGCGTCAAATAACAACCCTGAAATGGAATCAGATTGTTTTCCTACTCACACATTCCTCCTGACATCCCCCGGTCTCAGATTCCTTTCAGAAGAGTTTCTGTCTAATTACAAATTCAGTCTTTGTTTTTTCTTCTTTCTCATCTGACTGCAGTTGATTAATGAGTAAATGATAAAAAAACTGATAATCATTACTGTTTAGCAAAGCTACTTTGCCTTGTTCTGTCATTTTAATGCTCACKGTGTGTTGAATTCATTGGTTCCCAGAATTTATTCATAACACACATTTTGCAGAAAGAGGCAGTAAAAAAGGATTACATCACAGCACCTGTTCCTGCACAGTTTATTTTCCCAGCGGGCAAACTGCAATTTAATTCACTGGAGTTTCCTGGAAAGAACCTAGAAGGAAAATGTAGAGTAATTACAGCGACTCCCATTCCCAAATCCTCGAAATGAAAGACATATAAACTGCGAGAATTATTTTCCGTCAGTTTGTGTTCCAAAGTTGTCCAGTTGTTACCATAGAAAAAGTTTTCACACCTGTCCTGTGGGTCTGTGATCATATCCAGACAGGTCCTTGAGGGGATGATTTTATCCTTGGTTCAGGATGAGAAGACCCTCTGTCAGCGTTGTGTGAATGTTCCCATTTTAGAGGGAGTGTCAGGCCACTTTCAGCTGGGAAGCTTCATGTGTCACATAAACAATCAAGGAGGTTATATAGAACAGCTGGAGCGCTCAGAAACCATGTGACCATGTGATCGACTGGTGAAGCTAACGGCTAACGCAAAATGGTCAAGAGTCTGGATTTTCCATTACTGTACATGTTGACAACAGAGCAGAAAGGACTGACAATGTAGAAATCATAAAAACTATTAATAATAATATCAACCCAATTATTATTAATATTTTACAGTTTATATAATCTATTTAGTGTTTTAAATAATGCCAGAAAAGCTGTTTGTTATGGATTTATTAACAGAAGATAAACAGGAAAACATCTCATTTCACAACACAAGTAAGCAGATTTGATCTTATTTAGCTCAATGTGATCTGAGCAGAACATAATGTAAAAGTTTAAAATTAAAATAATCTTATAAAGTCGATATAATCACTGTTAGTTATTGAACTGGTTAGCAGATATTAGCTTGTGAAGCATATATACAGAGTTTAGCACTGTTGAATCGTGCTACAATTGAACACAAACCATTAAATATTACTTTGTCCTCTGATTAATATTTAGACCTACAGAGTGTAAAATAATATTATAAATGTGAGAATTTTTAGGTCTTAGCTAGTGGAGCATTTATACAGAGTTTAGCTCTGTTGAATCATGTTACAATTTAACACAAGCCATTAAATATTACTTTGTCCTCTGATTAATATTTAGACCTACAGAGTGTAAAATAATATTATAAATGTGAGAATTTTTAGTCCTGATGCATCTCAGTAATCCAGGTAAAAAATCAAAAAGAAAAAAATTGTATAGGTCTTCTGGAT
>NW_013952402.1:9216312-9225997 GCF_001266775.1 Austrofundulus limnaeus | reverse complement strand
GGTATATATTTGCTGTTTTACATGATTGTTGAATGAAATTAACATATTAATTTATTGTAAAAAATATTACAGATAGTTTGTGAAACAGATCCAGTTGGGCTTGCTGTTTATCTATTAGTTTCTATGGAGGCTGTGAGCTGTTGCCCTGTTAGGTCTCTGTTTCTGCTCCTCCATRCTAACAGTGGACGAWATGGGCGGGGCTCAGTCTAGTGTTCCTMTTCAAGTYTATGTACAGTTTCCAACGTATTGTTAAAACAACAGGAATATTTGGACGTTTCACCCCTCACTATAAAACTTGCTCCCATTTTAAAGAAAATTTGTCTGGCTTGTGGACATTTTTTGAGTTTTTTCCCTTTAAGTTTTAAAAGCGAAAGACTAATTTTAGTAAGGTCAAATTTGGTATCCTGCATATTTGTTGGTTTGGTTAGCCAAAACTTTTCTTGATGCTCAGCTCTTTGCTTTGCCTCAAAACACAATGCTGACTGTGTGCGTGTTTTTTTTTTAAAGGGAGCTCACAAGAGACTCGTTCAACCTGAAAGAGACTCATAGATTTAACAAGGTCAGCAGAGGAACCACAAAATGAGAAACCAAACCACTTCTTACAGGAGGAGTCCTACAAACACCTCCTACAGGCCCAGACAGACTGGATCCAGCTTTCACCGCCGAGCTTGTCTCTGTTTGTCCACCTGGTTCTCTTTGGCTCAGGCTAGACTGAGACGAGTCTCACGGTCCCCTCCTTGCATGTGCTTTAGCTCGACGCTGTTTGCCGCTTGACGGAGCACATCTGGAAAAAGGCAAAGCGGAACGTACATAGGCAGGGCTGCATTTGGCGTTCGAGCTCCGCGTTACTTCTGTCATGGGAGTCATTTATTGAGAAAAGAAACTAGAAGTTTGGTTGCAGACTTACAGTATATGTGACACATTCCTCTCATTCATCAAAGTAAATACCTAACGTGTTGTAAGTGAAGGGTGAACACATTCATGACTGAACAGAAACATGATATCTATCTGTGACTCAATCAGTCTACATTTACCGGTAATGTTATTTCAGCATTCAGTTTTTTTTTAAAGCTCGCTAAGATGAGTTTTTGAAGATTTAGATAAGATAATGCTTGTTTGGTGAGCCAGTTGTCAAACTGAAAATATTTGAAGGCAGCTGACTCTGCTTCACAGATGATATCTATGATTTCTATTTAAAGGGGACAAGTCCTGCAAAAAGTACTTTTCTTGCAATTAAAAGMCTTTTTTRTGTACTTGTCTCTAGGAGTGCAGAATATTTAGTCTCTCACGGTGCTGCATAGATACATTTATGTTCTGTTTGGGTCATATTTTTCCAAGGGTGAGTTTTTTCCTATTTTTTATTACGTTTTYTGAACTACTACATTACAGTWTTTGCGACTGAACTGCCAAATAAGATCTGGACAGCATCAAAATGAGTTGATTTGAAACACAACTCAGAAAAAGGGATGAAAGAGGGGCTTGTGGAGTTACAATAAGGAGGAACTGAGACCAAAAATATTGCAGTTCCACTTTAGACCCCAAATGAATGGTTTAAATTTAAAAAAATAAGGATTTAAAAGCCTGATTTGTCTCCTTTTATGGCAGTGACAGAAAACACTTTTTCCTGCTTTTTTCAATAAATGTATTTGCTAGACTTTTAAACAGTTCACATGAAATATAATTTAAAGCTTATAGTAACTAGAAAATGTTTTTTGAATCKTGCTATTTGTCGTGTCATTTATTGATCTGTTCTTTACAGATGCGAATCCTCGACAAATTCCCAATTGAGGGAGGACAGAAGGACCCCAAAAAGAGAATCATTCCTTTTTTGCCAGGTGATGAACATTAGTACCTGCATATTTAGTTTGACTGTCACTATTATCCGTTTTCAGTTTCATAAGCTACTGCAGGGTTTGGGTTTTCTGTGAGACCTTTGGAAACTGCTGTTTGTTGGTTCTCCTACACTCTCCATCGCATGGCCTACCACGCCGCATTGTTTTATCAGCTTCCATATGCCGCCCAGGCCAAATCAGTTTGTGGTCAGCCATGTCAGTAGGAGGTTACAGCCTGAGAAGGATTTGTCTTTTCTGATGAAGTCTTTGTGAGCCAGAGCAGAGGAGAGCAGTGAAGAGAGAGCCTTTGTTGTGGCTCGAGCCTGGTCTGTGTCGTGTGGAGCTCTCAGCTCAGCGTGGATTTAGCTGTGTTCTTTTAGCTGCAGAAAATAAAGAGGCTGCTATAGTGGAACTCAGTGAAGGGGGTTAAGTGGTTTGTGTGGCGGTCTCGTAATTCTGAGGCTGCAAGTTTGAGCCCAGGTGGTTTTCAGTAAGGGCATGCAGCTTAAAACAACTGCTAAACGTAAATGCAAATTCACTTGCTGTGGTGACTTCTGGAGCAGCTGAAATAAGAACAATTRTGAAATTAAAGCTATTAGCTATTACTCAAATTTATTATAGTCAAAATATTCCTTGAGATGATCTTTTTCCATCTTTTTCTTCCACATATTTTTTTCGGCGTGCATCTCGTTCTGCAAATTTTGTGCTAATTCGACAATTCATGAGTCAAAACTTTCAGCTTCTTCAGGACATTCCAGCTATGACTTTTGGTATTTTTGTATACTTTTTAGCCCTTTAGGCCACTTTTTTGTTCCAACTGAAAATGAATGGAGCCGTCTTCAACATCCTTCAAACACTTCAAAATAGTTAAACCTTTCCTGCACTTTTCACATTTTCTTCTGGCTATGCATTTTGTTTTTACTCTTTTGTACTAATTTTAGCTACTTTCAGCTTCGTTTTTGATAACTTTAGCTTTTTTCTGCTTTTCAGCTATTTTTATGCCTTTTTTTAGCTAGTCTGTTAATTAAATTTTTTATGCTTCTATCTTTTTCTGTCGGCTAATGTAGTCGTTTTAATCTTCTTTTAGCTGTTTTCTACAATTTAAGCTACTTTTTAGCTATTTTCAGCTAATTGTGACTTTTTCAGCTAAATTAACCTTTTTGTGATCATTTCAGCTACAAAAAAAGTACTATTCATAGTAACAGGACTCAATAAAACTTTTATGATAATAGTAGGTTAATAAATGAGCAAATTATTTTTGATCAGGAGCACAAAACTAGTGAATGAATGAACAAAACAGCAGGAGTAACAAAGCTACAATTCAGAAAACAAAACAAAATACCAGATCTGCATTTTTAAAATGTATTTATATTTATTTAACTTATCTCTGTTTGTTTCCAGGTAAAGTCTTGTTTCGCCGCAGTCACATCAGAGACGTAGCTGTCAAAAGACTGAAGCACCTGGATAATTACTGCAAAGTATGTAAGACTTTTTGTACWACTCGTTTACTATTTTCTTCCTTGTTGTGAAGAGTCTTTTTTTTTTCGAAGGCAGGCTTCAAAATTTATCTTCTCCGCCAGCCTCAACAGGAAAGCAACCGCTCTGTGTGACGGTCACGTCCTGTCAGAGATGTAAATAGGCAGCTTACAGAGGAAACGAGGGAAGTAGGGCACGCAGGAATAAGACTGAATCAGCACATGTGAAGTACAGTCGTGAGTGCAGACGTGTCCTTTTGATGTGTGTAGGTCCGAGAAAGAATTCAGGTGTGTTGCCAGGCGTTTTGTTTGTTAAGAATTGAACGTGAAAGATAAAAWTTTTTTTATTATCATGATGTTTCCTCATTCACTCAGTAGGTCGATGCAGTTATGTCAAAACATGGTTTGAACTCACATCACCAGGCCTTGCACTCACACAACCCCGTGTGTGTTCCTTTGTTTTTACTCCCCTCTCTTGGCTCGAAGCCGTCTTCCTTCCCCTCCACACCCTCCACATCTTTGGCTGGTCTTCTGATCTGTAGGAATAATAYAGGTGTGATAAACTGGTGAGACGAYCAGCTGCTGAAAGTTTTGGCCAACTCTTGTCTGATAGGATCCTAACTGTTCAGTACTGGGTCGTCTTTACCAGAGCTCTGGACTGCAGGTGGGCCAGTTCATCATCTGGACTGTTCAACTACAAAACGATGCTGTTATAACAGATGCAGTGTTTACCATTGACTTGCTGGAATATGCAAAGCCTTCCCTGAAAAAGACGGATGGATGGGAGTATATATTACTCTAAAATGTACAGATATGTTTTTGCATTGATGCTGTCTTTGCACATGCGTACGCTTCCAATGTTATAGTCATTAATGCATCCCTATACCACCAGAGAGGCATGTATTAGAACTGAGCTCTGATCACAGGCCAGATGGTCCCTCTCTTTTTTATTTCTAAGATCCAACATAAAACACAGTTTTTAGAAGCAGTATTTGCAGACAGGCGAACCTCTTCTTACACTTCTAAAAGATTAAACCTCTAAAATGCTCTTTTTATACTTTTGATGACTATTTGACAATTAACCTATTTAGTTTCAAAACACCCTTTTAGCTGTTTCCTATTTGTACCACTTAATTTTAGACTTTTGTCTCATCTCTTTTACAATGTGTTGTTACAAAATTCTAATTAATTTAAAAAAAAAGAACAATTTCTCAGTTTAAACATTTATGTTTACTACGTTTTCTAGTGAATTAAAAATGGATTTGGATTAGCAATTTATTTCCGTTCTGTATTTATTCATATTTTTATACTTGATGCTTCTTTCATGTTTTTTGTTGTAACCAGTAGCATGTTTTCCTTTTCTTCCCACAGGCTCTGATGAAACTTCCTACCCCCATTTCCCAAAGTGAGGAAGTTCTTAACTTCTTTGAAACCAAGTCAGAGGACCTCAATCCTCCCACAGAGTGAGTAACTGGGACCGTGACGAACTGTGTGTTCAGCGTTAGCTTCCCCTCTGTCACATGAGCTGTTAAAGCCTGACACCGCCTTCACAGCTGGGACCTTTCATTCACGTTCCTGMATCCTGATCCGCAGTCTCTGCTTTGTCTGGGATGATGGATAGGTTCTGGTTCGGAGGCGCTGCGTTTTATTAATAATGATTTCAGCGAGGTGACATCTGATGCCAGAGCAAACGAGGAAGGATCAGAGGAGTCRGGAGTTCGTCTCAGGGCAGAAAAGGCTTTCACTCAAGTCATTTGTCATATTCAGTTTTGAAGTCAGAGTGGAGTAATTACAGCCTAGGCGGGCTGCAAGGCTACTTTTTGTTTTTGTATTGGTTTGTCCTTGTCGTGTATGTTAATTTCTACGCAAAAAAAACACATTATTTATATGAAAATGTGAATTTGTTCTTTACAATTTAGACCTTGCTTTTTTTTGAGAAACTRGGAGAAAATGTTTAAGTGACCTCTCAGCCCCCACCAGGCCCATCCTTCTCTAACCCTTCATGCATTTTAATCCCACTTCAAAGTAAGAGCCTCATGTTGTCTTAGACACAGCCCAGCGCAGCCTGAACTGAGACATTAAGGTCTAAAAGKCAGACCGCCCACGCAGTCCTTTTTCACTCGGGCTGCATCTTTGAGTATCAGCTCTGTCACACGTAGTCGAGAGCACAAAACACGTTTTTAAATTTTTAAGTTTGTGTATTTCAGAAAAAAGACAAAATACTTTTAGCACGACAACTGCTAAAAAAAAGAGAATGATTTCCTTTAAATGGTAACGGAAAACAGTTTTTCAGAATTAAAATCGTAAATATTACATTGACTTTCCTCTGATTAGTGTTTTTCTCCTAAACGAATCTACAGAATCTAATTCTAAGTAGGTTATGTTTTTTTTCACTTCAGTGAAAAAAAAGGACTGACAATGTAGGAGTCATAAGAACTATTAATAATAACAAAAATATTATTAATATTTTAGAGTGTACGTAATCTATCTAATGTTTTAAATGATGCTGAAAATGATGTGTGTTATGGATGTACCAACAGAAGAGAAACTTGTCTCCTTTCACAAGTAAGCAGATTTAATCTTCTTTACCTCACTGTGGATGTGATCTGACCAAAACTGAAGCTAATAAGTTAAAAATTAAAATAAACTTGTAAATCTGGTTTTTTCACTGCTAATTATTGAACAGGTTAGCAGATATTAGCTTGTGCAGTTTATTATACAGAAACCCAAATTATWAAATTTTAGGCTGATGTGTCATCAGGTAAAAATTTACATTTAACTTTTTTTAGGTTTTATTAGACACATCTAGCTAAAGTCAATAGAAACAAGTTTAATCCTATAACTGGGTATGCAGAGAACATTTTAAAGTGTTGACTGGTAAATATTTATTATTTATGACAGTAAGAAATAATATTCTTTATTATTAGTGTAAGTCATAATTTTTCAACTTTCTAAAAAGTCTAAGTTACTGACTGACTTCAGGTCTGCTTTAGATNGCTTTAGATCATTGATATTTATAAATTATAGATTTTTTTTCTGGTATATATCTGCTGTTTTACATAATTGTTGAATGAAACTAACAAAATGATCAATTTCTTGTAAAAACAATATAACAGATAATTTGTGAAACAGATCCAGTTGGGCTTGTTGTTAATCTAATAGTTGCTATGATGACTGTGAGCCCTGTTAGGTTGCAGTTTTTGCTCCTCCATGTTGTCACTCATGCTATCTGTGGAGATAGGCCAGGCCTCCCCTAGTGAAATGTATTCAAACCCATGAGTCCATCATCCAACACTGCCATCTAATGTTCAACAAACAAACAAACAAAGGCAGTAACATGCTTTTACCACCAGAGGGCGCCAATTAACATGCTTTTTAAACAAACTAACATTTTTTCCCTAACTAGAAGTTTTTAAATTACTGCCATCTCTGATTCTAATCATGTAAAAAAAATACACAAATTGCACAAGATTTTTTTTTACTTTTATAGGATTGGAAAAAAAATATTATTAATAAATTAATTRCTATTTAATTAATACTAGTTTCGTATCCTAATGAGCTACATAAAAGATCTGCAACAGATATAAAACTAATCTAGCAAGAAAAAAGTGGAATAACCACCACAGTTTATAAGTTCATGCAAGAAGTTAAAGAACTTGTTGAACTTTTCATTTTGCCTTTTGTCATTTGACAGATGCATTTYTTCCCTTTTAATTTAATGTAATTTTTTTAGTTCAGACTTTAATATTGTCTCGACTTTCCTATTCAAAACATTTAATCATGATTTTGGTATCAGCTTTCAGCACATGCATGTTCTCATACACCTCATTTTGCTCTGGATTACCAACTCTGGATATAGTTGTGTACTTAATCCTAATTATAATAGTAATAGCCAAGTTTTATCCTCAAATTTAAACAAGGTGTGCAGCTTTTTACACTTAAATAATCTCTACTTTTATATGTGAGAACAATATAATAATACCTGGATCACAAGTACGAGGTAATTAATTTGACTTGTGTGCAACTGCATTTGTCTGACAGTCTGTTTCACTCTACAGCCTAAAGGTTAATATGACATCAGCTTTTCAGCACAAGGGGAATGATTAGTAGTTGATTCGTGGTCAAAAAAATAAAAAAGCATTCTTTGACACTGATGTCAGTGGGCAATCGTGGCCAAGCTTCTTCTTTTTTTTTTTTTTGCTGCAAACTGGAGCGAGCATGCGGGGAGTTTAACGGGCCTGTGTGCGCTCTTCCAGCAGCGCTGTTACCTCTCACTCAGAACCTCCTGTTCTGTTTTTTTCCACCGAACACGTCAGCCCTCAGCTTTATCACGGTGATTTGCTGCCCRATGACGGCGACCCACTGACCGCAGAGAACAGAGGTTAATCCTGCGGAGGGAAAGCCGGGTTCACGCAGGAGTGTCTCTGCACACATTCCAGGCCCACCTAGAAAAAGTAGCTGCTGCAATGTTTATCATTTAGATTCTTTTGAACTTTTACTTTGAAATGGTGTTTTGTCCCTTCCACGTGCTTAATAAATACGCTGACTTACACAGTGAAGCACACAAGTTGTTATCTAAAGGTTTAAACGCGTCCCAAAAGGCTTGACAACAGTTTCTTAATTGTTTAAAACGTGTGGACGTGCCCTTTCTCTCCTCTTAGCTGTTAGATTTTACSGGTGACAGAAGGAGAGCGCGCGGAGCCAAAGCTGTGCGCTCACTCTTCCTCCTCCTGGGAGGAATATAACTCCACCTCTGTGTTTGCGCTGAGGGTCGCGAGCGAGCACGGCGGGTCAAGCATTTGCTTCATCCTCGTCGTTTCTCCCCGAGCTTCAGCTTCAGCTCCACCCAGTCCGATTCGGGCCAAAAACAAACGCTGAAATCAAATTGCGTTTTTTAAAAAAAAAAAACTTTCACACCAATAACGTCACTCAGCAGGAACGATGAACTGTAAACTGTAAACATTTTACACAATGTCAGTGCTTATTGTGTAAATGCTGAATCAGCATTCATGCTATTGTTGTCCTTTTTTTTTTCTTTTGTCTTGTATTCTTTGCACTTTTTTAGTCATCTATTTATCAAAATGYTCAACTCCTCCTTATAGGCCTACAGCCCTTCTGACTGCATCAAATCAAATACAGAGCATGAAATATATTGTTGCAACATTAAAATAAAAAGAAAATACAATTTTCATTCAACTTGTATACATTTCTTAAACATTAAACTGACCAAAGTTTCACTTGAAATGTAAACTCTGACACACTGAATGAAGTATTGATACTGGTATCGGTTCTAGTTATTGGAGCACTTTGTACGTGTATGAGTACTTGTATAAAAGTGCTGGTATTGGTACTGATACTGATACCAGTATCTGTATCAGTGCATCTATTTCTGTCTTCTTAGGGATCATTTTGCTATTTTTATCTTTTAACTARATTTTTGCTTGTTTATGCTGTTCTGCTACTTTTAGCTTAAATATATTGTTTTGCTGCTTTTAAATTCTAGCTAACCTAATGCTATTTTAGCTTTTTGTACTGTTCATATTTCAGTGATGTCAGAGTGAAATAATAGTTTTGTTTTAGTCTCCAAAAGCAAACATTTTTTTTCCAGATTAATCCACATTAAACATTACAAAACAGCCATAAGTGGTTTTCTAATCTGAGCTGATGAGCTGGCAAATGTTGGATACGATTTATCCAACCATGTGCTCAGATCCTTGACTAACGGTGGCTCCAGTCCTGCTGCTGGCCCCACCAGAGAGCCAGGTGTCTGTTTCCATCTGTGTCAAAGCTCAGCTTCTCATCAGTCTTCTCCCACAGCTGCTCAGATACCTAAATGAGCGCAGGCAGTCAGCCCACACGCCCTATGTGGTTTGCGATATTTACACACTTCCTTCTTCTGAAGCATCCTTATGCGTCTGCAGCAGAGATGATGAAGAATGATCGCTCATTCTGAACTGACAGCACCTTAATGAGTAACTAATGATGAGTTTATCATGCATTCAGTTTGAGCCTTCTGACAAACTCTGTTCACTTTGAAACTGCCCTAAAATGTCTTGGCAGACTGGAGCAAAGCTGTCAGTGGAAAGACACAGAAATTACAATATTTATTCTGTATAATAATAATGCAACACAAAGCATTAAAATAAAAGGGAAAGCAGAAGTGTGAGCAAAGAAAGAAGCAAAAACATAAAAAGGTATTTTCTGAGAAAATGCAGTGTGAATAATACTGGTGATGAACCTGAGTTACAGTTCAAACAAGCAAGACAAAGGCAGAAACAATCAAAACATATGCAAGATTTAGAAAAAAATGCAGCTCTGTATCTAAAAGCTAAATTAGTATAGAAGCTAAAAGCTTCAACTAACAGAAAAATAGTTAAC
>NW_013952402.1:9214369-9216280 GCF_001266775.1 Austrofundulus limnaeus | reverse complement strand
CACACACACACACACACACACACACACACACACACACACACACACACACATTTTGTGCTTTCATTGTTTTTGTTCACTGAGTTCTGTCAGCTAAAAACTAAACGATAGTTTAGAGACCAATAAAACGCTTTCTTTAAAGTTGTGACAGTTTTTCAAAAAGAAAAAAAAGAAAAAGAACTTAAGTACTCAGTTTTGGTTGTTGAACATCACAGCCTTTTACGATGCTGAGGTGAAAAGTAAATATGAACATGGTGACAGTAAAGTAACTTATTGTAAGCCTCTGTGACTACATGGGTCAAAGCACACGGCGAGTTCTTTGACGTTAATGATCTCTTTTCAAGTGTTTTGCTTCAGTCTGGGCTTCAGACAGACGCCTTTCACATTTAAACATAAACAGGACTTCTCATACTGTTGTCGAGCAAATAAGCAGCCTTCTTTTAAACCGAAGCAGCTGCAACTTCCTCCTGTTTAAAGTTTGAACGGAAACACGTTACAAATATGGCAGCATATTGGCTGATGCTCCGCTTCGTTACTACTCTTGACATGCTTTCTGTGGGACTCATCAGTATGTTGTCCCACCCGCACTCCCTCCCTTTGGACGTGGGTCAAGTTCTTCGTGCATTCTCAACCAGGGTTCGTCTGGTAGTCGTGTGCCAACTGTGTCCGGATGGCCTTCGCTCAGATTCAGCTCAGATCACTTCACAGACTGACCGAGACACTTTAATGTTCCCCCGAACTGACCATGCTGCTCTGGTGTTGTTTCTTTTCCAGAGACTGCGGCGGCTCTGGAAAACGCAAATCAGGTAAGAAAATCATTTTATTTAATTTATTTTATTAATTTTATTAATTTTATTTTGTTAATTTAATTTAATTTAATTTAATTTAATTTAATTTAATTTTGCCTGCAGTAGTTGAAGCCTAAGATTAAAGTGGAGGAAAAAGAAACCAAAATCCAAGCAGGGTGGTTCAGTTGCATTGTGGGAAATGACTGTAGGTGTTGATGCTAAAGAAGGATATTTGGAAGCAAAAGTTTCATATTTTTTTTAATCAGCTGAAAAAGCAAAACCTAATTGAATAATTATTTCAGTTAAAAACAAATGCAAAAAAAAAAAGAAAATAAAATGTCAACCTCTCAATTGAGAGTGTGTGGTTTTACATAGTACAATAATAATTTTGAATTCTAATCAAAGCATTTTTTTCTRCATTTTACTTGTTTTATTCAAATTCATGTTTTATAAGTTAATTGGCTGTGGCAGCCATCTTGAATTGGGTTGGCTCCTAAAGGTAAGCAGCTACAGATGAACAGCCAGTAGCCCACAAGGTATTTTGCTTACAGACAAACAGCGTTGACTCATCATCGTTAACGGCACCATTTTAAATGAAGATGGTTCCTATAATATGTGTTTGGGATAGGTTCTACCACTTTAAATTTTAACTGTAAGATTAAGAATTACACCCAATTTTTGAGTTATTTAAGGTGAGTTAGCTGTGGCAGCTAAAACAAAACATCTTTTTTTATTCTTGCACAATCCTTTATATTTTATTTTTATTAGTAGTAGTAGTATCACTGCTATAGACAATAAAAGCTATTTCTATTCAGTTCAGCCATATTGAATCAGTTGTAAATATACACTCAATGCTCAGCAAGTTTCAACAAAGTTTGTCCAGTGGTGCATGAGAAATTGTGCTAACAGACACATGACGTGTGAGTTATAGACAAAAAAATTAATTTCCTATTGGCTGTGGGCAACAAATATTAAATTTAGATCAGGGCTTTTCAACTACATCACTTAAAGACAACAGCTCGGGGGTTGGAGGACCCCCCCCCCCTCCACACACACACACATCCCACCTTGCTCATTAACGGTAGGTGAAACACTGCAGTATGACGGAACAAGTATCAATACGTTT
>NW_013952402.1:9211027-9213184 GCF_001266775.1 Austrofundulus limnaeus | reverse complement strand
GTGTGTGTGTGTGTGTGTGTGTGTGTGTGTGTGTGTGAAAGAGTGCAGGGAAGACAAAATGACTCAGCTGAGCATGGGGATATGAGTGTAGGAGGCAGAAGGAAAAGTATGAGAGGGGGGGATTAGTGAACAGCTGTGCATTTTTTTTTTGTATATTTTTATGTGTGAGCCTGCGCTCTCAGAATACCCACATGCATTACTAAATTACACGCCCTCAATCAGATGTAGCTACTTCCACCTTCCTTTCTGCAACCAGCCGCAGTTATGAAGGCCTCTGTCATAGCCGGGGCCAGAAAAGTATCAGAATATGACAAAGAAGAACATATTTTGTGGATGATATGTTCTGTGGAGAACTTGTCCCAGAGCTGCCATCAAATGAAACAAGACCATCTACCWTATTACGTTAGTCATTTCACGGTATGGAGGCTTTATGTAACAGGGAATTCCATCCACATAAAGAAATGGAAAATTTGTCTTAATTCAGCTGTGTGTGCAGACTGCATTCGCTCTGTGCAGGATATTACACCGGCTTCTGCACAGTTTGTTGTATGCAACTTCGATTCTGAAAAATCGGGACGTTGCAAAAAACGTAAACAAGAACAAATAGGATTTTGTTCATCTGTCGTGAGCTTCCTTTGCCAGTTTTTTCTGTTCACTGCAGCCGCCCCTTTGCTCGGACTTTAGCGGTCGTAGACCAGTGTTTGTCCTTTGTAGGAGAACAGATAAAGTGCCGTGAGTCTGCGGTGAGTTTGTGCTGTACTTGCAGCTTATGGCTTCCATAATTACATGGTGCGGGTCTAACATAAGACTTTCCTGAGCTTCTGCGCCAAAACGGAGAATGTAGCTCGCTGCCACAAAACTGCAAGTGGTTGGAGGTTCAACTATGTTTACCTGGCAAGCAGAAGAAAACTCGGGGGAATAGCATGAACTTAAACACTCGCAGCTCATCAGCTGCTATTGCTTTTTGTTTAAATACCAGTTCTGTCATCATACCTGGTCCTTCTAAGACAATGATTTTACTGTTTGTTTTTTGCCAATAGACAAAGATGGAGGACGTTTTTGCCCATGTCTTTACATGTGYACATGTATCCACTGAGCCAATTTTAAATGAAGCTTGAACTAAAGTAATTGTTGGATGCACATCTGCTTGGACTAACATTGGCACTCAATCCAATTCAAGATRACTGCTAAGTCCAGCTGACCTAAAAACAAAAGCCACAAAAAATGGCTACAGGTCAGTCAATTTTACAGATATTGATTGTAAAATTTTAGGGTTTATTCACAACAGTCCAGTTTAGTCTGCTTTAGCCAAACTCTAGTTCTGTGAACTCTGTGAGTGTGTAAAAGAACTCTACAAACTTGGGATGAAGTGAACTCTGGTGCAGTTCAAATGTGAACAACCACTCCAAAAGCAGGAAGCCAATTTACAGTGCAGGGCATTCTGAGCATTAATAGAAATACACTCATATACGACGTCTGTATAAGGTGGACATCACTTTTATGAAGTTGAATACGCCCCTTCTCAGTGCACGCTGCCTCATATGGAGCCATCATAGCCACCATGTGTGAAAAACCCATTCTCCATGTTCCGCCTCATCTATTACTTATGGAGAAGTGTGTTCGGTAAATGACCAAAAACAAAATAGAAATCCTACAATTTCTAAAATCTGATGTCACTCCATGTTTGTTTCCATTTCRTGAAGAAGGAAGTTTCACTCAATGTCTTGTTCGGAGGTTTACGTGTCGTTTTCAYTTAGTGGTTCTTGGTGCAGCACCTCCACAGGCGAGGGGGTGAACAGGTTACTCACAGAGTTTGGTTTGTTTGACACAGTGCAGTGTGAGCGTAAACCAGCTGAAAATGTAAACAAATGTTGCAATTTTCGTCCCCAATCAAACCGACTCTACTGGACAGAAGTAGGGCTGCAACAACGAATCGATAAAATTGATAAAAATCGATTATTAAAAGCGTTGGCAATGAATTTCATTATCGATTCGTTGTGCCATGTGATTTATGCGTCCCTCGCCGTGTCGCGGAGCCGATTACGTCACCCGGAGAGCTTTGTCAATGCTGGCTGACCTAAAGTTTAGGAAGAAAAAAAAACTCTACCTGTAAAGATCCACCCTCTCTGACTCTCGAGTGAAAAGTAGAGACTCCGA
>NW_013952402.1:9208787-9210773 GCF_001266775.1 Austrofundulus limnaeus | reverse complement strand
GATTAATTAATTAATCAATAACTTGCATAGCTAATTTATACAGGAAGGAAATAAATTTTTATCTACTCATATTCATGTAATTAAGCATTTTAATGATTTGGCCGATTAATCGGTTAATGGAAAAAATAATCGACAGATTAATCGATTATTAAAATAATCATTAGTTGCAGCCCTAGACAGAAGACCCTTAGTGTGGTAGTGTCTGAGACTGATCCCCAACATATATTGTGCACAGTATAAATTGTGCAAAACGTTTAATTAGACTTTTAAGAGTCTCCAAGAGTGCTAGGCGTGTCGTTTTGACGGTGAGTAGTATGGAATTGTGCTGTGTAAACTGGGCTTTAATCTGTCAAACGTTTTAAATAAGAAGCAGATCAATGTGTCGTACATTGCTTATGACTTCAGCTTGTCCCCCCATGTGGATAAAACAATCCAATACTGGCTGCACATCACAGCCTCTGTCTTCATATGGCTCCAAAGAAAGACATATTATCTGCTCTCAGCATATAAATAGGCTGTCAGGGTTCGGTGCTGATCGTCTGCTTGTTAGCACAAACCACTGTCAGATGACAGAGACTGATGAGGGGACGTGTTGTCATAACAAAACCCAAAACAGGATCAGCTGCCGCTCTCTTTGTAAAATGCTGTGCTTCGGAGATCCCACGTGGTCTTCAAAGCCTTCGTTTTCATCTTGACCCGTACGTCGAAGTGGAAGCTGGGAGAGCAGAGCCCGTTCGGAAACTGAGTGGGAGAAGTGGGGGTGGGGGTGTGGAGTGGAGAGCTCGGGGGTGTAGTGCATGTGAAAAACAGCTGGAGGAGAGAAGAAGTTTACGTGGCAAGTGGAAACCGTGTCGATGCACAGGCCAGAGCGGTGCGTTCGCATGTGCAGGCTTTATGTTTTCGTTCGAGCTGCGAGTCCCCGGTGGGGGGGCCCTGCAGGATCTACACAACGGAGCACACTATACGTGCAGGAAGTTGTGCGTCCCTGTTCGTGTCTGTGTGTTTGTCAAATGGGAAAGGGTTAATCTCATAATGAGTTAGAGGGTGGGTCAGGAGATCTGCATGTTTGTGTTTGCAGATGGATGTAATTTAAACCAGAGTAGGAAATCATTAAAGCAAATCGCCTTTTTTCTTTTTTTTTTTCCAAATCACTCTACCAACTAAAGGCTGTTTCTGTAGCTTCTTTCCTGCTGAAAAGTTTCGGAATGCTTGGGGTTAATTTCTTTTCCCCCACATTGGTTTGGTTACTGTGTCACATAGCAAACTTCTCTTGATGCTTTTATTATTTTCTTTTTATGCCTGGAAGTTTTAAATTAAGGTCGTATTATGATGGGAAGGGTCATCTTTAGAGCTGTTTCAGTCAAACCTTGTGAACAAGATGTGTTAAAGGGATCCACGATTAGTTGTAACATAAAATTTTATTTGATAAACATTTATTTTAACTGTAAAATAAAGACTGTAAAAATACTGTAGGCTGTTTAGTTTGTAATTTTTTAAAATACATTTTAACACGGGACGGAGCCATTTTATTTACACGCAAAGCATTCTGGGTAAATAATGACATCAACTAGGTCATCGGTGCAAGGCTGCTAGGGAGTTATATCCACCCTGAAGGTTAATCTTGGACAATATCTGATAATTGACTCTTTTAAATGAAACCAGAGAGCGTTGACAGAGAGGAGAAGGTAGAAATGACTCAGCCTGGAACTGAAAATATAGATGAAGGACAACAGAGCTACAATTTCTACAGAAACCATTCCATCCAGTCACTGGATTTATCACAGCTGTCAGTGTTTACGGCTTTCTGCAGGTCAAGCCCTTACCAAACAGGCGCAGCAGGTGCGGGGCTCCGTACACCTGAGACATCGGCAGATCCGGGTGTTCAGCCAGGATCTCGGCGTACTGAGGTCTCTCAAACTTGTACAGCAGCTGAGTGCCCAACATGACGTTGAAATACTCCCGAATCCCGGCCACCACTTCGTTCAC
>NW_013952402.1:9207152-9208777 GCF_001266775.1 Austrofundulus limnaeus | reverse complement strand
GTGAACGAAGTGGTGGCCGGGATTCGGGAGTATTTCAACGTCATGTTGGGCACTCAGCTGCTGTACAAGTTTGAGAGACCTCAGTACGCCGAGATCCTGGCTGAACACCCGGATCTGCCGATGTCTCAGGTGTACGGAGCCCCGCACCTGCTGCGCCTGTTTGGTAAGGGCTTGACCTGCAGAAAGCCGTAAACACTGACAGCTGTGATAAATCCAGTGACTGGATGGAATGGTTTCTGTAGAAATTGTAGCTCTGTTGTCCTTCATCTATATTTTCAGTTCCAGGCTGAGTCATTTCTACCTTCTCCTCTCTGTCAACGCTCTCTGGTTTCATTTAAAAGAGTCAATCATCAGATATTGTCCAAGATTAACCTTCAGGGTGGATATAGCCCGCTAGCAGCCTCGCACCGAGGACCTATCCACATCATCATTTACCCAGAATGCTTTGTGTGGAAATAAAATGGCCTCGTCCATGTAATATATTTTTTAACTTTTAGTTTAAAACTGATAAAAACTGAACATCCTACAGTATTTTTATAGTCTTTATTTTACAGTCAAAGTGTATGTTTATCATATAAAGTCTAATGTTACAACTAATCGGGGATCCCTTTAAGAATGACTCTCAGCTGCCAGAACACCAAATTATTACTCGATATCTATGAAACTGACAGAGTTAGAAACAATTTTATGTTTCCAAAAAGCCATGAGCTTGCTGTCCATCTTAAATTAGATTGACTCTAATAGTTAATTAGTTGTACATGTACAGCCTTTAATTCCTTTTAAAAAGTTTCATTAAAATTCATCCAGTGGTTCATGGGATATTTTGCTAAAAGACACCCTAACAGTTTACAATAAAGTCCTAAAAGCAGTTACTGCACAGTCAGTTTGCATTCGCTCGTCATGAAGCTGTGAGCTGTGTCTCCAACAAACAGAATAATAAGGATAAGTTTAATCACTGACACATGATGTTGCGAGAATATTATGAAGACAAAAGTGCTTTTGAAATATTCTGGGCTCCATCTTCTGATTACCCAACTTCCAGACAGTCWCAAGCAGACAAATAGCAGATGCAGACAGATGTTTCTTCAGCTTCATCTTATTTTATTTTTTTGTCTTTGCTAAATAAATAAGAAACAGTACAAGAGTTCCTTTTTTTTTGCTTAACCCACCTGGGAGATTCATTCTTTGGGTTTAGCACAAGTTTAACTGAAAATTTGAAGTAGGCATTAAAAGTGCAATGAATGCACACTGAGCTGTTGCTGTGTGGAGGCTCCGCCCCCGGCAGCTAAAAGCAGACCCGATACAGGCTGCTCTGTTTCTGATAAGTGACCATTTGTCACACTGAGCTCCCACCCTGCAGGCAGGGCTGAGGGTTCTCGCTCAATACAGCTTTCAGAACAAAAAACTGTTTTGTATGCTTTTTATTTTTTATGGATTTCTGATTCTGTTTTGTAAAAATAAGTCATGTTTTATTACTTTTCAGTCAAGAACCAGTTGTGTATTAGCATTTGGTAAAGATAAAAATACTCGTTAAGTTTTATCCATCCATCCATCCATCCATCCATCCATCCATCCATCCATCCATCCATCCATCCATCCATCCATCCATCCATCCATCCATCCAT
>NW_013952402.1:9203482-9205362 GCF_001266775.1 Austrofundulus limnaeus | reverse complement strand
GGGTTACACAATTATTACTTTTTTCAGCTTTATATCATGTTATAATATCATTCTCTGAGAAAAAAAACACAAAAACATACACAGAGTGTTGCTTTGACTCGCTCAAGTATGTTTGAGAAATCCTTGAATTTCCTGTGGTAGCCATGTGGAGCTGCCTAAACACATGCTCATACAAAGCCCCGCCTATTTACCCAAAGCCCCTCCCTGGAGCTCAGCCTGCATCCGAGCTCCCGCCCCACAGAGCACCCCTCCCATGAAGCATTGTTGTAAAGACGTGCTGAAGCGGGAGCGTCGGAAACGGTAGGATGTTCTTAAAGAGACAGAGGCCGATTTCAAGGCGTTTAGATTGGCTATGGTGCAAAGTCAAATTTATTTTTGATATATACAGCATTATCACAACAACTGAAGGTAACATAGTTACTTGATTGTGGTAGAGAATTGAACTGTGTGCCTGAAAAATGTATAACCCTCCCATCTAAATTTTTTTAAATCATACCGTACCTCCCCTGCAGTGACACTGAGCCCCTCTAGGTGTAAACATATATATATTTTTTTTTTGGGGGGGGGAGGGGGGTGTTTAACATCTTAGCATCAACTCTTCATAGCTTCTCTGTTGTTCTGTTAGCAAACTATCTCATGAACCACTGGACTTATTTTATTGAAACTCTCAGAAAGTAATAACTAAACTTTCAACTGATTTCAACAACATGTCTCCACAGACTTTTAACAAAAGGGATAATTAGTAGATTACATGAAGATGATAAATTTATCCTAAGAATAAATTCCACTGTCTTACGGTAAGATCATTATGGATTTACTTGTGGTCTGCCCCMCTTTGACCCACCGGGCCACATACTGATTCAATGCATCTGCACTTCATTGCACGGCAGTCCTGTGACCCCCTTCTGATGCAGCTGCACATCTGCTGCCGATGAGCCAAACAAAGGCATCACGCTTTGCCAATACTCCTCTCTAACAACAATCTGCTCACCGAAAGTCACCCCGAGGCTCTCAAGGTGGCTCTGAAACACCAGGGCTGCACTACACTTCCTGTTTTCCCCTCCTTTCCTTGGTGATGAATTATTGGAAAGTTCTTAGAAGTTGTTGAATCTGGATACAGCTGATCCAGTGTTCCAGTGGCTGGGAAGGAGGGGTGGGGGCTGGGGTATTGGATGGAATCGGGATGTCTGGGAGCACATGGGTGGGAGCAGGAAGCAAATGGATAAATCTGGACAGATAAAGACAGAAAGTGGCTCGCAGTAAAACTCGATCAAGTCAGGATGAAAAGACACTTTGAAAAAGTTAAATGCTTTTCAAAAGCAAAATACAATAAAATGTTGGTCATTTTAAAAGAATATTTCACGAACCAGTAGATGAATAACATTGAAAATTTCAGAAAACATCCAATAGCTGTACATCTACAACTGATTAAAGTTTGGAGTTAAACAGATTCAAGATGGTCGCTACAGCTAAGCTACTTTAGCAAACATAAAAATGGTTCTATCACAGACAATTTTACATTGAGCTGATTCACAACACATACTCTGAGCACTAACTGACTGTGCAAGATTTGTATGTAAAACTTTGCCATTAACTATTAGAGTGAACTCTGTTAGCAAAATATCTCATAGCAAATCATAAAGAAACTCCTCAAAAGTATCCAGTCAGTATACATCTACAACTTATTAACTTTTGGATTCACAATAATTCAAGATGGCTTTTAAGGCTAATCAGCCATAGCCAACACAAAAATAACACTAACTCATCTAACTTTAAAGATTTTGAGCTAAAACTTGGTTTGGTTATAGCTGAGAGTCATTCTCAACTCATGCTTTGAGAGCCAACTCAAGTCGTATTATTATTATTATTATTATTATTAT
>NW_013952402.1:9176900-9202902 GCF_001266775.1 Austrofundulus limnaeus | reverse complement strand
TAGTAGTAGTAGTAGTAGTAGTAGTAGTAGTAGTAGTAGTAGTAGTAGTAGTAGTAGTAGTAGTAGTATTTTGTGACTAAAACAGCTATAACTGTTCCTACAACTAATGATAAAAGCACAGTGGGTGATATGCATGACTTCAAGGAATTGTAGGCCTTTAATTTGGTACTTCCTCGTTTTTATTTTTATAGATTATTCTCTAAAGCTTGGTGTTTAATGTGCTCCTTTATAACTTTTCAAGACCTTTTTTTGCTTTATAGTCATATTGTTTTCAATCTTTGACTGATTAAAGAGTTTGAAACTCTACTAAAGTGTTACAGTTGGTTGAAATCCTGATTTCTTCTGTTTTTCTAATGCTCGTTTGRTTCCTGGCTGTCATTTGAAATTAGACCTATATCCTGTCCAAGGCTGTTTCACCTCTTTTTTTCTCACACGTTCTCCTTGTTCTGGCTCCGTCTTCCTGCTGTTGCAAAACATTTCATTTCCTGAACGAAGCTGAAATATTAGCTTTTGTGTTTTCAGGTCTGCTGACTCTGCTGACAAAGTCTTTACTTGCTCACCTCAGGCCTCACGTTTATGTCTCGCTCGCAGCGGCAGCAGACTGCGAGGGTCAGAATGTTACATTTTTATCGTTTGGCATAGACTGTGGCTTTATGGCTGCTGTTGACAACTGTTTTTTTTCTTTTCTTTTCCCTTTTGTTGTTATAAAACTATTTTGAAGTTTTAAGACATACAGWATGTCATTGTGATTTTCAATGGCCAAATTCAGCAGATTTTAAACAGCTTCCATCTAAAAATCTTGTAATATAAAGAGATGCATTTCTCCATTATGGAATGATAAAGAACTTTAAAACCGTAACCTAACCCTAACTAACCRTATTAAAAGGATAATTTGAACAAATCAAAAGCCTTACATTACTTGAAGTCATGCATATTTTAGCCATGTTTTAGGCCAGAGTTTGAAAATTTTGGTCAAAACCTAAAAATACCATTGTGTGTGATCTGTCAGCTCTAACTACATCAAGCTCATTTTTCTGTAAAATTAATTGATTTGTAGCCATTTTTACATTTGCAAGGGTTGATTAGCTGTGTGGCCATCTTAAACCAGGTTGGCTCGAAAAGTTAATCAGCTGTAGATATGTGTCCAAGGATTAATTTCAGCAAGTTTCATTAAAATCTGTCCTGTGGTTCATGAGATATTTTGCTAACAGCCAAACAAAGCTGACTAACAATTAATGCCAGTATTTTAAGCAAAGGTTTTGCAAAGTGTGTAGTGCTCAGAGTATAAGTTGAAGAATACTCTCAGTTACTACCACCTCAAATTTCAACTCAATATTTACAAAACCGACCGTTATAACGATTTATGTATTCACTTTGATTGATTAACTGTGGCAGCCCGTTTGTGTTGGGTTGACTTCAAAAGTCAATAGGCTCTTGATGTGCATCAAGTGATTTCTGACAATTTCATAAAATTCTGAGATGTGATCATGAGATATTTCAAATGCACACACACAGACAAAAACAAAAACATTGTTATCTGTTGTTTGCCTTTTAGCGGCGGGTAATAAAAACACTTTATATTGTCCTGAATGTGGAGTTGAAACTGAACTCAGTTGCACTAACTGTGCTGAGAGTTAATTGAGTGGCGAATTACTTCAAGCCAGTTCTATTAATACTGACAAGCTAAATTGGAAATAAAGTAATTGTTGCCCTATTCTTTAATGAGGATCAAAAAGTCGGAGCTTAAATGGTTTTCTTCGATTGTTTCTGAGTTCAGTTCCGTGGTCTGTCAGAACATCTTGCATAGATAAGCCGTCATAAACCACAGGCCAGCCGCAGTAATCCAGTGTCAGACTCTTTGGCAGCTCTAGCATCTGAGATGCTGAGTTCATCCTGCTGAGTTATTATTTTCTTGTCATTGTAGCTGGAATTCCTTGAATTTAAGGCTACATATTTTCAAGATTTAGAGGAATTCTAATCCCTTGTTTGTGGGACCATCTCCAATTTGTCTGTTTGGATAAAAAGGCAGCTTATTCAAAGCATCTCAGTCATCTTTGCTTTTAAGCTCCATACCTTCCTTTCACTGGACTAAAGTGTCCTTAAAATGAAAAGCCATTCTTTGACAGAATTCATATTGTCAGCTGCCTTTCATGCCAAAGTTTAAAAATAATGCCCGGTTCACATGGCAAGGTTTTAAAATTGTTGGTTGATTTTCAAAGACTAAGAGACCCCAACGAACAACAACGAAAGAAAAAAATCATAGATATAACAGGTTTGGTCCTACAGCGTGACGTGTACAGTCACACGGCAAAGACAAGACACCACATGTACAGATTTCACTCAACATTCAGATGTCAAATGGTTCATCTTGCGAAACCCCTTGAGCTCAAACATGAGTTCAGAGTAAATAAAAATGGCCGACGAGGAAGAAGCAATGGTGATAGTTTGTGGAATATTTTGAACAGAGAAAAAAAAAACAGTATGACGTCCACCGGACTTTCTGGTCCACCATGACGGTTGTTTTGTCTTGTGTATTTGCGATTCCCTTCTGTGTTTTCATCACCCCACTTTCTGATTAGCTACATGTCATGTTCAACAGACTGCTTGCTCGTTTATTCTCGGGGGGACTCCACACACGCTGGGATATCAGGCCAAGACAAACCAACATGTTGAATATCACTGATTTGAAGTTGGAGAAGTCTCAACTTTCTTCCGAGCCGACTAGATCACTCTTAACACAGCACACATGGCAGGGATATCTCATAAAACTATCGTTAGAGCCGTCATGAGGATTGGGCTGTCCCATTTTCAGAAGGGCAAAATTGGGTTAATTGGGTTGTTGAGAGAAAAATAATGATCTCATGCAATTCTTCAGATGTCATGTGTTGTGAATAACTTTCGGCTACTACTATATAAATGTTTAGCTCTCATGATAGTTATTTTATGCTATTATGATTAGCAGCCATGTTGAATAGAGTGATTAAAATTAATTTTCTTATAGTATTTTAGGTAACGCTTTCTTTTACGGTACCTTTATAACCATGTAATTACAAGGTAATAAAAAATGTAATTAAATGTAATTACTACCTTATTACTATGTAATTACATGGTAATTAGGGTACAAAAGAAAAACTACTGTTAGTAAAACCACTTTTATTGGGTAACTACAATCAAATTACTATTCAATAGTTACTCAACTCTATATTTATAACCAAAAGAATGCAACTAAATTTTGGGGTTAGTGGTTAATTGCAATAAAATACAACTTTAAAACTGTCCAAATTACCTACTACTTATTTAGGTGTTACATAGTGAATTGTAATACATTACCAGGTTAGTGCTACATTATTGCAGACAACTAATTACATAGTAAAATTGTACCCTAATTACCATGTAATTACATGGTAATAAGGTAGTAATTACATTTAGTTACATTTTTTATTACATTGTAATTACATGGTAATAAGGGTACCGTAAARTAAAGTGTTACCATATTTTATTTGTGTGTATCTACTGCGTTATGAGTATCACTGAAAACTGAGGGAATATAAAATGTGTAAACAGAAGCTCCTTCTGTTTGCRGTTTTGTACTCAGTAGTCAGCTGAGTTCCTGTTCATTTGTGAACTGAACATCAGCTGGTTTGTGTCAGGATTCCAGCTGATATGTATGTAGTTCCTTCAACTGACTGTTTTTAAATACTTTTCACAATTAGGGCTTCAGCTTCACTCATTTAATGAAGCCTGACACTTGCAAAGAAGTGTTTTAGACGTTAACTGGTTTCAGTAGGTCCTTTAAACAACCTTTTAATTGAAAACATGTTAGTCGTGTTGTTTTTTTATGAACCATAGTCTGGTGTTGAGTTGGGTGTTGACCCTGTTAATAATGCAGCCACAAACCAAGTGAAAAGCAAGCCAGCCTCTGGTGCTTATATGGTTAACTTGGTGAAGCAGTGGGAGGAAGAGTTTCATTCGCTGGGCTGCATGCCGCAGTCGGAGCTCTAGTGTTTCGCAGACACACGGGTCCATCCCTCTGAGCAAAACTCCAGCCCCTTCATCTGGTTCTTTTTAAGGCCCTGAGTGCCGACTCTTGTGATTGGCCTACACAACCCCCCCGCTGTCCCTCCAGCTCCAGCCCCAACTTAGGAGAAGGAGGCTTTTCAGCAGATGGTTTATTTTCCAAAGGAAACTCTTTCTCTGACTCTTCTGTCCTGTCCTCAGCTGGCTTCAGCTCACTCTCCTGCCTCTCCTGCTCTTCACACCGTGTTCACCTGTGTCTGCTGACCTGAACACGTCTTTTACCGAACRAGGATGAAGCCATTTCAGTAAAAAACAGAATGGATTTGATCCTTCGCTTTTTGCAGTCTTTGTTCCTAGACCTTTAGCGTTTTTATCACCCTGATGTTGGGCTAGATGGGGACACAGCTCTATGGCTAGACTGYGGAGAAGATGCACCGAATCTTGTGATTGGCTGAGCTCTACAGACAAAGTGGCCTATGGCACAACGAGCGCCCAGCAGCCGTTCTCGTGGACCTATGTCTGGCAGCTGGCTGACAGCATGTTTTTTTCCATCAACCTCAGGTCTGGATGCTTCGGACCCCATGCTCCTGGAACAATACGTGGTGTTGGCCAATTATGAGAAACAAGAGCCTGCAGAAATCAGTCTCCAAGCAGGCGAGCTTGTCGACGTCATTGAGAAGAGCGAGAGTGGTGAGTAATCACAACAATAAGCAGCATGTGTGCTGTGTGTGTCTCTCTGTGTGTGAGGAACAGACATGCTTCTCTATAAATGTGTTTTCTCAAATATTCAAGTTTTTTTCCCCTAAACTCAACTCTTTTAACCTCTTTTGTTTAATGCTTGCGAGCTGTTACTCAGCCCCATCTGGAGACTCGCTTTGGCCCGAAGTCAGCCCTGTTTTTTCCCACTGTTGGTTTAGGCTGCGAGCCAAAATGTTGCCTCTAGCAAGAGGAATGTCTTCCAGACTCATATTAATTATTCAACCTCACTTTAATGGAAAGCCAGAAAAACATGCTGGGTTTACAAATGCCAGCTGCAGAGGAGCCCTTAGTCAGCTGTTTAACCTCTGGGAAGAGCTCAGAGTTGGGGCCAAGATGGAGTTTTAGGGCATGTGTAATTCAGTTTGACAATTGTAAATGTGTTATATATCACTTGCGTGTTGACATGACACACGTCTAAGCATGATTCAACAAGTGAGTTGAAACGTTTTGAAGAACATTTGGTCTGGAAAAAACACTGACGGCTACTGATTATTTAAAGAAAATGTGCAAAACGACCAAAACTGAAATGTAACATAGACTTTCCGCATTTAGGGTGAAGTAAAAATGTAAAACACTGTACTTTAAAACAACACTAACAACCTGACTGACTTTTCGTAAGAACAAGAGAGACTGCAAAGACTTAGGCTCAGTAACAAGCTCGGATGTTCCGCCTCAMTGGTGTGCTGAGACAGTAAAACAGTAATGGAAGTCATGTGTTCCTCAAAGGCAGAGGAAGGAGGAAGAGGGATGGTGGAGGAAGTGGTGACAGGGAAGTGAGCTTGACTTAGGTTTCACATTGGGTGCGAGTACCACTCTGGCCTTGTAGAAGAGGGTCCACCGAGGTGCAGTACTTTGAAGTGTCATGTGTCTTGCCTTAGGGTTCATGGATCTGTTTCTCAATCCTCGCTCCAGCTGAAAATCAGCTCAATGGGAAGCCGAAGTTAGGAGCCACACATCTTTTCTTTAGAGGCCTTACATGAGTTATGTCCTTTATGAATTTGAACTCCTTGGTCCTGCCAAGTAGAGACCCTTTAACCTTTGTGTCCCTGATTCCATTTGACATTTTTATTACAGTCGAACTGTTTTGTACTAGTAAAGTCAACCCGGTGGATTACCTTTGAGCACAGCTAGCCTGCATCTGAAATGTCTACACCTCCTGCGATGTAACTGCTCCATTTGGCTGCTTGACGTTACTCCACATTCACTGCCAGTACAAACAAAACCAGGTGTGAGCGTGCTCAATGGATTTAGCATCCATTCCTTTTTGCAGGATAAGTACAAAGCCTTTAATGGTTTCTGACACATTGATCTGTTTATTACACAGCTACGTAGAGAGTACATTGAATTAGAGGTACTAAAAGTGTCCACTCCGTTTGATTAAAAGGGCTGTTTCAGTTTGCAAGCTGTTCAGACCTAAACCAGCACTGATCCTCAAGCGAACTCTTTGGAAAACAGCTGACTTCTGTCACTTTATTCTTGTGAAAGAATTGCATTTTGTTGCAGCTTGTTGCACAGAGCTCTAAAAGTATGAATATGTAACAAGTCTAGAAATGGAAACTGAAGGTTTTGCTGTTAAAGCCACTGAAACCATCAACAACTACGCTACTTAGTACATTTATCGACTTTTCCTTACCCTGGATTAGGTGATGTATGTCTTTTACAGAACAGCGAATCTAGGTCAGAGCTATAAGCAAACTCAGCTTTCTCTACTTTTCCAGCTTGTTGTCTCAAGCCAAGTAAGTATTTTCCATTGCACTGGCTTGACAATATAGTTTTCTTGTGGTCTTTGTTTCAGTTGGAACAGTAGTTTGTGTAGATTGCTGGTTTGTTGGGGTTAAAGTTAGGTGCAGTTGTGGTAAATCAGCAGGCTGAAATCAGTCAGAGATTACTGGATGATCTATTGGAGTGTTCAGATTTCACCCAAAGATGCAGAAAAAAAAGACCCTATAAAATCAAAAGTGCAAGCCAATGGAGCAGTATGAAAATGTTTATACGATCAAATAATGTACTGGAATCAACAATTTCTGTAATTAATTATAGATTTTGCCCTCGCTCTTTTTGCAGCCATATCATCTGTCTGTTTTATGAGCAGGACTTTCTGGCTCAGGAGTGGAGTTGTGCGTAAAGAAAGTCAGGAAGAAAATGGAAAAAGCTATTTGCTGCCAAAGTTGGTGGTTCAGAGAGGTTAGTTCATTATAACGGCTTAATGGATCCTCCAGGATGCCTCCTCAGTTTACACTTAGCTGGAAGAATGTTAACCAAACTTTAGCTAGCAACTTTGCTGATCAGTTCAAATGCTCTATATTTAGTGGTTTAAACTTTGCCCTGAATGGAGGCTGTCGGGGGGAAAGGAACAAAATAATTTACAAATACTTCCTAAAATACAACAGTGATTGCATTTATTTTCCCTTCACCTTGAGGGCAGAATTAGGCATTTTCTTCTCAGTCATCTAATTGAAATTGCGTTTTTGTGAACAAAGACAGGACTTAATTCTAAAACTCCAAGAGTAATTCAGCTTTTAGAAATTTGAGTTTGCCAACTAAACTCCTGGAATGCCCATCTGTCTTGGATAGACCAGAGATGTGACATTCGCGAACTATCCAAATCTTTTGAATGGCTATTTACAATGAATGATAGGAGCCAAATCGCAGGCAGTAACAAGCCATTTGTATTTTTATTTCTTTTATTCCTCGTAAAATCTTTATTTTTTCATACTTAAATCGCTCCCGCTTTGCTTTTTCATGGAAAACAGGCGGAGTTGTGGAGTACAGAAGCTCACAGTGAAAGGGGGARGGGGGTTTCCGTTTGACAAACACATGGCTCCACCCACGTGACGGGATTACGTCATTACGGCTGCGTGATGATGTATTTCCTTATGTGATGACATAATACGTTCAAAATCGAACGGCTCTTTTGAACGGCTCTATGAAACAAACGGCTCCCCAAGATCCGGATCCCTTCAGAGAGTCATTTATCCCATCTCTAATCACAGCATCGATCCTTKTCTCCACAAGTACAGACACTTCCTAATCTTCTTAGAACTTCTTTTTGGTTTGTTTTCATCAACCCCCCATCTTTTGTAGAATGAGTGAAATTTCAAGTGGATTTTTTACTTTGACTTTGCGCTTTGGAAACAATCATTAAAGGAGACATAGTTTGCAATATCCACTTTTTCAGCCCTTAATAATCCTGTTGTACTTGGAGTGTCTAGGAGTGCAGACAAGTTGAATGTAGTTTCTCCCGGTGGGGTGTAGATATCTTTATATTTTGTTTTGGTCATATTTTTCAATGTGTTCAGTTTTTGCTATTCCCTATTATGTTTTTTGATCAATAATATCACAGTATTTATTAGTTTTTTTAGCTTATAAGCAAACCATTTTCAGAACTAAACTCAGGAGGGATCTAGCACTCCAGTAACAGAGTTTCATCTTGAGGTCAGTGTGCAAGCATCAGAATGATTCCAAGAAAACCTGGTGTTTCTTATTAAAACAATTAAGTTCTGATGGTCTTTGGATCAGACATCCAGCCAATGCCCCCAAGAGCTCATTGTTTAATCAAAAATCTACAAAGAAAATGCCTCAACTTTAATACCCGGTTTATTTTATATGACCAAATGTCAGGTTTCTTACATGCTAATGGTTACAGTTTTGGATTAGCATTAWCTCAGAACACCACACTAACTTATAATGCCCATAAAAACCAAACATAGCCCTGATAAAGATAAACTCTGCCTCTCTCTACAAAGAAGCTAGCATTAGTATTTATGATCACTTCCTAGAATTCACTCGTGTGTCTTCACATTCTGCAGTGTTTTCAAATGACAGATGACTTTGTTTTGTAGTGCTAAACAGTGTTTTTTCCACGATATTTATAAAGTTAAAGAGAAATGTTGCATTACTTGGCAGATTTTTTTTGCTTCAGCGCAACTTCAAAGTAAAAAAAAAAAAACATAACGATGTTTACTCCATTTTTCCTGTGTCTAATGTGCAAAGGAATAAAAGTGAGGATGAAAAGCAGTGTCAACATTGAGCTCCGAGCACTGCTTTTGCTTGAACCTTCAGTTTACCAGTTTGGTATGTGCAGTTTCAGCAAAAAACATGTTTCCTTGTAGAGTGGAGGGGAAAAAAACCCTATAATTCTTGTCAACAAACCACCAAAGACATTATATGGAAAGCTTGCCAAGTGTTAAATGTCTTTTTTTAGCAGAGGTTGCAGCAGATGGAAGACACATTATCGAGTCAGAGTATAAACCATCGTTGACATTCTTTTACCCTAATGAGCATCTCAAGAAATTACCTTATTATGTATTTTTAGATATGGAAAATTAAAATAGAAGGCCTGATCTAGGGATTTCTAAGTAGGGAGCTAAAAACGTTGTGGTGACGGTGATTCCAATAWAAGTGATAACAATCGGCAGTTTTTCCTCTCTTCAAAACTGACCATTAAGTTAAACTTGCAATTGGTAGGAAAGACTTTCAAATGCTGAAAGGCTGCTGTGTCTCAAAACCAATAGAGCCTAGAAAGCACACAAGCTAAAGCATGGTTCAGACCATGAGGGGATCCTTTCAGAGGCTGGGAGAGGGTGAAGGTTGTTCCTTAGGTCAACACAGCTCTTAAAAGCTGTTTTGTGCTGTTTTTACCCCCACGCTGCATAGACCAGAGCCTCTCAGGTAATTGAACCCTAGTGTTTTATAAAAACTCGAGGTGGGCATATTGAGCTGGACGGTTAACCTCTTGTGCTTTGATACTACTGCATCTACTGTTAATAAATATGAAWATGAAATATGAATGGCGTTTTCTCCTCCAACTCAACAGAAGTGTCAGGTATCAGCAGGACTGCTGAGCTCCTGCATTCTTCATCATTTTAGGTCATGAAAAAAAACCAGCTTCCTCGTGCTGCTGAGTTTTTCTTTCTCAGATTCATGCTAGAAGAAGGATACATTTTCTACAGTTTTCTAAAGTTTGCTTGTGTTAAAAATAAATTAGTGTTGAGTTGTACATCAGGGCAAATAGAACGAGCTGCAAATATATCAGACCTAACTGATTTTATGTCCACAATGCAGTTTCGTTTTATGGGTTTTCCACTCACTTTTGGGGGAAAAAGGTTATGTAAGTGTAGTTACTTTGTTGCAGCTGAATATCTGTTATTGATTACATTAAAAAAGCTGAAGCATGGGTTTTAAAGTTGATGGAGCAYCAAGTTTGGAGATACTGTTTCCGATAATAGGTCTTAAAAATGCTGTCCATTCTCATATATCTGTTTGCTGGAGCTATGCTGCATTAGGTAGGCTCTAGTAAAGGCTAAATAAAACAGAAAGTGTAGTACAGTACAATACAATGCATTACTGTATACAGTAATAGTACAGTACAATACAATGCATTACTGTATACAGTAATGTGAGGAAATTATACAGCATATCAAAACTTTGTAATTTTAATGAAAACTGTTCCATCAAAAATGTCAACAACCAATGTCCTGACACTGACACTACCCTTTGGTTTCAATAAAGACTAGGTTTGGGTGGTATTGATCTTTTTCATACCAACATATTATAAATTATATAAATTTAAATAATACTGCAGGGCAGGGTGTGGGAGGTGTACGGTTTGTGGCACACTGAGTTACTTTCTCCCACTCTCACAGTCTCTCCATTCTCACCAAACTTTATTCAGTTTTCACGTCATTTTATGTTCTTATTTCTGTAGATTTTTTGGCGCCTGTCAAATAACTTTGGGCCTTGGTCAGAAAGGACATGTGCCTGCTGATGAAACTCTCATCAAATAGGATGGTCATGTTCAGAAAAAAAGTGTCACGTCACATGCGTCAAGAGCAATTTTGACGAATGTCGGACCTCAACGTGCAYAAGTGTCACGTTTTGATGCTGGAATCGCGTTTGGTGTGAACGCAGCATTAGGCCATTGTTTTAGGAAGGTATTGAATTACTTGCATTTACTCAGGGGCAACTAAAACACAGTTTAGGTGTGAAAGCAAGGCCATTAATTTTAATTTAATTTAATTTTTTTTGTTAATTCTGCTTTGTGCAGCCCAAATGTTTCTTCTTGTTTTCAGCTTTGTTCTAGACAAAGCTAGTCTGTGACTGGCTCTGGCTTTATGTAATGGAAAGAAGTGAGAGTTATATTTTATTGACTATTTCCTAAGTGCCAAACTTTTAATTCTTTGTTTCCCATTGTCTGAATTAGGCTGACATGGCAATTTTCGTTTTTCTTTAATTGGAAAATTATTGGGCTCTAGCCTGCATTTACAAGCAGACTTACACTCCTCATAGCAGGCTGCTGAAATAAAAACTTAATTATATCTTGTCTTCTGCTTAAAACATTCAATTTTTTTTGTGTCCTTGCAGTGAAGGACAACTCTGCTTTTCAGACACTGTGATATTTGAGTTGATCCCTGTGGTCACTATCTTCACTCGATGGGATGTGTGTTTACCATAGTCTTACGCAAATACTGACCCCAAATTAGTAGGAGGTTACAAAAGAAAACTCTGTTCAAATACTTTAAAACATTTTCCTTGATTTGGTGAGAATGTTGGCTAAGATGTTTTTGTAATACTGAAAAGGGGTTTTCCAGCTGCATCAAAAGCGTTTTAAATTTTGTACTAATAATTGATACTGTGGAAGCTCCCCAAGATGTTTACTTTTTATTGTAAAGCAGGGAGACATGGGGTACAGAAAACAAACGAACAAAAGCTAAAGAGCAGATGAAGATGGGGGTGTGTTCACTGAATCAGGAAAAGACAATTGCATTTATGGTATAGTTGTGCAAACGTGTAGTATAGAGATGGGATAAATGGCTCTCTGAAGGGATCCGGATCTTGGGGAGCCTTTTGTTTCATAGAGCCGTTCAAAAGAGCCGTTCGATTTTGAACATATTACGTCATCACGTAGGGAAATACGTCATCACGTAGCCGTACGTAATGACATCATCCCGTCACGTGGGTGGAACCATGTGTTTGTCTAGCGGAAACCCCCCCTTCCCCTTTCACCGTGAGCTTCTGTACACCACAACTCTGCCTGCTTTCCGTGAAAAAGCAAAGCGGGAGTGATTTAAGTATGAAAAAAACAAAGATATGAGGAATAAAAGAATAAAACTACAAATGGCTTGTTACTGCCTGCGATCCAGCTCCTATTGTTCGTTGTAAAGAGCCGTTCAAAAGATTCTGATCGTTCGTGAACGTTACATCTCCAGTGTAGCACATTTCCAGATATCATGCATGCTTCTTATTTTCTCCCACATCTGTTTAGCTGATCAAAAAGCAAGGAGGAGGCGGCACATTGCTTACTTAATCTAATTTTCAAAATCATCCGTTTCATCTTTTAGCAGCCAAACTGACCCCTTTATCCAGTCAACTGACATGAGCTTTACCAATAATTCTCTTTTGGTTGTTTTTTATTAAGATAAGCTCACTTTGCATATGTTTGAAATTACATTCTGTACACTATTTGTGATTATACGCTATATTTTTAAAATCTGTAAGATATCAAAACCTCTGTGTTCTAAGAAATTAATACCTAAGGCCTGTGGGTCATACAGCACATTTACATGAAGGTTAACAAATTCCAGACATCCACATAGACTAAAGAGTGTGATTTTATCTAAGAGTTGGGATGGTGTCATTTTTGCAAAATTGCAGTCTTGGCAGCGGGAGACCCACAAAACAGCTGTTTCTTTTGCGATGACCTCAGTTGCGATTCTGTGTCACTGTGTCCAAATGTTAACCCTGACAAAACTGAAGTTGGCATCCAAAAAGTTAGGAATCAAATTTTCCTCCCAGACATTCAGGATGAGGCAACATGAGGCAAGAGATGCATTGCTCTCAGAGGCGTGTTTAGGTTGAAAATTTGAAACCCTAAATCTTATTCATGAACTAAATAAAATTGTATCCATTTGGTTTCTGACAATTATCATTTTGTGCTTCATGTGCACAGTGACGATGTATCAGTTCTGTGAATGTGTACATGCAATGAAAGATGTGAAACACTATTTTTAGTTATTGAAAGTCACACAATTGCAATCCATCATACCGTTCTACTTTAGTTATATTGCATTTAAAAACAAGGTCAACAAAAGCAAAGTAAAGTAAGGTAAAGTAAAGAGCTACACAAAGGAACAAACAAGCCAAGGACACATAAATATACACATGTAAAAATGATGTAAAAATGAAACACAATTAAAATGACTAGATGAATAGATGAAATCTGTTCTTCCTATTTTTTCTAAGTTACTTGAAAAAACATTATTTAATCAACTACTTCAGCATCTAGAAGCTAATAATATGTTAAGCAATAGCCAACATGGTTTTCGCACGTCAAGGTCAACCATGTCTGCATTAGTTTTATTCACTGAACAAATAYGTGCTGCTTTGAACAAAGGTCAAGTAACTGGTGCTGTATATATTGATTTTCGTAAAGCGTTTGACACAGTTGATCATTATACTCTCTTACAAAAGTTGATTTCTTTTCAACTTTCATCATCTGCAGTACAAATGTTTTCCTCTTGTTTGACCGATAGGTGTCAGGTTGTGAAACATGGAAGCTCTGTGTCCGGGTCTCTGCCCTGTTCCGTGGGAGTTCCGCAGGGTAGCATACTGGGCCCATTGCTTTTCCTATTATACATAAAAGACTTTCCAAAAATATTGAAGTATTCAAATATTTTAATATATGCTGATGATACTGTTCTTTTTTTGTCTGATTTCAGTATTGAATCTATTAATAGTCAGTTACAAGCAGATCTTCAGACATTTCATGGTTGGCTTCAAGATAATCTTTTGTTAATTAATGTTAAAAAAACWGTGTGCATGTATTTTTCCTCACCCAGGAGACATTTCAATATAACAAATCAACTCACTTTTTTAAACAAACCCCTTGATATTGTCACTACCTACAAATATCTTGGAATTAMTTTGGATTCTCATTTGACTTATCGTGATCATGTACAAGTCTTAACCACTAAGTTGAAACAGAAATTATACGTTTATTCAAAAATTAGATCCATTCTGACATCTTCTGTTTCAAATATCTATCTTCGTGCCATTATACTCTCAACCACGTCGTACTGTTTACCTGTTTGGTCTCTTACAACAAATGAATTTTCAGATCTTCCAAGGTGCCATTTATGGAACTCTCTGTGCATTGTTGCCCAAATCACATTCTGGAAGTGGTCATTCAACTAGATCTGTTACAAAAGGACAACTGATTTTACCAACTTTTAAAAACTGTTACGGCCAGAAGTCTTTCTTCTGTGTTTATACTAAAGCATGGAATGACATTCCTCAAAACATAAAGTCCATTTCAAAACCACAGCCCTTTAAGAAGAATGTTGTCTGCCATCTGCTGGACACTTTTTGTTGTGCTCATATTTAGATGTTCTATTTTTCAAATGCTGCCTTCCTGAAATTTGGTATGCTTGTTTGTCTTTGTGTCTATGGTGTATAATGATGTGATTGTGATGCTGCATTTCTGAGTGTTTTATGTGCTGCAGAACAGGAACCTGCTGTAAAACAGCAATTATGCTGAGTCAGGCTTGATTTTTAGTAATCTTTTCCTGTTAAATCAATAAATCAAACCAAATCAATAAAAAAGCTCAACAGAATAGAATAGATTGATTGACTGGACATCCAAGGACCAAGCTGGCCTTTCTATCAACTAGCTTCTTTCTTTAACCTAGGTACTTATAAGATTCTGCCATCTCAATTTCAGTTCCCAGGATGTTCACCAGTGACAGTGTGGTGGGTCTGTGCCTGCACAAGTCCACCACCAGCTCTTTTGGTGGTTCCTCTTACACTCATCTGTAAAGTTATGTGTTCACTACCCGTACTCTGATTCATCATCACCCACCCGCTTCGGATGTTATCATCCATTAAATGGACGTTATTAGCCATTATCAGTCCCATAGAATGGCTTCAGACTGGCTTCAGACTGTCCCAACTGTGCCGCCTAGTGGGTTCTCCATCCCATAGAATGGCTTCAGACTGTCAGCTGGTATGAAGCATAAAGCCACTAAGTTTTTTTTATGCAATCTGGTTAATATGAGACATAAAGCCACAAAGGTTAATTTTAGAGAAAATGACATGGGCTACGATAAAGTAGACCAGACTCTGGCAGTAGCAGATTGTTGCWTTCCAACGWATATGGCACTGGTAACCCACTAGGGGGCACTGTCGGGACAGTCTGAAGCCATTCTATGGGACTCATAACCTGCTAGACGGCACAGTCGGGACAGTCTGAAGCCATTCTATGGGACTCATAACCTGCTAGACGGCACAGTCGGGACAGTCTGAAGTCATTCTATGGGACTGATAACAGCTAATAACATCCATTTAATGGACTGATAACATCCGAACTGGCTACATCACCTGTGATGAGGCCTACTATGGGGACAATAAGGATCAAATCATCTCACACTGGGTCAAAAAACAGGAAATGAAAAGTGTGTTCTTTAAGATTTAAAAACCTCATATTAGGAAGTTTGCCTAACATGTGGTGGCGAACCATTTCACAGTCCTGGATCTGAAACAGAAAAAAAGCTCACCTCTGAGTTTGCATTGTGTCCCTGGAACCAATAAAAGCATCTAATCTGCTGACCTCAGAGAGTGCTGTGGTCCGTATGGCTGCAGAAATTCAGTGAGATAAGAGGGGGCAGAACTGTTGAGACACTTAGAAACATGCAAACAAACTTCCATGGAGTTGAATGAACTTTGTGAGACACACAGCTCCTGCCATCAATAGCAACTTGCATTTGCTCAAGCCTTTAAAAACAACATCATGTTTATTCAACAAAACATATTGCTACACCATATTCCTACATTGTTTAATTTTTACATCATCTGCCAGTTTGTTACAGAGAACACAGCGTTTCCTTCCAGTTAAAATGTCAGAATGAAAATGACACTTTGCAGATGTGAAGATCCATTTTATTCTTTCCAACCCAAATTTCTCATATTGTGGTTGATTTAATTTGATGTAACGTAAACAAACTAGAGTTTATTAGTGACTACCGGTAATCACATCAGATTTAATTAAAGGCTTTCGCTGATTTTATGAGCTGTTGCAACATTTTCATATCGTTAGGTTTAATGTGGTTTAAAATGTGCTATCCCTGTCATTAAAGTTAAATTAACGACAAATTCATCTTCTCAGAAGCTTTTAAACTGCAACATGGAGAGAAGAAATCAGCATTTTGAGTAATTTTGTTTTGGTTGCTGTAGACAACACTTTGTGTTTTTTGTGGCTTAGAACCCAGTTTGATTTATTAGCATGGGGCTTTGCTCAAGTCTGAGCTCTGGTTCAAAGACTGAACCCAATACATGCCTTGTTAATCTCTGACCACCAGCCAGCAGAGTTCAGAGCCAAACAACACTGTTCTATCTGGACCCACTGAACTCAATCCTCAACAGTCCACTTGTTGATCCTAATTTCATGTACTGCAACTTAGCAAGTTCATCTTTTGAACAAATAAACTTTCATAAGAATTGCAGACTGGAAGCTTCAGAAAGACCTTGGAACAATTTCCTTTGTTATTGCTCCCACAGTGAAACATGTGCATTAGTCTGTCAGTGGAATATCTGTGGTCCGTCTTGCTTCAGTTTAATTAGGTGGACAGGCACAGACACGTAAAGTCAGTTTAATTATGTTTTCTTAGTGATGAGAGTTTGGAAGGACAAACATAAATGCTTTTTGTTTTTATACAATAAATTAAGTCTTAATTATTCATTATTGTTGAAAATCATTTAAATGTAGTGAAAGCCTCTGTGTTTTTTTAACCCAAAAATGCTAAGGAAATGGTATTTTGTTTTCATCTAAAGTTGTGTAAAGTTAGTAAGGTTTAAAATTACCACACTTTACATAATTTACTATCTGAAGCAGATGTAAAACTTTAAAAGATATCCTTGCACTCCTTTGTCTCCCTCAAACATAAATGATTACTTCAGTATTAGATGATTTAAGATTGAACAGCCCATGAAAGAAGAGAGAGCTGTTTCTTATATTACAAGGGTATTCTTTTTTTTATTTCTCCTTGAAAACAGTCTTGAAAGTGAGGGGCAGGAAAACCCAGATGGCTCCCTCTGTTTTATGTTGCAGGGGCTTATTATCAGTTTTCACTGCAGCTGTCATACCAAAATGTGATGCAGCTTGTACGGATAACATCAATAGTTCAGTAAAAGGTAATTAGGATGGAGGAGGGGATCCTCACAAGCTTGAACCAACAGACAAAATGCCTCTTCTGCCTATCTTTTCTAACTGTGTGTAATGCTTAGAGGCCAGGAGAAATTCTGTGTGATGTTGACCCCCTTTCTCCACAAAAAGATTTCAGCGCTGCTGCCTTCTTCCACAAGGGGATTCCTAATGTGCAGTGGGTAATGATCATTCTTTTTTTTTTTAGAAATCCACCAATCAGCACTTCAATTTTGTAGACATTAAAGAAGAGATTATCTCCAGCTCCCCAAACCCTGATTTAGAGCCGAACAATGTCATAGTACAGCATTTGGCAGTACAGTCAGGAGTCGACAGAGTAAAAAGCAATGGACCGAGTTCACATCCTTGAGGGCTGCCTGTTCTCAGTGTGATGTCTTACTGATTTCACAAAATATCTTTTGACAGGAAGTCCAAAATCCAATTACAGAGTGAGGCTTTTAGTCCAAGTGGAGCTTTTATGAAGTTGATGAGGAAACTTCTGACATCACCGTTCTTTTTCTTCAGATGGGAGGAGACAGGTTGGAGGGCATGTTTGATTGTGAACAGGCTGACTCAGTGCACATAAAGTATGCAAACTGTAGGAGTCTGGAGAAGGTGGATGGTTGGCAATAAAGTTTCCTATGACTAATTGTTTAAAGCACTTTTTAATGATGGTATTACCTACTCAATCCTATGGAGGCGTATCTGTCTATTTTGTGATAAGATGGCAACAATGCATTTTTTTTTTCTAACTTTAACCTCCATTAGTTTTGCTGTCTTCTGCCATATTAACTTTTACGTCTTCCATCTGTTCTTATGATTCTTCTAATTAATCATATGAAACCACTCTGCCCTCACAAAACAACATTTCCGTAGAAAAGTGTACACTAGAGGTTCGGACCAGCTGTCTTAAGTGTCACAGTGCAATTGTATTCTCTTTATGCGCCATCCTCACAGCTGTTGGCCATATTGTATGTGTGTGTGGCATCTCCTGTATAGACTCCAACTCATACAGAAAACTAACACAAACAACACCTGATTTCAACCTGGTTGTGGTGATTTTCAGCCCTTTTGTCTTTTAACAGGTTGGTGGTTCGTCAGCACAGCGGAGGAGCAGGGTTGGGTTCCTGCTACCTATCTTAACTCCCAGAGTGGAACGCGGGATGACTCTGAGGTGGGCGCCTCCAAAGCAGGCGAAGGTACGTCACCAAACCCTCCTGTCTCCGCCCACCCACGCACCTACGGGCACAAAAAAGCACATGCTCTGTTAGAAACCCACACACAGACACCACCTCCCCTCCAAGTTGTCAGTGTTTGATCTGTGAAAAAGTGGGGAAAACGGCCTCGCCACAGCCGTCCGGGCGCTGACAGCTCAAGTCCTGCCGCTCTGAACGCCTCTTTCTGTTTGCCTGCCATTACAAGCACAGAGTGTGGATTCAGACCTGAGTAAACAGCAAGGATTGCCAGCAAAGGGCAAACCACAGTGTCTGAGATGATGTGCGTTACAGTGATGCAGTGTGCAATGTAGTATTCAGTGATATGACCACCTTGGACTGAGCTCATGAAAGAGGCATGTGTTTTGTTTTGAGTATGTCACGAGTCAGCCTGCTTGAATTATGGCTTAGGGAAAAAAAAGCCAACTTGGACATTAATCAAGGTGTTTTACGCAATGTCTGTTTATTACTGCAAACTAATGCTGAGTGTTGATGTTAGATGACTGAAGAGGGAAATTTGAAACTTTCCCTGCAGAAAACATAGAGTTTGATCTGTCAGAAAGTAAAGCTGAAGTATGACATCCGATCACCTTCAAAGCCATGCCACATACAATTTCTGATCTCCGCTATGAACGGATTTTAGTGAAATACTGAGAAAGAAATTATTGAATGCACATCTATATTTTATAAACTTTTGTAGTCAACCAAATTCAAGATGGATGCCACTGCGAATCAACCTCAGCAAACACAGAAGTAGCTGTAACTCGATCAGTATGACTAATATTGAGCTACAATTTGGAATGGTAGAAGCTGAGAGTGATCCCCAACCGTGAGCAATTACAAAATATATTTATTTAAAATGTTGGCATGCAAGGTGATAGTTAATTTATATCCTTCAAAATATTTACGTTTTCATTTTGAATGGTAGAGCACCCATACAAGTATTAGAGAAAATGTCTATTTTTATAAAACAGTTAACATATATTAAATACATAACTACATCTAATTTCCACAGCCTTATCTCCTCTTCTCTGTCAGAGATAGCTGCTGTGTGTTCTCTGAGTTATCTGCTAAGGGCTTTTGGGAGGGACAATCTGTCGGTGTAATTAGTGTTTATGTGTCTACTAAGTCAGGGGAATGGCATGAGTCTCATAAAGATTCTCTTTGTCAGTTCTGCAGCAGTCTGTGTCACTGGGTTGTCCTTAAAAAACTAACATGTTTCTGGAAAACTGGAACAGAACTTTTAGGTGCTTGTTTGAAAAAAAGGTTAAACAAAAAGCATAAATGGAGATAAATGGGGACATGTTTAAAATAGAAACATCCTACCCTAATCCTTTTTTTTTTTTCAGCTTATATTTTAATTTTTAATAGGGGGTGGGGGGTATGTATTTTTCAGGCACATAAATTTATAACTATGTTACATTCAGTTGTTATGAAAGTGCTGTATATATCAAAAATAAATTTGACTTTGCCTCTTAGCTTATCTAAACGCACTCAAATTGGCCTCTGTCTCTTTATGAACCTCCTACCATTTCTGACACTCCTACTTATCCACATTTTCAATCAGTGCTCCATGGGAGGGGTGGGGGTTGGAGCTCAGCTTCAGATTGAGCTCCAGGGAGGGGCTTTGTGAAAATATAAATGCATGAATGAGTCAAAGCAACACTGGGCATGTTTTTGATGAGGGAATGACATTATAACGTTATAGCATGTATAGTATTTGGAAACCTTGCTTGTTGTGTCCAGGCAGAGACAAAACTGCTTGTGTGATAAATCTGAGACTGGTTTGGGCAGCCAGAAGAGAAAATATTAATAAATGGAGGCACACACAACTGCCACGAGTCTGTCCAGCATATCTGCCAGCAATAAAACTGTGAATGTTTTAAACCTGGTCTGTTTAAATTGTATAAATATAAGCAGGCACTTTGGTAATTTACATGAATTTTTATGCCACCCTWTTTCTTCCATTTAAATAGGAAATATTATTGAAAAAATAACTTGTAACTCTGCCATAAAATATTATTTATGTTTTTACACTTTAGTTGGTGTTCTTCTTAAGGTGGTAAGTCTTTTTCCCTATTATACTAGTCTTTTTATGTTTATATTTCAATGATGACTTCTTTAAACATCAAAGACTTTCTTAAAGTTGCATTTGCTATAATTCTTGTTTAATCACATAGATTACTGATTAGAACGACTTACTTTTTTTTCAATCTTTTATTTGCGTTGTTGAAAATCAAATAATTAAACGTCATTTTTATGTGACTAAATTTTCCCAGATTTAAAAATGACTCACATTTCTTGCCTTGCGTCCGTAAAACATGAGAACAAATCAGTCCCACATCCCCGACAGGTGGTGCTCTCAGCCCGCTTTGTTAAATGAAGTGCATTCCTGCCTCGGCAATGTGTGCCCCAGATGCTCAGAACACAACAGGATGAGAAAACCATGCTAACAACATCCTAATTACAGGCCAGAGAGAAGATGTCTTGGTTTAACGCTTCCCCTGTAACCATCCATCCACTCTAACTGTCTGCCATGTTCTGTTCTGTGGTTGTGTTTTTATGTTTTCCACGGAGCTAATAACAGGTTGGTCCGTGTCATTTGTGTGCTGTGTGTTTGTCTAACGTTTATGCCTGCTCTTCATGTCTCCATATTTGTTTGTTTGCCGTCGTCTGGTCACCCTGTGTCAGTTACTAAGCGACATAAGGCTCATCTGAAGAGACTCGACCGGAGATGGACGTTGGGGGGTGTCATCAGCCGGCAGCAGAGCCGAGGTGAACCGAGACAGATCATTCTTCACATCCCTCCCTCTGTTTTTATGCCTCTCTTCTCTTTTATTTATCGCCGCTTCATCACATGAATCAACTTGTCTCTGTCACCATGCACATATTTGTTCTGTCTAGCATCCCATGTTGTCTACCAGGAAACACTATAGGCACGATCCATAAAACTAACCACTAACTCGTTAAAAAAATAAAATAAAACAAAATGTACAGAAAGTTAAAATGAGCAATTTTACAAGCAACAATTATTGATGCTTAGCTGAATTTATGCTACAAAATCGCTCCTCGTAGGTGTTTTTTTTATTGTTGGTATGTATTCTGAGCCAAAACAAGTAATTTGAGTTTTGCAGAAAAAAAGAGAAGAAAAAAAATCATTACCCACTCATTTGAAAGTAGTTGTGTAATGGACTTTGGAATGCCTTAGGCTGCATTTTTGGAGCCATATTTGACTTTTTATGAGGAAATAGAGCATAGATTTGAGTAGATTTCTAATGAGCATGTTTTCAAACAGACATTTATCTCGCTGTGGTCCAGATAGCAACCAGTATAAATAATAAGCTCTAATAATGTCTGAATTAATTGACAAGAAAATTGCATGTTCAGTCAAAATATTCAGTGTTCTTGCAAAGGTAATGCTTTCTTTCCTTTTTTAACCCCCCTTTCACTGGAGATACATTTGGATTTTTGACAGAGCAGAGAGGAAAGGCCAAACTTTGCTCTGGCAGAGCACGCTGCTCTCTGGAGTGGAGAAATTTGTTTCCACCCTGTGACAGAAAATCTGCTTTGTGTTGAAAAAAAAAAAAGCAAAACCTCAGATTTTTGCTGACTCCACATGAATAATTTATAACACTGGTGCAGATGGTGCATGTTGTGGTTGACATGACAGAGTTTCTTTTCATCATAATGCTAAATATTGTTAAAAAAATAGGGTTTTAGGATAAAAAAAGGTTTACAGAAATATCAAACAGTTGAGTTTGTTTAAATAGAGAGGTTTACTATCACACAATCATTCTGCTACCATGGAAATAAGGATGGAAAGAGGGAAAAGAAAAAGTTTCCACACTGGTAAATTGTGTCTAATGACACAAAACACAACACTTCTTATGTGCTTTTTCCCCTTTTGCGTTATCTCTCAATATTTAGTCAGGAAGTGCTATAATAACAGGAAACAATGACTCTGCTCTGCCCCTAGCCCCTTGGGAATACATAATTCAGCATAATGTGCTGAGTTTGGAGATGCTCTCTGTCTCAAGGTTATTGACACTGATCATGCACTCCAACCACATTAGTTTTCTTGGTTCTATATTATAATGAAATTGTAATCGTAATGACTTCTGTCATGGTTCACTTCGTTTTATAGCATTTTGAGGAAAGTTTGTGCTTCTGGATAACTGATGGTGGGAAGCTCATCGGAATGCATGGAAATGCATAGACATTCACTCATCCAGTGGTTCTTATCTCCATCAGCCAATGGACTAAAGGCGGGAAACACCCTGGACTTGTCCCCCGTCCATCACAGGGCCACAAGTGACCAATAAAACAAGACCAGGGTAGAGTTACCAACTCAACTAACCAATGGTGGGCAACACTAATCTAAAAATTAGTTCCACTAGCCCTAAAGCACTAACTCAAATATTTAGGTCCCCTAATTCTAAAGCACTAACTCAAATATTTAGGTCCGCTAATTCTAAAACACTAACTCAAATATTTAGGTCCCCTAATTCAAAAGCACTAAAATAACCCAGTCAACCCATGAACATTCTTCAACAGACACAACGCATTCTCACTCCCGACTCGTCAACGTATTGACGCTTGGTCAGGTAGCCGTCTGCGTCCAGCTTCAGACGCGTGGGGTACCCCCCTCGCATCAGTTCTTAACAAGATTAGGCGGAGGAGGAGTGCATGATCATTTTTTTAAAGAGTAGAAAATGCATGACAAATAATCATCCCAGACCCTAAATTTAATGTCTGTTAGCCCTATACAGCCTATCCCCGACCTCAGTCCCTAAAATTTACCATTAACCCTGATCCATCATATTAACCACAGACCCCTAAGTGGCGCAACCCGGAAAAGCCGCGTGCGGCAATGATTGACACAAGGGGGGTACCCGACGCATCAAAACTGGACGCAGACGGTCCCTGCCCAAGGGTCAATATGTCGACGAGTCGGGAGTGAGAATGTGTTGACAGACAACATGAGTCACATGTTGCTCTCTTAAGACTTATCATTGACATTCCACATCAGTGTTTCGGTTTATATACTGTCAATATATTGACACCTAGTGGATAAGTGACACACATATGAACAAAATGAGTGACAGCTTTCACTGTCAGCTGTTAACATTAACAATCAACAACATTTATAGACCTCAGTTAGTGCTTCTAAATTTAGCCTATAAATTTAGCAGGTGCTAATCCACTAATGAATTTTAAAATTAGCAAAAGCCCTAAAGCACTAATTAGAAAATTAGTTCCCCTGTTAGTGCTTTAGGGGAACTGTGCCCACCACTGCACCTAACATGCATGTTTTTGGTTTGTGGGAGGAAACCAGAATACCCAGAGAAAACCCATGAGTACACGATGACAACATGAAGAGATAATCATTAAAAGGAAGTTTTGAAATAATAGAATATAAATTAAACACTCTTTGGTTAACATGTTTTTTTAGTACCATTGAATTTTTGTTTTGATAAATCAAATTCCAATGTCATTATTTGTTAGTAAAAATAAAACTCATCCAAAGCCATGTTCCATTTTTGTCAGACAGTGTTTCAGAGACTGCAGTGTGGTGGTGCAGTTGGTTGGCTCTGTAGCCTTGCAGCAAGAAGGTCGCAGATTTGACTTCCAGCTGAGGTTTATCTGCATGGAGTTTGAAAGCTCTCTGCACAGGTTTTCTCCGGGTACTCCAATGTGCTTGCACAGTTCAAAAACTTTAGTGTTAGGTCAACTGGCATCGCTGAACTCTCACTGTGGTGTGTGGCGGGTATGGATGCTGATTTTGGGTTGGGGGTTAGGTTTAGGAACAATGTGTGAATTGAGTTTAGGTTAGATTTAGGGTCAGGTATGTACTGGGGTGGTTAGGTTTAAGGTAAAGGGTCAGGGTTAGGCTGTAAAAATGACTGGAAAATGAATGGAAGTCAATGCAAAGTCCCTACGAGGATAGAAAAAACAACGCACGTGTGTGTGTTTGCATGGCTATTTGTTTGTATGTGGCCTTGGGTTGAGCTGGTGACCTGTACAGGGTGTACAATTTGTTTAACAAAAAACATTGATGATTTTTTTGCACCTTTTATTTATTTTATCAAATTATTTTGCATTGAAATAAGATTATTCCATCCAGCTATAACCTGTGAAATATATTTTTGGTTAGGAATAAATAGCACCAGCAGTTAAGTAAATAGATACATAATGTAAATATTATTATGTTATTCTTATTATCTTCCACCATCAGGGTTCCCTAATGCTCCTTATTTGCCTGGAGCTCAATATAGAGGGCTTACAGTGCTTTATTACCACAATAATGACTTTTTTGTTACGTAAATCTTTACTTAACCATTACATAATTTACAGCCCATTCCATCTGTGCAATACAAGAAAAAAAATAATAATAAACTGCTGTGATGGCAAAATATTTTAAAGCCTTGAATTTTTGTTGTCTTGTAATTATTTACTTTACTGCATTTTAAAGCCGTTTTGGCTTCATAAAAAATTAACACCAGTGCCAAAGAACATTTGAACACATGCACAAAAGAAAAAAAACACACTTGACTGATCCACTGACAGAAAGAAAAGTAGATCCCTGTTTCTGTTTCAAAATGAAACATTTGTGCCACTATTCCAGAAAATTACTACAGTGTGGTTATATAGATGTATAAAGTCTTTAAAAGTAGTTAAAGCATATTATGGCTTTCACTTTTATTACCATTTTATATTTTGTTTATAGCTCTAATGTACATCAAATCTTAACTTTCTTGTGATTTTATCCTCTTGCAGAAGAGAAGTACGTCACCGTACAGCCTTACACCAGCGAGGGCAAAGACGAAATAGCTTTTGAGAAAGGGGTTATTGTGGAAGTCATTCAGAAAAACCTTGAAGGCTGGTGGTTTGTCAGGTACGCCACTGCTCTTTAGCTTTGAATGTTTTTGTTAGTCTTGATTTACAAAAAAGAAATAAAAAAGCAGTTTGACCATTGTCTCCTCCCTTCCAGGTACCAAGATAAAGAAGGTTGGGCTCCAGCTTCTTACCTCAAGAAGGTAAAGGATGACTTCTCTCCCCGTAAGAAGGCCGTAACTGGCCCAGTGGAGATTATCGGAAACATCATGGAAATCAGCAACCTCCTAAACAAGAAAACCTCCAGTGAGAAGAATGTCCAGATTGAAGGAGCCCCAGAGAGTCCTCAGGTTGCCAGGAAGGAGATCAGCTTACCAATCCTCTGCTCTGACTCCAGTCCTGTTAATGTGTCGCAGGAAGGAAAAAGCAAAACAGAGCCTGCTTCACCGGCTGTGGCTCGTATAGCCCCGCATCGTGTGGAGATCGGTCAGTCGTTTCACTTTGAATGTTTATATTTTTGAATATTTGTCTGTGTACATTTTTTGTGTGTCTGTTAGGATTTATGATCTACATGAAGATGTTTGTCAGTTATCCATTTGCACAAACACTCTCACATACCTTCCAACGTAAATGCACATCAGTTTAATTTTTTTAAATAATCACTGTTGTCTTTTCCCAATAACACTAATATTAGGCAGTGCTTAGACTAAACCCCTAGTCTTCTGATTGGATATTGTATACTATCTCCACTGAGCCCCAGCTGCCCCGTAAATGATTACAAACAAACAAATGTTAGCCAAATCTTAAATTTGTCTTTATATTTTTTGTTTTCACAGGTTCTCCTATCCTCAGGCAAAAACCTCCTCCTCGAAGAGATGCAACCTTAGTAAGTCTTCAAAATGCAGGTCAACCTTCCTGTAGTCATATTGTCAGTAATTTTTAAACATTTTACAAGGTTATTGTTTGTAGGTACGAAATATATATA
>NW_013952402.1:9164892-9176135 GCF_001266775.1 Austrofundulus limnaeus | reverse complement strand
TATATATATGTTTATTTATTTTATTTTATATTTTTTTCCAAATGAGGACTACACAACAAAACAATAGGGAACAAATAGTCTAATACATTACAATTAATATCTTTACGCAAACTTATTCATTTTTAAGCTCATGCACTGCAACAAATTATTTTAAGTATCAAAGGTAGAAGGTTTGGAAAAAGCAGAAAATGCAGATTTATATCATGCATGAACATTATTTAAATGTTGCAGCTAATTCTGACAGTAAAATAAATGTAAATTACTTTTTATTTGCCTTCTTATCAAAAGAATAATGAAAACCTGAGAGTAAACTGAGAAAATAAAAAATGTTATTTGTTACAGTGTTATAGTACTTAGTTGAATAATTAAGTTCCTGTTTTTTAACATTGTCTGTTTTATTTTTACATAGGGGTTTCAGTTGCCCTGCCCTCCAGAGCCCCCTACAGTTGAAGCAGAGTATTACACCATTGCAGATTTTCAATCTTGCATATCTGATGGGATCAGCTTTAATGGAGGTCAAAAAGCAGATGTAAGCTCTTTTTATGTAAACTTAAAAAACAAGATAATCATAAGGCTTTGGCACAAATCATGTATTTGTTGCTTCATCAGTTTATATCTCAAAGCTTTGTTATATAATTAAACCCCCTTCATTTAAAAACTAAACTTCATAAATGTGTGGATTTTTAGGTTATTGAGAAGAATTCTGGTGGATGGTGGTATGTCCAGATAGGCGAGAAGGAAGGCTGGGCCCCATGCTCCTACATTGACAAACGTAAAAAGCCCAACTCGAATCGACGAACAAGCACCCTGTGCCGCCCCAAAGTTCCCCCACCAGCTCCCCCTGTCAAAAAACAAGACTCAGTGGAGACTGCACCTCCCAGCAGCCCTGGATCTGAGGCCCCAGAGTCTCCCGTGTCACCTGGGAGGCCGGTGTATGAAGAGCCGGAGTATGATGTCCCCACCATTGGTGATCTGGACCTAGAGTCTGAGTTTGAGTTTCTGAGGGGAGAAAGTTCTCTGGTGGATGTAAAAAATGACGAAACTTCTTCTGAAAAGGGATCTCAACTGTCCTCCAAACCATCGCCGGCTTCATCACTTCACAGCGCCTCCTTTAAGTTTGGAGAATCATTTGAGGATGGGCACGAAGCAGAGGGGGAGGCAGAGGGAGAGGAAGAGTGCATCTATGAGAATGATGTGTTCCTGCCCTTCAAACAGACCCCAGAGAGGCAGTGCAGCAGGGACTCAAACTCCTCCAAGACAAGTGTCTTATCGGAAAACGGCAAGCCTGCAAACCCGTCTTCAGGTGGATTTAGACCTGCTGGTAACAGGTTTAAGACAGACTTGAATGGGAGCTCTTTTTCACCCCGATCCGAAGAGGCATCTAGTCCGAAATCTCTCTCCAATGAATCCACCCCAGATCTGTTGAGACCAAAGAAAGACCATGAGGAGAGCAAGGCTATGTTTAAGTCCTCCAATAAACCAAGGCCGGTAGTGAGACCTAAACCACAGGTAACCAAGGCCTCCAGTGCAGAGAAGATGGACATCAGCACCTTAAGAAGACAGCTGCGACCCACAGGTCAGCTGAGGAATGGCACCAAAACCAAAGGCGAAGACTCTGAGACAGCTTCCGTCATTTCCTCTGAAGACTCCTTCTCCTCTCAGAGTACTTCTGATCTTTCTTCCATCTACTCGAAAGGAAGCCGAGGTGACTCTGACCTGGAAGGCTGCAGCCTGTACCGCACCACAGATCCTTATGAGAAAGTCCAAGACTCTGAGCTCAGCTTCCCTGCTGGAGTGGAAGTGGAAGTCCTTGAAAAGCAGGAAAGTGGCTGGTGGTACGTCCGTTGGAGAGACACTGAGGGTTGGGCTCCAACTTACTACCTTGAGCCCGTCAGGCAGCCAGACGACGTGGCAGAGTACGAATCTGATGGGACTCTGGCTAAACCTGGGAGCCTCAGCAAGTCTAACAGTCTGGAGAAGAACGAACAAAGGGTGCGGGTGTTGAACAACATCAACCAGAATCTGAAAAAGTCTCCACCCATCCCCTCTAAGCCTCCAGGTGGTCTTTCCAAACCTACCAGCTTGTTCGGCTCAATAAAGCAGAACAGCACCAAACAACAGCAGGTTGTCAGACCCCAGTCAGTCTTCATCTCAGCTCCAGTCAGAGATGGTCCCAGCTCTATTGGCTCACTCAGAAGAAACGAGTCCCTCACTTCAGCCGACAACCCACGCTCCAGCCCAACGGTGCGTCGCAATGCCTCGTTTGGTACCGTGCCTCGAAGCCTGGCGCAAAACAGCATAGCGCTTCCTATCAGGAGTAAGTCTGGTACAGGCAGCGCCGAATCTCTTGGTTTAAGCTGTCAAAAGAATGCTCTTCCAGTGTCTGCGGTGAAACCGAAACCCCACATCATCCACAACAACCTCAGAGAGGTTTACATTTCCATCGCAGATTATCCAGGCGATGAAGAGACGATGGGCTTTCCTGAGGGGACGAATCTGGAGGTTCTTGAAAAAAACCCTAATGGCTGGTGGTACTGCAAGTTTCTGGAAAATGGTAGACCAAGAAAAGGATGGGTTCCTTCGAATTACCTGGAGAAAAAGCCCTAGCACCCTTGTGTCAGGTCTTCAATACTCTCTCAAGGTCAATCAGATGGAATTTTTTTTTAAATGAGGCTAATCTGGTACCTACACCAAAACAAGCATCAAAACCAAAATTTTAAGAAATTAACTAGTGGAAAAAGTCATATGTATTCAAAGCCAGTTTAACACCGTGTCTTAAAAGAGATAACCGGAACACAGCAGAATTGTTGAATTTTCTCCAACATTTACATTTAACTTGAAGAATGTCTAAATGTGTCTAATCTTTGAACAGTTTTCTGTATTTTGTAAAACATAGTTTTAAATGCTTTTAAAGAATATTCAGCTTATTGCATGTTTGAAGTGATTCATTATACCAACAACGCCTTGAGCTGTTGAAAATAACCAGTTCTCCATTTGTTAATAAAAAGCCCTGTTGTTAAAGATGCTTTACATTAGTCTCATCTTGGTGCTGCATGTTTTTTATATAAACCTTGAAAATGTATGTCATCTTTTTGTAAAGTATTTTCTCTGACTAATTTTGTAATATTGTCCTAAAGAAACAAATTGTGAGCATCTCAGTTTATCAGTATTTTGTTAAAATTGTAACATTTTTATGCTTCTTTCCTGTTTTTAATTTTCTTTCTGAAACTTTTCTTTAGTAAAAAAAAAGATATTTATTCATTACCTACAAATGTAATAAAATTCACCTTTTCATCATCTCTAAACTGCTCTATTAAATACAATAAAATTTAGAATTTCTGCTGGGCAGTAAATTTGACACAACTCTCTTTCTTTGAGATGCTCACTTTTGTTTTATGTTTAAAATATGTCCAGTTATAATAACTGAAGTGCCAAATAATGACTTTAATAAATGCACTTTTAAACAGCCATGGTTATTTATTTTCTGAAAATATATTTCCATTGCTTATCACAAGCCAGAGTTGACTAAAATGCAGAAAGTAGATGGTATTTACAGAAATAATTTGTAAAACATGATATACATCTAGACATTTCTTTAAAAACATGCTTCATCAAGTGGCAGAAAAACCAGAACCAGAGATGAATTAATGCCTTGTTCTTTCACACGGCACAAATTGAAGAAGAAGACAAACAAAAAATGTGTTAATTCTTTCAGCAAATATCTTGGAAGGCAGTGATCTCCATTAGGATGAAAGTAATGCACAAAGGGAGTAATTAGCGTCTGAATTAACTGCAATTTAATGTGCCGTATAATTACAAATTAGAATAACAACAGATCACAAACCATAATCACAGCAAACATCAAACCTTTTGGTTTTTCTATTTTTACTGTGGAGTAATAATAAAACAGACCAACATAATTTGTATATTGCAGTTTGACTAACAATGTTGAATAAACTTTACAAGTTTTAACCTTTAAGCCAGCTATTACAGTACTTGAGCTGGACCTACATTTTTCATTTTGATATAAGTAAATTTTGCTCTTGTTATTTTAATACTCTCACTCCCATCTCATCAAATACTGACGCATTTCCAAGGTTCCCTCTGTGTCTTATTTTGACGCGTCAGGTATGGGTTGGTTATTTAGCTAAGGTGGCAGCGTTGGTCAGAGCAGCTGCCTCAAAGCAATAAGGTTGCAGGTTCAAAACTGGCTCCATGTCCGGCGTTGCTGTGTTCTCCTTGCACATGTGGGTTTACTCAAGATACTCCTATGACAAATTCTGAATTATTACATCACAATATTTGCAACAAAACTGCCAAATAAGATCTGGACTTACCAACTTCAATTTGGTGGTCTTCATTCTCCTGTGGCTCTGAGTCAGACTGTGGCTCCAACATGTCAGGCCGATGGACAAGTCTTCCATTGTTGTCATCTTTTACTTCATTTGTAAATAACTATCCTCTGCATACCTATATAGTCATAACTCCTCTTATCAGTCTGGACTAACCACTCTGTGGGGGGGGGGGGGTGACGACCTCATTTGGATTTAAAGAGACAGCCTCAAAATGAGTTGATCTGAGACACAGCTCAGAAAAGGGGTGAAAGAGGGGCTTGCGGAGTTACAATAATTCAGACCAAAGTATTGCAGTTCTATGTTATATAGACCCCAAATAAATTATTTAAATGTGAAAAAGAAGAATTTAAAAGCATGATATGCCTCCTTTAAAACTGGAATGTACAGTACTGCCATGTATAATAAAAGCAACTCCACATGAAAGCACTGGGTTACTTTTCAAGTTTCCTGTGTATTGCATAGTTTTTGTATTTGGTTTTGTGAAAAATAATCAGATTTACCACCCACCTGACTTTGATACAAAATATGTACATCCCAAGGGCTGATTCACCACTGAGCTGGAACTACATTTGTTGGCTTGGACATAAATTTAGAAATAATTCCAGGCTTTTTTTTAACTGGCAATGCATGTATCTGCTTGCATGCTGTCTTCTGGCTTATTAACTTGAACACAGTGGGTAAAATACAGGGTAAAAAAGAGTATGGTTTATGAAATAACAAAGGTGTAATTATTCATATTGGAATTTAGTGTGAATATGTATAATAAAACAAGATATTGTTGTTGCTATATTTGATTTTAAATGTATATTTTGTATAAGTTTCTGGAAAAAATAAGCGTAGTGGGTGATTAATATGTTTGATCTCATTGCACAGTGTTTTGATGCTGTTGTTTCCAGTGTAGAAGGTGTTGGACATGCTTTTGACCACTGGAGGGCAGCATTGCTCAGCACCTTTGTCAGAATAAAAACACCAACGGAATAACCTTCACCAGTGACTTCATCAGTTCAGTTAAATAGGATAAAAGTGAGATGACTCACTTGATATTTTAGAATGCTTTTAAACAGGATTGCACATTTCAAAGTCTTTCAACACCACAAATCTGACAGAAAAAAAAAAATAGCACATTCTTCTGAACTGCAGCCTCACAGTCTAACACCAAGAGGGCTAAACTCAGACTCTGATGTGTGGGTAAAATTTAAAAGCATCGCTATCCTTGTTTTATTTCTTTTTTTGAAACACAAACTCTGTACTTTAATCGACAGCGAGCGTGCTTGACCTAGCAGCTGTCTGACAGAGATACTGCTACACAGCTCAAACTAGTCGGCCAAGCCTTCAAGCCTTCAGAAGGCCAGCAGCCAGGTTCACAGAGAGGTCTGAGCGGAAAGTGTGTGTGTATGTGTGTGCGCGCAGACACCGGTGAAGTACACTGTATTCATGTCACTTTCACAGACTATAGTTGTGTATCGTCCTCCCAACGCTGAGAACACTTGGTCCATTAGCAGCAGCCTCTACACTGCTGCCTGTTTTATGTCCGGACGTCGCAGGCTTCACCGCTGCCTGTTTGGATTGCACCATAAGACGGAGCTGCAGCAGAGCCAGACCTACAGTAAATAACAGATGATGTTCACTGTGGCCAGATCTGCATACCACAGCTATAAACAGTTTCCCTGTGAGTTATGGACGTTTACTAAAAGCTCTCGCCTTTGTTATTCATATAGTATGTGGCGCAATGCTGGTCGAGTACACTTTTGAGAAGAGTGATTATACAGTGCAGAGTGCCTCTTTGTTCTCTCGCTGTTGTCCAGTCGGTGATTTCTTGCGTAAGTCATGCTGTAAATGCACCATCAAACATTTTCAGCGCCTATTTGGGGGAGGAGAGTTAATGACATCAATTCAGTCTTATACCCCATCAGTGCCAAGCTGAGCTCAGATTCATGCCGTGCTTGAAATACCTAAAAAAAAGAGCTGCAGCAGTGAAGCGGAAACGGTCAACTTCCTTTTCTTTAATGTTCATTTGAGCCAAGTGGTTGGACCAACAAGAAGGGCCTGACCTAAATGAGATTAAAACTTATATTTCCTGTATGTACAGGGGTTAGACAATGAAACTGAAACACCTGTCATTTAGTGTGCGAGGTTTCATGGCTAAACAGGACCAGCTTGGTGGCCAATCTTCATTAATCGCACCAGTAAGATCAGAGTGTGAAGGTTCAATTAGCAGGGTAAGAGCACAGTTTGGCTCAAAATATTGCACACAACATTATGGGTGACATACCAGAGTTCAAAAGAGGACACATTGTTGGTGCACGTCTTGCTGGTGCATCTGTGACCAAGACAGCAAGTCTTTGTGATGTATCAAGAGCCACAGTATCCTGTGTAATGTCAGCCTCCCACCAAGAAGGACGAACCACATCCAACAGGATTCACTGTGGATGCAAGAGGAAGCAGTCTGAAAAGGATGTTGTGGTCTAAAACCAGGTGTTTCACTTTCATTGTCTAACCCAGAGGAGCCCAAAGTGGGACCTGTGGGCCAGATTTGGCTCGCCAAGCCATTTGATTTGGCCCACCAACAGTTGCCAAAGTTACAAGGTTATACTATGTAGAAACACAGTATTTCCATTGGTCAAATGACTACATTAAAGGGCTGTAGTGAATAGTTTTCATTCATGGTGCTGATTTATTWGGATTAAACATGAAACATGAAATGACAAGAAACATTTAGATCAGATTTAACCCCACATGTAGATTTGCACACTTTATAATGCCACAAAAACTCATTTAATCAATTTATGAAATGTCCCATGAGCCTTTGCTACTTGAGCGTATGGCAGACTTTCTCCAAGTGCACAGACTAAAACAAAAGTGGGCCATTGGATAGCTTAATCGTTAAAAATAAAGGACTTTACTTTAAAAAATATTTGTATTTCATGTATTATATTACTGAATTTGGCCGGCAGCCCTGGATAGATTTTCATTTTGGCCCTCTCGGGGAAAATGTTTGGGCACCCCTGGTCTAACCCCTGTATCTTATGAATAATAAAAGACGGCAAACAAAACAAAAAAGGCAGTGTCTTAAATTTTATTTCTTAAACCAAAYATAATTAGCAAAGATATCAACACCCATTGAAGAAAACCCAGTGAATCAAAATGACAAGTTAATATTCCAATAAACAAACATCATTTCTTGATTTCCCATCTTTAGATCTTGAGCAAAATAGTTTTGGTCACATCAAAAATGATTACCACACAATGTTGATATAGAGGCAAAAATATAATAGGCTTTATTATATGGCTTTTATCATATGGATAAAAAGAGTTTTCATCAATAAAGTCTGAGTGCACATGGTGCAGTTATGTCCTGTTAAACCCTGAAAGACTTGCAGACTAAACCTGGTCCTGCACGAGCACCAACTTTCATGTCCCACAGCTTTTAGAGTACAAATAAAACTCTGTTATGGTATGATTTATTTTATTTTATTTTTTGCAGAAACCTGTTGCCAGGCAACTGCAGGCAGACCAATGTGAGTTTTGACTCTTTTGATCTGATGAGTTTACGTCCTAAACATAGTAAAATTGTGATATTTTGAGGGGAACGTCTTCCTTTTGTTCCTGTTAATAATACTTTGTTTTTAGAATAACGAACACGAACACTGTTGTGCGCTTGGTACAAACAACCAGTCCAAAATCTGTAGCAGGAACCAGATGAACATGTGCTTATAGTTATTTTTTTTCTTCCACTCAGCCCTGTTTTAAAAAAATGATGAATGCTTGGGATGCTGTTCATGTAAATAAAAGCATCGTGAAATGATTTGCAAACTGATGTACATTCTACAAAGACGGTTATCAAATTTATGCTCATTTTGAATTGGTTTTTGAATGTTTTTATAAGAATCACATAACTTTGTTTTAAAAGCATCTGCTTGGGATCTAAGAGAAACCACTCAGTTTTTATTTTGAAAGGACGTTTTCATTAGCCCAATGATCCAGAACGTACTATATTAGTTTTGTAGTGTCACGATGTGTCACAAGTTTTCAGTGGTTCAGCATGTTTAGATTGTGATTTAGAATGAATCATATTGCTAAAATAGCTAAGGGCATTTTTAAATATTTTATTTTTTATACCTAATAATTGAGAATTTCTGCAAAAAAAAAGTCAGATTTTTCATCTATTTTTTGCATCTAATGTTACAGGCATCAAAACTAAAATGAAGGATTTCACTTCCAGTATTTGATATGTTGGGTTTAACTCTCATTTAAAATATGACATCATAGTATATTTTTAAATATGGTTGTATGGTATCAGTTTTAACATAGGTAATTCAATTAGAAAATACATATAAGATCTATTATTGGAGTTCAGCATCATCGTCATTTAGATGATGATCACAATTTCCAAAAAATATAAAATATGAAACTAGTCCCCAACATGAATCTTTAACTTTGCATCTTTTTTTAAACATTTTGAACACCATAATCACACAGTGAAAATTCTTTATATTAACATTGAAAAATAAATACACTTTTAAATGTACAGCTAAGATTTCAATACTCACTAGCATTTTATTTTCTAATAAAATACCACATAAAAAATGTAACTCTCTTAGTTCATATTTGGTCAAAAAATGAAAAACAACCAGGTAGAAAAGTACAAGCTCAGAACAAAAATTCCAGTACTGTACAATGGAGTGACATGGAGTTAAACATTTGATCTTTAGCAGATAAGAAAKGTGCACAAGTTTACAAGTATTTAAAAAAAATGTCAATGTATACTTATGGTTAAATCTCTAAATGTAAGAAACACAATAAAAAGAGAATTTATAATGAGAAAAAATGATGTTTTTCCTCTTGGTTTTTACATCTGATAGATAAATTTGTTTAGATTTCATTCAGACAAGCTCAGAAAGTTGATATAAATGCTCCACAACAAACACGTWAGTGGTAGTTTTTCCTTCTACARTGATGAGATGAAAAGCTTCAGCACTTYGAAAGCAAAGCAAMATCTGCAACATCACAGGAGTCACTTTGTGTTTCAGAGAAAACAGCAACATAAAAAAAGCATCTGGGTTTCCCTACCAGTTAAAATATCAGAATAATATACAACATATGAGGAGAAAAAATGAGAATAACACGAGCTAGCTTTTACAAAGAGCTGCGCTCAGAAACTGATATGCAAAAACAAAACAAAACAAAAAAAAAGTCACAAAAGCATGAAATCCCTGTCAATGATGGCACATGTGTGAATTTTTACCACTTAAAGATGCCATGTACATAAATACATCATCACCTGTTTTAATCACAGATACAATAAATGCACAACCTGAAGTTAGCAGAGACCTGGGCTTTTCAGAGATTTTCGCAAAAAAGAAGATTTGAATTCATTATCTTAATGTGCTCTCTCGGCATTGCAAGCGGCCAGAGAAGGTGGGCACGGCTGCCAAGAAGCAAAATATCTGCGTGAATAAACAGCACAACAGGCGCACACGTCCCCTCCTCCTCCTCTTGTTTCCATCTCAAACATACATCCTCATCTTCCCTCTTTGGCTTCGACTTCACTGACTCACATCCCCAGTCGCCACAAATGTGACCTTCAGCAGTGAAATCCTTCACACTTTTTTTTATTACTCATTTCACTTCACCTGAAGTTTTGAAGAAATGCAAACGCTGAGATATTCAGGGAAAATACTTCACTTATTACTTATCTGAAATATATTATAGAGATATATGTTTTTCTTTTTTTTACCCAAAGCTTTAGGTTTTATTTTATAACATTGCTGGCTCGCAAACCCGTTTTTCTCAGCACCTTCCACTTATTTTGCCTCTGATATCTAGATGCCTTCTGGAAATCTCAAATAAAACTCTCTTCCCTTTGATTTTTTTCTTGGATTTAGGCGAGAATTGATTCTCCCTCTCAAACAGCGCTCTGACTCAACGCTTCCTGACAAGACGCGGAGGAGCAGCTGGTGAAGCCGCAGATTGATTCTGTTTGTTATTTTCCACAGCTCTGGACAATCTTACTTTACTTGGACGGTGCTATCACTGGGAGGAATGAGAGGGTTACTCGATGGGAAGTGGGGCATATGGCTCTTCAGATAGCTCTTTCTCTACAACAGAAGTGGCTCAGAGCTTTGCYGCTCACCTCGTTTTTTTTTAAGCAGCACCGTTATTTTTTTACTTCTATTGAAAATAGCAATGATGTGCATTTRTAACTAAGTCCTGGCGTTGAGTACCTGAGCCTGATCACACACAAATACACAAACATGCAGGTCTCTCACTTGTGCTGTAACCTTACATGGCTTTGATAACATCTCGAGCTCATCCGACACGAGCCTACGTGCTCCGGTAGATCTTGATGATATCTTTGATTGTCCTCCGGCAGATGGGGCAGCACGCGTTGGGCATCTTCTTGAGCTTCAGGCCGCACGTGTAGCAGAGACACATGTGTCCACAGGCGTAGAGGACGGTGTCCACCGCGTTCTCGTAGCAGATGGTGCATTCGTCACTCCACGGGTCGGAGCAGGGCGGGAACGTGGGGGATTCTGGATGGCTCGAAAATGGAGAGCCTGGGGTTGTGCCTGCAGTGAAGAGACAGAAAGATTTTTAGAGTTTGGGAAACGTTTTTTTTTTTTCTTTTGTCTACAGATGCCATTATACAGCCATGCTGCTGAAAATAATAAAGTAAAATTRAATTGAAAAAGGCTAGAAGAAGGAGCTTTATGGCAAAAGTGATTCATTGAAAGCTTAAGCAATGTGTCCTACTTATGGGGTGCCATTTTTAAAGTTACACCGTCAAAAATGACCAATATTTTTGTTTTATTTAGCTTTATATAAAAAGAAAGAATTGATATATTTTTCAAAGTCAGTTTTTCACCATATGATTCATGCATTTATAAA
>NW_013952402.1:9156634-9164882 GCF_001266775.1 Austrofundulus limnaeus | reverse complement strand
CTAAATATTTAAGTTAAACATTTAGGTGGCTAGCTAAATATTTAACTTGTTAGCTAAATAATTAAGTTGCAACTTAAATATTTAGGTAGCCACCTAAATATTTAAGTTAAATATTTAGGTGGCTAGCTAAATATTTAACTTGCTAGCTTAATACTTAAGTTGCAACCTAAATATTTAGGTAGCTAGCTAAATATTTAAGTTAAATATTTAGGTGGCTAGCTAAATATTTAACTTGCTAGCTAAATATTTAAGTTGAAACTTAAATATTTAGGTAGCTAGCTAAATATTTAAGTTAAATATTTAGGTGGCTAGCTAAATATTTAACTTGCTAGCTAAATATTTAAGTTGCAAAGTAAATACTTAGGTAGTTAGCTAAATATTTAAGTAAAATATTTAGGTGGCTAGCTAAATATTTAAGTAAAATATTTAGGTGGCTAGCTAAATATTTAACTTGCCAGCTTAATACTTAAGTTGCAACCTAAATATTTAGGTAGCTAGCTAAATATTTAAGTTAAATATTTAGGTGGCTAGCTAAATATTTAACCTGATAGCTAAATATTTAAGTTGCAAGCTAAATATTCAGCTGAAAACTAAATATTTAAGTCACAAGTTAAATATTTAGCTTGTTACCTAAATATTTAATTTGTAAGTTAAATATTTAGTATTTAGTTTATAAACTATGACATTTATAAATGTATGAATCCTATGGTGAAAAACTGACTTTGAAAAATAAATCTGTTCTTTTTTTCTTATAAAAGGCAAAATAAAACAAAATATTGGTGGTATTTTTTGACTGTGTAACTTTACAAACAGCACCCTATACTTAAAAACACAACTATTTTTCATTTCTAGTGACAGATATGCAAGATGTTTAGCTTAGATAACTGCAAGGCTTTACTGAAGCTCTAACTTGAAATGCACCAGAAATAGGAGTCAGAAAGGGGTTAGAGTGTCGGACCTGCAGAGGATGAGAACAGCGTGCTGTAGTTGGAGTTAAGGCTCGAATTGAGGTTAATGTTCAGTGGGGTGTTGAGGTTTGACTCAGAGTTGCTGATGCTGAGGATTGTTGGGGTGTTGGGTGTAGATGATGGGGAGCTGGGCACCGATRGGCCTCGCTGGTCTGGATGCAAAGATGAGCCTGAGATAGACAAAAAGAGGATTTAGGTTAACATTAACATCAATATATGATTACCTGGTTTTGAAGAGCTAATTGCGATGKATTTTAAAMWWTTYKTTKKTTTTTTTCCCAAGAAGTTAGCTTTCAAATGCAGCAGAGTAGTTGTTGATCTAACTGCCTCAGACTGTCTTTCTCTGACACACATTAAGTCAGTTCTATCACAAGTGAGCTCACCGTCTATGTATGTGTGGGTGTTGAGTGAGTCACAAGCCTAAAAAGCCACCACCCCCCCTCACAAACCCATGATCCCTCTGGGTAAGGTACAAAACACTTCCACAGACGATCTTTTGTCTATTCTATACGATCCATCCCCATGTGTGCCTCATAACCACGGGCACTGGCATCACTTCTTGTATTGGCAGCTCATCTGTGCTCAAACAGAAAAACAGCAAGCCACTTGTGCGGCCAGACCAATTCTGATCCTCTCTGCCTGACAGGCAGACGACATTGTTGTCTGCACGCTGTCCTTTGTCTGAACATGGAAGACACTGCTGGACCAGACGGGTCTGAAGAGTTTAATCTGACAGTCAGCTTCAATAAACAACAAATGATGGTACCATTGTGGGACAACAAGAAGTTTACTGCTAGAAAGGGTCACCACATAAAGTCTACATCTTAGTAATTTCCTTGTCTTTAAAGTGGACATATCATGCTTTAAATCCTTATTTTTCACATTTAAATCATTCACTTGGGGGTTTATGTAAAGTGGAACTGCAATGCTTCAGTCTGAATTCCTCCTTATTGTAGTTTCATCGCAAAAACTATGATGTACTATTTCAGAAAACATCATAGCAAACAGAGAAAACTAAACAGGTTGAAAAACATGATCCAAACATATTATAAAGATATCTATGCAGCAGCGTGAGACATGTTTTTGGTCTGTGGGGGAAACCAGAGTACCTGGAGAAAACCCACAAAAGCATGAGGAGAACATGCAAACTCCACACAGAAAGATCCCAGGTCTGAACCGGGGATCGAACCAGGACCTTCTTGCTGTGAGGCATCAGTGCTAACCACTGATCCATCGTGCTGCAAAATCATGATTGTGGCACTTATTCACACCTTTAGAGATGATTTTTTTAATCACAGTGAAGCCTTGCAAAGTTGTGTCTCACAGTTTGCGGACTCAGATATTTTTGTGGACCTTAACTACTAGTAGTTTGTACCGAACACTGATGTAGGGCCTTCCTACGTGTGAAATTATTATCTCTGATCATATTTTTAATCATTCCCATGGCAACAACTCAGAGAAGAGAAAACCCTCACTCTGTGTTGAACTTTTGTCCTGAGACAACCCAAGACACTGGTCGGTTTATGACCTGACCAACCTTCTAACCTCACAGAGCATCTCTGGTCCTGATCTATCTCCCGAGCCTGGTACAAGGTACTCCCAACAGGAACTATCTTACTAAAAACACAACTTCGCCTCAACTTTGAAAAACAGACTTCTTGACTCCGTTTGAGCCATAAATGTGTCAGAATTGTCACATTCTGATCAATTCGCGTTCTGTTTTCAAACCACCAACAAGTTCTGTTTAACCCAGAGGTGCCCAAAGTGGGGCCCGCGGGCCAAAATTGGCCCATCGAGCCATTTGATTTGACCCACCAGCAGTTGTCCTGGTTACTAGATTGTAATTATGTTAAGATTAAATATAAAATTCAAGTAACTACAAGAGAAATTTAGATTAAAGCCCATATATAGATTTGCACACCTTTTAAGACCACATATACTCTCATTTTAAATTATGAAAAGTCCTATGAGTCTTTGCTGCCTGCATACATTGAGTTTTCTCCAAGTCCAAGGGCTGAAAAAACAAACTAAAGAATGTGGGCAACCACACTGGTTTAATCGTAAAAAAATAAAACAACTTTACTTAAGCATTTGCATTTATTATATTATTGCATTTGGCCCGTGGCCCTCAGATTGATTTTAATTTTGGCCCTCTCAGGAAAAATGTTTTTTTTTTTAATTTTGGCCCTCTCAGGGAAAATGTTTGGGCACCCCTGGTTTAATCTAAAGAGACTGTTGTTTTTCTTCCTCAAAGGGTCAAACCATTGCTGTTTTTACCCTTTTCATTATGCCATCATTCCATATCTGCCATAGTTTGTAAATACAATTTTAATCTGTAAATAAATGACATGTGGAGAACATGTCAACATAAATTAACGTCTTTTTGTGACTTGATAAAGTTTTATTGATTCGTCTAAGACAAGAACTCGTAATTTTGGGCACTGATTTATTTTGAGACTGATTATGGAAATAATGTTAGTTTTTCTTCTCTTTCCTGAGTTATAATTCTTAACAAAATAAAGAGGAGTGGTGCCTCGACATATATATTTATGAATTTTAATAATTCATAAATTATCAAGTTTAAAATGCCCAAAAAGCCCCACACTGAAAAAAATACAGTACAGTAACGAATGACAATTTGTTTGTTCTTTCATGCTTTTTCAAGCTAAATTATTATAAACAATGCAGTTACATAAATATTAACATAAATTTAGATCCATAAAAACCCCAAAAGGAGACAGTATAATATGTGACGTATGGCCTGTGCCCACGCTTCGCACAGCATTTCCACCTTTACAGTACTGTGTGGTGTGTAGCTGCTAACTCTTTAGCTGTTATGCGATTTTGTTTGGTTCTTACCACATTCAGATGTCACTCTAATGCCGTGTAGGCCTTTTATGTACCACATCCAATATTTGCATTTTCCCCCATAATTCACTGGTACTCTAAAAACATAAACCCCATGAAAATCTGGACTTCACTGTACACCAGATTGTCGGAGGAACAGAGATCCCTGCATACTGTACATCTAAAAGCATTAAAGAAGCTTTATATTACCATCTTATACTGACCTTTCTGACTGCCTGGCAGTGAGTAAAAGTTATGGTGGATGCTAATAAAGCAGAAGGGATAACCTTCATGTCTATTCTTGTACCCTTTCATCAAAGGCATCTTTCATTTTCTTTGGAATGAATTTATTGTGCGACCACATAGGTCTTTAGCTGTGTTGAAGGTGCAGGATTCTTGTTTGTGTTTGAGCTATGTGGATAGTGGCTTAGAGCTGTTTATTAAATACAGAGATATATCACCTTCCACGTTTACAAGACAAACTGTTGTTTATGCATCAGGGATGGAGGGGTGTAAGGCATCGGGGGTATTGTAGATACAAGCGCATTGAAGTTTTTTTGTGAGTTCCCATGATTCTCGTTCTACTGCCACTAAGGGGCAGAGTCAGGAGCATGTAAACCAATTAGAAATGAGATCTTATCTCGCATGACTGTGGACAGGGAATGTCTTTTAGGTGAAGTATTAAACATATTGGCTCCTCATCAGAAAGACTTTTTTTTTCCAGGCAGGCCTGCTGCATCAGCAATGTCAAACAGTGATTGTAAACTTTATGTAGCTTTGTCTCACGCCAACATTTCACCCTGTTAGCATTCACAGTTTCCACAGTGTCATTATTCAGTTGATGGCTAGCAGATGTACAACTACTGCCTTCATTTGTTAAAAAAATATATCTGAATTTTTACTAGGTTCACTTTTTTTTGCTTTAGTTTGCTTTTCCATTTGACGTTGCTTTAAAGACTGCAACAACCATAACCTCTTACCCAGTGCTCAGGATGTCTAGTGGTATAATCCCAGGGCATCCAATTCTTTACCCTGAGTCTTCAGGCTGCCTTAGAACAAGGTCGGCCCATCTTTGTTTTATATACTGACATCAGTCAAATTGAAAGTTAGTGGTAAAACAATGAAATAAAATTCAGTAATCAATCAAAACGTGTAATTATCTAAAATTAATGTAAAACAGTTCAAATAGGCTGTCAAAATAACGTTGGAATAAAAATAATTGAACCTTTTTATGATTTTTTTGTTTGATTTAAGCTAAATAAAAAAAAATCCATTTGAGTCAGACAATTTGCCTTTTTAACTTGTCGAAGAATTTGACCCAAACAGCTCGACTCGTCAGGATGATCCTTTGGGCTCTTTGGATCATGGAGTAGGTTTTCTATTAAATGATCTTGCTTTCTGCTGATCCTATTAGATTGGTATCTGAAGACTTTGGGAGGTCAGGTGAAAAAAAAAAACTCAACACGTTTAAGAGCCTTGGTGAGCCGGTCTTGTAGGAGATTACTGTACTGCTGAGATGGGCCCTGATATGGGATTGCTGCAGCCCTGTAGGTGGAGTGATTGGTCTTTAGAAAGGTTTAAGTGGGTGGTGACTCCAGTGTCAAAATAGCATACATGGGAATGTCAGGATTTAGCTTTTGTCAAGCAGAACATTATGTTGTAGCAAAACCGAGCAGCGCTACCTGTCAGTGGACGTAATCACATGGCAAAATGGCGGTATAAATAATCTTATAGCAGCTTCATGATAGCAGCTAAACCCCCAAGAAGATGCATGGACCACTATGGGCCATTAATGATCTTAAATATCTCGGATGAAATGGTCAAAATTTCCAGTTTTTAAGGATAACGCAGACAAAACGACCACGCGACAGCAACAGACTCCCATCTGTTCCATTTCACAGACTTGACAGCACCTAGCCATGACAAACTGTCACTTGCCTCAGTGGCTAGATGTCTCCATGGTAACTTATGGCATGCAGCTGCAGCGAGTGTGGGTGAGCGCAGACGTCACAAATGTATCCCCCCACAACTGGAGTGGGTAATGACTCGAGGAAAATACCCCAGAGAACCAGTATGAGTGGAAGGAGGGGGTGAAAGAGAAGTGAAATGCAAAGGGAAAAAAAATAAGGAAGTACAGMGACGATCTGAGACTACTGGTACAGGAACTGTGGGTGGAAAACCTAGCATCTCAAATCTCCATGCAATTACGTTTTAATAATGCATCAGGAGGGCATCATAAGAAGCTATCGCAGGCTCCCTCCTGACACATGATGCTGGCTGCTGGGAGCCCACGCAAGACAGAAATAACCTCCTTAGTTCTTGGTCGGAGTGACTGCATGGAAGAGCAGATTTGCGGAAGAAAATTAGGAAAATGGATCAATTCTAAGTGCATTTTAACCCCTCAGCGGAGTTCATCTCAAATTATAGATTTCCCCTGAGGAGATATCGGACCTGCTGCGACCAATTCATTAATGGTTTAGCGAGCTATAAATTTGAAGGTTGGAGGAAAATTGTTTTTCAAGAAATTAAGATGAATGCTGTAATCTCCAGTGACAGTAAACAAATCGAAAAAAACCTCACATTTGTTCTTTCAGCTCTCTAACCTTTCACAGTCAAATCAAAACGCATTAAATTCCCAGCATTCTGACAGCATAGAAGCACGGATAGAAAAAAAATGCACACATCAACACTGGAAAAAGTAGACTAAATACTTCTAACTTAAAACAGACATTCAAAATAAGTTAGTTCTGTATGTTGTGTGCCAAATGTTTGCAAAAATCAACTTTTTGTGATGCAAAAAAAGGTATTTTTAATTTCAACCAAACATGTCCTAAAAGAGGAAAACAGAAAACCTGAATTTATTTCTTCGTTTTCTTCAAAACCTTTCAACATGCTGGTCTGCCGATAACCTCAATTGTAAATTTATTATAGAAAACTGTGGTTTCTCATCACCAGGCACACAAAGCTGCAGAATCTCTATATGGGATCTGCTGGAACAAAATCAAACTGACCAAATTTCACTTCAACTGAAGGCACAAAGTTAACATTTATATGCAAATTTTTTTGGGATAAAAATTCAAATTACCTGATATATGAGTTGATAAAAAAAAGCCAGCGTGCTGCCCAGATGGCTAAGGATGGGAAACTATTTTATGATTTGGGAAAGTGCAAATTCTGCCTCCAAAGGTCATTCGAGGACCACAGACTGCATTAACTTCTCAACTGAAAGTTGCAAACGATCTTTAAAAATCTGTGGATGACACTTGAATTTTAAGAACTTTAAACATTAAAGACTCAGACTGTTGATAAAACCTCAGATAGAGGAAATTTCCTTCTCTGCTGATTTTTTTTCTAACTGAAATCCAATTAAGCTTCTCCCCGACTTTGATCTTTTGACAGTGTAAGACGAAAACAAGCATTGCATTTAAATCTGGATCATCTTGTGGAATAAGCAGACTGCAAAAGTGTAGTATTTGATTTATAATTTGGAACATAAAAGAAATATTAAAAAAGGATAAAATTACCTAAAATCCTGAGTTGTGTGACGGTGCCATGCAGGCCAAAGAACATCCAGAGAGGTCTGGAGTTATCAATGCACAGCTGCAGTCCTGCCCTGACTCCATTGTGGCTCATTGTAAACTCTCCTTCTGCATTCACCACAAAGCCCAAAATATCCCCACTGTGGAGTGGCAGCGCCAGCCTACACATGGCCCAGAACTCTTTGCGGTCAACCAGGGCCTCTGGGTTTGATGGGAGATCACTGGGCCTCAAGGTGGCCGGGTCACAGGATGTCACCCCGTAAGAGAGCGACCCGGCTCTGGCGGCTCCCGCTTTGACTTTCACAAAGACCGTCTCTGAGCAGCGCGTCGGCCGGCTCGTGAACACCTGGGTCCGCTCGTCGCCCCGGTGATCCGGCCGCGCCGCTGTGTGCTCGTCCAGCATGGTGACGTGGAGGCCGTGCATCGTGTGGAATTGCAGGTCCGAGTCCAAGGAGCTGGGCAGCAGCGAGCTCTGCTGGGAGTTCTGAGAGTTCTGGGGCACGTGGCAGGAAGTGGAGCTCAGGGGCTGCAGCCGTTCCTCTTCCTCATCGTCCTCCTCCAGACGCATCTCCTGCTGCTGTAGGCTCAGGTCGCAGAGGCTGATGGAGAGGCGAGGGTCGTGACTGTTGCGCCGTATCGAGGCCCGGTGGGTGGTGGCAAAGGAACGAGGACGCATGCAGTCCAGGGGGACCATTTCACTGTCTGTTAAAACAAACACATATAAACACACAACAATGTTATACTGGTATTATCTGGTGTTTTAAAGTGAACATTTCAATATGATCATAAGACAGTGCACTTTATCTACACTTAAAGGCACAGTGTGTAGGATATGTTGTTTTCAGCGACATCTAGTGGTTGAGTGGTTGAATCATCCTCCCTGGTCCTCCCCCC
>NW_013952402.1:9153632-9156269 GCF_001266775.1 Austrofundulus limnaeus | reverse complement strand
CTTTCTTTCTTTCTTTCTTTCTTTCTTTCTTTCTAATTAATTCAAAGATGTCAAAATCAGAAGACGTGTCCATCCAGTCTTACATGTTGGAACCAGAGTCTGACCCAGAGCGAGAGGAGAATGAAGAAGACAAAATTGTAGTTACTAAGTCCAGACCTTTTTTTTTAGAATAGTTCAGAAAACATAACAGAAAACTGAAAGCATGGAATGGGTTAAAATATTTAAATATATAAATAAATACTATTTGAAAAAATTCAAAAACAATATGAAGATTTCCCAGCATTATGTTCTGCACTTCTACAAACTCCAAGTACATAACAAAATGTATTTAATTACTAAAGATTGGATTTTGCTTATGGCCACTTCATTGTCTGATAATATTAAGTTGCATTTTTGATCATAATTAGTAAAAGGATGATTATATTATTTAGAAAACTGCTATATTAAATCAGGTCAGTTTGAACTCAGCTTTGTCAAGGATTAAAACTGTTTACAGTGTACCTATACATACAGTTATACACAGTTATAGGTTTACATAACAAACTGTCTCAGCAGCAGTGACTTCATGTACCTCAGAGCAATGTTATTAGTTTCAGTTATGTGACTGGGCGGTAAAGTCAGCTATTTTCCATCACTTGTAAATGAAAGGCATTCTAAAAACTGCCTCGTGTCTCTCCGTGCTGCACGGCGCTCTCTCATAAATAGCTGCTCCTATGCTAATACCCCTCACTGTAAATGAGAGGCCACATGGGAACACGGGTGCCAAAAAAGCAAACTAAAAGGGAACACGCTTTCCATGCACAAATAGATCCACTTAGTGGCACGCTTAAACACTCTGCGTCGATTTTCAAACAAGCTAAAATTAGCCCGATTGGTCATTGGAGAAGACTTGGGAAAGAAGGGGAAGGTTGTAGGTAACATGATGGCTCTCGGGCTCAACCCACTTTGGGCTTCCCTTACGTGAAGTGGATGGAGAAGAAGAATAAGTCAGGGTGAGATTAGATGAAAGAAAAAAATAGCGCCGGGCAGACACTTGAGAGACAGGGCTTTTATCACCCAAAGACAGCACATCTCCGGCCAACCGCTGATAAACTGCTTGAACTTAATTACTTCCTCTGTCAAGAGCGAGGCAGCCATGAGGCTCTTATTATTAGCAGCCTTATCATCTTCAAGGCAAAGTTAGCCGACGCTGGGAAGTGGGAGATCGTTTCTATTCCTGCTGTGACGGCGTCGTAAACTTCTCAGTTTCTGTTTGCGAGAGCGGTGCAGCCGTCAAAACAAACTGCGAGACGAAGAGGAACATTAAATTATAACATACTGTAAGAAAAAAAAAAACCTGAAATGACTAAACAAAACAAATCAAAAGATGTGCAGAAAATAAACATGTATGAATTAAGTCTCAAAAGAATTCCAGTACAGTGCTTTGAAAGAAAAAAAGGTATTTTTTTCACAACACTATTTCTGACTCACTCAGACATAAATAAGAATTCTAGAGTATAAAACTTAAGCTCTTGTAACAATGATGTCTGAGCATTGCACAAAGTTTTATTTGAAATAATCTTAATAGAAATAGTTTTGCAGAAGTCTGGACTCTGTTGGAGCCTATCCATGTGTAAAAAATAACCTTTCATGTTTCTTGAATTATTCTTTAACATTCTGAGCTTGATAAATCCTGGCAATGATGATCTCCTGAATGTCACATGATTCATTAAACCAGTAGTTTGCAACATTTGCAACATTTTTTCTCTTCATTGAACCTCGCTCACATGTATCCATAAAAAAGATCACCAGTTTGTTGATAAAAATATATTAGCTGCAACACTATATTCAGTTTTAATTCAGTTTATATGAGTTCCATAAGCAACTACATTCTTAAAAATGGTTAATTTAACACTAGCCTGGCCCTTGCCTTCCTACGCAGCTCCGCTCAATTCTAGTTTCGCTTCTCTGCTCCGTCTGGGACTTCTCCCACAGACAATGATTTCTTTGGGAAAATTTTCGTCCAGGCTAATCAGAGAAGAGAACATCAATTTTCTGCGCAGTGTCTGCTTGTAGTTTATTTTACCTGGGCCAGTCAGAGAACAGAAGGTGGAGTTTTGAATGACGTCGATGTTCTGCACAGTGTCTGCTAGGTAGTTTAGCATACGGCAGTGGAGGAAGTGAATGAAGCCAGTCTGTGTTGATAAGGCTTCCAAATTAAATTAAATTGGTCTGACAAAGCAGCAGCTCTCATTTATAGTCGTCTCGTTCGGCTCGGTACTTCTCTCCTCTCAGTAGGGTTGTTTACAGCACAAGTGATTTTTGGTTAGCTTCTTAGCGTAGCCTCCTTTGCAGCGATATACGTCGCGGCCAACCGATCCAATCATTTTAAACCTTCTCTATAGCCGAGAGACCCTCGTACAAAGCAAAGTGAAGGACAAGGGTCTGGTTTTTACCAGGCTAATTTAACTCTAAAGTTGTTGTGTTGCATGTGTCCAATAAGATACTGAGGAAAAATGAAATAAAATCAGGGACTTTAGACATTATGTTTTAGATTTATGCAAAACTCAACATTCTGTGAATAGGCCACAGATCCCCCCCCCTCTCTCTCTCTCTCTCTCTCTCTCTCTCTCTCTCTCTCTCTCTCTGTGTGTGTGT
>NW_013952402.1:9149584-9153622 GCF_001266775.1 Austrofundulus limnaeus | reverse complement strand
TGTGTGTGTGTGTGTGTGTGTGTGTGTGTGTGTGTGTGTGTGTGTGTGTGTGTGCGCACTGTACAAGTGTGGCGGGGGGTTTTCTCTAAGCATAGATAAGAAGGGGGGGCTGTCCAGGGCTCTGGATAGATGAGGGAGTGAAGTCATCTATCATGAGAGAGGCAGCTCTGGGGGGGTTAGGTGTTCAACCCAAAAAGGACAGGAATTAGCTTTTGTTTGACAAACAATGCGCATAAATCAATTATGAATGAGCTCTAGGAGAATGTATACGTGTGTGAAGCAAGCAGACCTAAAAAAATAATGGAGACTGATAGAATTCATGGGACTATCTCAGCAAGAGTGCCTTGGATACCTTGCAACAAGATCCATGTGCTGTTTTTAACAAACCAAGTCAAGTTTGTGGTTTAGAGAAAGACATTTTTGAGTTTTGAATGAGGAAAATCGGTACGTCTTAGTGAGTTAAAGCTACTTCTAACTCAAGTGTCTCCGTGCTTTTTTCCGCAGACCAACTTCTAGCGCAAAAGTCTCTATATCTAGTTGAAAACAGGATCCTGCTACACAGTAAAATCAGCTCAGTGTTTTTATCTAAATACTCGTATAAAAAAATCGCAGAGGGACACATTTGTTCAGTGACACACGGAAAAGGAGCATGAACTTGTTTTTTTTTTTTTTACTTGGACTGGACTCTTCTTATTTTCATCTGCGAATGATTAGCCTCCTCTCTGAAGCTCTCCCCCACCTCTTACAGCCCAGCTCCCAGGATCCAAAGCGGACAGGCTCTGTTACGTGTTTTATTTTAATTTTCTGCAAATCTGTTAGATTCCATGTAAGTCGATTCAATTCCAGCTGAGGGAACAAAAGCCCGTTCAGACACTTTTATTTTTGTTCCACAGACCAAATGAATTCCAACTATTGAAATCGTTAAAAACATAACTCTGAGAAATACACATACTTCTTCTATACTGTAAGAAGAAGTTAGGTCAAATGACCATCCTTCAACATTTTAGCGGATTTCGGCTCCCTCATGAAACTGAAGTCCACTGTCTGACAGAATAACATGTTGCCCTAAATTCAGAAAATGATTTAGCCTATACATTTTTGAAAGCTGTGCTACAACCTAAATTACAAGCATAAACTCTGCCTTGATTAAACCCAAACCCCAAAGCCTTGTTAGATACTGCTTTGTTACTACAGTGTTTTTTTTCTTTCTAATAGTACAGTTTATCAGTTTACCACTACAATCTCAGTGCTACACTGTCTTGGCCATTCTAAAAAAAGGATCACTAATAAACTATAATTGCTGGTCTGTTCTCAGGCTGGTACAAGAAGTCTTCAGCTGTAGAATCCATTAAGATGAAACTAAAAGCCAATCTAATTTTAAACCACCCAAAACCAATTTTTGTAATGTTTTCTGAAGGTGTAAAAGCCTTAAATAGAGAATGTTAATGTTGTGTTTGGAAAGGTTTTGGGAAAGTGGCTGAGTACTGAGTTGAGCCTCATATTAGGGAAGACTTTTTAAGGTAAGAAGGACAAAATACCAATCCAGCTTAAAAAGGACTTTTGCCGCATCAGCCTCAGTTTCCCAGTTTCCTCTAATCTTTTGCTTTTTACCCAGAGTGGTATCAACATGAATAAAAGTTATCCTCCTGACCTGAACACAACATTCCAGGCTGCAGTAATTTCCATAATAGGAGAATCTGAAACAGGTTGCAAAATCAAAGCGTGACAGGAAACAGGTTTAAATGTCAGCGCCTTCAAAAAAAAAGGTATAATTTCAGTAATTTATTAGAGTTATCATTATACTCGGAGGACAGATTGGAGTAAAATAGAGGGCAAAACAGTTAAAGGAGCGACAAGCTGCAGTTTGATTTGTGTTTTTATTCCTTTTTTCTGCCAAAAGTTTTCTGCAAAAGTGAAATTACTCAAATGTTTATTGTATGGAGACGTTCAGCCTATCTCTGACTTTCTCTCGCGCTGTCTACTGATAGCCATTGGCTCCGAACGGAGTCCTTGACTGATGAGTTTGCATATTGTTATTACTGAGCTGAATTTCCAGTTTATTGTTTTTTGGAGGATTTGGCTGTAAGCAGCAGACCAGAAATCAAATGTATCAGTGCAACATCGGTTTGCTGTACTTAGCCTGCGGTGCGTCTTCATCGATCAAAATTAACAAAACAGTTTYGCTTTGTTTCTTTATGAACGCCTGGAGAAACAGAAGAAGATTGTATCTCGGTAGAAACAGTCACAGAAACACGGAAGGTAAAGATTTTGCACGCACACTTCTTTCCAAGTAAAATATTATTCAACTTTGCTTCCATTCTATATTAAAGAGCAAGCATTCCTTGAAGGAATGCATTTTGGACAAACTATCAGCTGCTACCACACACAGTTTTAGCACAAGATCAGCTAAAACTACAAAGTTATGGCCATTTTTGTGATGGCTGATAGCAGTGGCAGCCATCTCCAATTGGCAATAAACGTTAATCAATTCTAAACATGTAACCAGTGATTATTTTCTCAAAGTTTCAACACAATCTGTCAAGCGATCCAAGATAATTTTTGCTAACAGACAAACAAGGTCGACCCCAACAGTTCCTGCTAGGATTTTAAGCAAATAYGTTGGAACATGAGAACGTGGAGTAATGTGAGGCTTCTCCAGGCGATGACAAGTGCCTTGTACTGTATGTGACCACTGCAGCTGATCGCGGCTCGGCTGCTATATTTAAAACCTTCCAATCCACAAATCAAACCCCACATAATCTGCACTGACAAGTGAAACAATAGGTGCGACCTGTATCGAAAGAACAGAGTGTGTGAACAGACAGAAATAGACACAAACAAAGGAAAACACAGCACCATCACGTTCAGGGAACACAGGTTTTTATCGTTGACATGCCATCTCTTCATCTGTAGACAAAACAAGTGTCATAGAAATTCCTGGCAATGGTTTCATTTTTACTTTGACTTGCATGAGATTCATGCGGTTTATAAAAAGGCTGGAAAGATTCCAATTGAGTTCACGCGAAACTTRCATCGGCAGGCCTGAGCACGATGCTAGTTGTTGTTTGAAGCAGTGAGTTTTTGACAGGTATCCAAATTAATGCACCATTATTTTTTTTTCTGAGACATTTTTGGTAGTTATTATTGTATTTATCAATTTATGTCAATGAATAAAAGCTACAAAGTATTTTTTTGACAGTGTCACAGACTTTAAGGTTGTCTCTTGTTTGCACCAGCCTTTTGTGTTTTATCAGATGCTCTGTCTGTGGTTTAAGAATCCTTTTATGCTGGTTACATTCTCTATAAATATTTTCTGTTTGCTTTTAGTTTCTGTTTGTTTTTTTGTACGTGGGTGTGTTTGGTTAAATAGGCAGAGAATTTTATGCATTTATCTTGCAGTACTTTGTTTGGGAAGCACTATAAAACTGCATACATGTCAAGTTGCAGGTGTACAGATGTATAGAGAAATCGAATGTTTTTTTTCTTCCAAAAACGCTTCAAATTTATTTCAAGTGTCAAAGCCTGTAGGACAAAAAACTTAAAAATAAATAATATAGTTAACTCACTGTCTTCCTTTCCTCATTCATCTGTGTCTCAGGCGATGTCTTAATACAGACTTTTAAGGGTCAAGATACAGGTGAATGTCCTTAGTGGCTGACATTTTTTCATTATTTACAGTTACTCATCCAGGCAAATCCCATTGAGATTGCAGATCTCTTTTTCAAGGGTGGCCTGGGCTTGAAGGCAACCTATTGTACATGCTTTTGAAAGTGGGGGAAACCGGAGGGCATGGAGAAAATGTCCTGATGCATCTCAGTAATCCAGGTAAAAAAATCAAAAAGAAAAAAATGTATAGGTCTTCTGGACGGGTTCTTCTCTAATGAAACGTTTCGTCTCTCCTCCAAGAGACTTCTTCAGTCTGAGAGTTTCAGGCAAAATTCAAGCTTTTAAGCCCTGCCTCCATGTGCGTTTTGACTCCCACCACCCACTGGAACACAAGTTAGGAGTGATCAGGACTCTGTACCACAGAGCAGACAG
>NW_013952402.1:9140001-9149561 GCF_001266775.1 Austrofundulus limnaeus | reverse complement strand
CTGTCTGCTCTGTGGTACAGAGTCCTGATCACTCCTAACTTGTGTTCCAGTGGGTGGTGGGAGTCAAAACGCACATGGAGGCAGGGCTTAAAAGCTTGAATTTTGCCTGAAACTCTCAGACTGAAGAAGTCTCTTGGAGGAGAGACGAAACGTTTCATTAGAGAAGAACCCGTCCAGAGGACCTATAAAATTTTTTTCTTTTTCACGGAGAAAACCCACGCAAGCACGAAGAGAACATGCAAACTCCACACAGAAAGACCCCAGGTCCGAACCGAGGGTTGAACCCATGACCTTCTTGTTGTGAGGCGTCAGTGCTAACCACTGAGCTGCTGTGTTTGAAACTGTGTGTTGTAAAAAGGGAGTTATTGCCTGYCACAGAAAGGCAAACAATAATGTTTTTGTCAGTATTTTTATGTGTGTCTGTCATTTACTAAAATATCTCATGGACAATTTTGAATGAAAGTTGCACCCAGTAATCATCTACAACTGATTAACGTTTGGAGTCAACRTGATTAAAGAATATTACCACAGCCATGTGAGTTAAAAACACACAAAAAATGACTAATACTCAGTGAACTTTACAGATATTGAGCTAAAATGATGTGAGGTYGTAGCTGAGAGTCATCGTTATTACATGCTTTGAGCTAGGACTGGGCAATAAATCAATGGTAACAGACACATGATCAATATCAATAGCGTTTACATCCAGTAGAATGTTGATCATTTCACTGCACTCTGCTCCTGAATTGCAAGGCATTGTGGGGGATGTAGGAAAGATTTTAGCCGCTCGACCTCTCACAGCCCAGTTAAGCAAGGTGGGTGGCATCAACTAACTCACTCTTTGGTCAGCTAGCAACAACCTGCTGAGTAACATGCACAGTAGCAGTTTCATGTTTCACYACCGTGCCTCATAATTGCTTAAAAATAAAAAAAAGAACAACGTGGGGTGAAGTGAAAAAAGAAGGCAGCAGTTCGAGAGGAAATTGTGGATAAGAGAGGAAAGGTCATGTCATCAATTTGGCAGGATTAATCAGCCTTTTTTTCTGACAGCCCTACTTTGAGCATAAAATCGCTACTGTATTTTGTTTGTTGCATTTTCTGAGAATCTAGTTTTTTAATGCCATGTTATTCTCAAAGACAAACTCTAAATACTGATAATATTAAGATAAAAACTAGAAAATTCATAAATGAGCAGAGTGCTTCATTTGGCATTTTATTCAATAAACCAAAAGAGAGCCAAAGCCAACTAATGATGTCACTAACAATGAGAAAAAAAATCAAATTTATGTGAATTTTATTCAATAATAAATTTTTTCCTTTGTCTCACCATCCCTCTAAATGTTAATCAGAATGGAAAGCATGGGCATTTTTTTCCCACGCTGATGCTTTGCAGGTTTAATGCAAAGCACACAAAGATGATTGATGTCAAAATCCTACTCTTAATCATTTGAAAGGAACCYGGCCTCCTGACACTCCGGCATCCATTTTGAATTTTTCCTTAATGACTGCAGAGACAGGTTGCAGATGATTTTAGATGACGGCAGTCTTATGGATCACTACAGCTTTGTCAGTGATTAAGTGACTCATCTACCACTGGTAAACAAAACCACGGCAGGGCATCTTGCATCCATCAGGAAGATGTCTTATTTAAATTTCTGGGCTCATTCAGCTTAAAAGAAATATTTTAAACCTGTAAAAAAATATATTAAAAAAACATGAGGGATGATCTGAGGACTCGTCCTGTAAGCAAACAGAGTCACACATGCACAAAGAGAGTGCTCTATTTTCACATTTTGTTTCTTTCTTTTCACAAACTAACACTGTTCYCGCTTGTGCCTTGCTTCATGGAAGTAAAACTGAAATGCCTGCGAGTTGTTTGTTATCTTCTTTCTGCAGATTTAGATCAAACACATCGATAAAACTGTGCTGTATAGCATCAACAACAAAAACTAACCTTGAATAATGAAAAAAAACATATATATTTTATAAAATGATGTCAACTAAGACATTAGTAAAAAAAAAAAAAAAAAACTCAAACCGAGCCAAGAGGACAGTTTTGTTCCTTGAGACTCGTCGTACACTCGAGGAGACCTTTTATCAGTCGATCAAAGAGCTAACGCGGCTCAGCTCGGGGCTGGACATTCTTCACGGTGCTCTTCTCTGTGCAAAACTCAAGAAAAGGCACTTTYGTCTGCACTGAGAGCTGCAGGAAGACCGTGGTGATGTAACAGATCTTCTTTAAATTGCACGGGCAGCATTGTTGCTCTGGACAACCCCTGAGGCTCAGTTTGATTTCAGCAGATTAATTTAGCTTCCTCTCTTACGCAACACCATCTCCTCTTTCAAGCAGTCTGACTGMTCTCAAGGTGACATTTGACTCCTTGCATGGGTGGCTAGCTGCTGAACTACACTCGAAGCTAAGAGCAGAACAGCACATCGTACCTGAGAAGATGCTTAAACCGTCAGAATAAGATCAGATAGCAGAGAAACTGTTTTGCTGAAACCAGCATTGCAACAAGGCAAAAGCACTGATGGATGTCAGCTTTGATAATTCCTTCAATGCAGCATCTAATGTTGAAAGAGAAAGGTTGAAGAGTAAGGTGAAGCAATCCAACCAGTGTGATGTTTCATCAGAAAAAAAAAAACACGACCTTGTAAAAGTTCATCCTGCAAGAAACATCAGGACAGTTGAATTGATGTGTTCTGTCATGTGAGCGGGACTATTTCAAAATTACACATGAAATATTCAAATCAGGGGTGTTTTTCATGTAAAGTTTGAGATGAGATTAGGGGTGGGAAACTTCAAGTCGATGATGATTTAAGGGCTCGACACACGGGAGGCGACATCGCTCGCTCTCCATTCATTGGAGCTGTGCGGTGAGGCGACAATAGCTTGCCCTCCTCCAGCTAAGCGACCGGCGAAAATAGTGCATGTGAAATTTCAYGCTCGTACACGTAGACGTGCACACGCGAGCTTGCGACGCGACATATGAAAGTTGAAAAATGTTCAACTTTTGTCGCTGTCGCTTAGCGTACAACCAATCAGCGAGGGTTTCATTGACTGACCAATGAGAGGAGCATATGCTACACACTGCAGTTAGCTAACACTTTCACCAAGTGATTACTAAAAAAGGCAGCTTTGTGGGAATTTATTGGCACCAGGGTGAAGTTTATGGTAAGTTTTTCCTCATAAAACTGTATCTTGATGTGTGTTTGTTTTTCAATATCATTAGCATCGCAAGATTTGTTTAGTTTACACGTCCGTAATGCACACCCGCCTTCAGAGTCAAGAACCAATCAAATTTTGTGAAGACAAGCGACCTGAGAGCGCGATTCGCAACGCTGTGATCGCTATCGCGTCTCGTGTGTCGGGTTTCACCCTGGCTGCGATGACAGCCGTTAATCGCTGTAGTTTGTCGCTGCCCGTGTGTCGAGCCCTTTAGAGGGCACCGATGCATCTCAGTGCAGTCATGATCATACTTGAAACAAAACCCGGAGCAAAAGATTTATTAAACCTACAAGAAAAACAAGTTGATCTTATTTGATTTCAATTCTTTGGGCCACAATTTGATTTGAATTCGATTCAATACTGCTTTAAATGCTTCAATATCAACTTTGTAATAATAAGAAAGATGCAAATAATTCATTTGAGTGCCAGAGGATACATTTTTAAATATTTTTGACCCATATAAACAGAAAGGGTACACATTAACATTTTTGATGAATAAAATATCTAAAAGTAAAGCAGTAACACAATAGCACTTGTTTTAAATATGTAGTTCAATCATATAAAAAGGGGATTTAATTGAATCAGAGGATTTTCTGAATTTATTTTGAATTGAAAAGATGCAATAAAATCAGGCTTCAAAATGTAATAAACTCGCGCTAAAAACACATTATGTAATAAYTGATGCAAAATGTAATAAAAGTCTTCAACGCATTTTGTAATACTCTCAGCCACATTATGTAATAAAGTTATTACATTTTGCRGCAATTGTTACCGAATGTGGTGGTGTAATAATCTGGTGCATTATGTAATAAACAATCAAAAACCAGAATTTCTGTTCATCCTAATCAATTTCTGTTCATCCTAATCGATTTCTGTTCATCCTAATCAATATACTTCTAATAATTGTCATGTTGCAAATACTACACAATTAAATCTTTATAACTTTGATTGCTCTATACATTCATATACCTGCAAAATGACCTAAAATCCATGTAAATTATGGACACTTCTTACAACTTGACATGGTTGTATTGAAACATAAATTGTAGGTGAGGTTACATTTTTGACAGGACATCTAAATAAAGAAATACTGGTTTCTAATTGTTTATTACATAATGCACCAGATTATTGCACCATCACATTTGGTAACAWTTGCCGCAAAATGTAATAACGTTATTACATAATGCGGCTGCGAATGTTACAAAATGCGTTGAAGACTTTTATTACATTTTTGCGCCAATTATTACATTTTACTGCGCATTTATTACATTTTGAAGCCTGATTTTATTACTTTATTACATAATGCGTTATTACAAAATGACGTCTTACAATAAATAAATTGCAATGTAATGAAGAATCAATATTTTTTACCCACCCCTATGTTAGAGCCAACTTACTTGCTTTTTTCATGTTTTCAGCAAATTTCTGTGTGGAAATGTATTTTAGTACAGTATATCTTTGACACTGGATTATCCTTTTCTATTGTTGCTCTAAAAGTGCAACATGTGTCTCTCTGGGCTGCGACTGTAATTATAGACTTACAATTGCAAGTCAGCCTTCTGTTACAGCTCCTGTGAATTTTGTGTTTGCAACTAAGCAACTAGCAAGCTCAGTATTTGTGTTTTGCACGCCCAGTTTATAAAAATAATCAATTTTTGCATTCACGACTTGGAAAACTGTGTTCTAAAAATGTAGACATTATTTTTTTGCCCACCGACGCCCACATCATATCATGCTGCAAACGTTTTGATGTATTCTGGAGGCTAACTAGTCACCAAACGTCTCAGCCCAGGGAGGTATTATCATTAGACTTGGTAGAAGCAAGCAGCAGTTTTTCTTCTTTGAGTAGTGTGGCTCTCATGTGGTCATTTTTCCCTTTAACTTCATAGAAGCTGAAGCACTTCAAAACATAAAAAGTGCCACTTTGTTGTCGTCGCAGTTGTGTGCACACCATAAAAGCTCCATGCACCTCAAAGTTCTGCCCTTCGCAAGATAATATTGATATATTTGTTGCGTTTTGGTGATAAGTTGATAAGGAATCATTCAAGTCGGCAACACAATGCAACACAAAACAAAACAAAACTAATTATAATTCTCACCAAGTTGTGTTGTTTATTTGCCMTAAATTAAAAGAAATGAAGAGTAGTTTGAACAACCTGTCCCCTGTTTCAGCTCAAGAATGACATCACGACACAAAAATGTTAAAGGATCAACAGATAGATGTTGTCGACACTTAAAAAAGAAAAAACAACAACATTGTTATCTTTGTTGCTTGGTTGGGTGAGACTTACACAATGAATCCTACATTCCCTTCATTCAGATAAACCTTATCTTCCTGTTAGAATTTTGTGATAAAGACCTCTGTTTTTTTCTACCAAACATCTTCATTTGGTATGTTTACAAGAAAACTTCTTCCACATTAAGGGTTTGTTTACATTTCATTAGACTACTAAATAAAGATTTAACCTTATTTATCTTATCCAGGATTGTAAACAAAATTATAATTGGGTTTAAATATTTGCTCAAGCTTAAAAATCCGAAAAGCAAAATCCTCGGAGCTCTAATCCGTTATAGTACTCTCATTAAAGYGAACTTTGGTGCCAAAACCTGTGTGTGAAAAACACATTGACCTGTTCTGCAAGAGTGAAATTTATGTGACACTCTTAAAACACATTATATCACTTATTCAGCAACACATACAGCCAAATTCTATAACTTGTTTCACTCTATTTTTTTATTGTTTTGCACATTTATCTCAAAAGCCAAATCAAGGTTACACACCCAAACTATTGTGCASAGCATATTCACAGCTCCATGCTTCATTTATCATTATGGTGAAAAAATAAAAAATGAAAAACATGGATTAAATCTCTAAATTCCACCTGGGCAACTAGTTTGATGAAAGCCAACAACAGGTGAAATTTAGCTTTGCTTATCAGCTCCATTCATTTCARACTGTAGCGCAAGCGTCATTAAGAATCGCAAAGCACCCTTCTTGTAAAATAAAATACCAGGTTGCAGCACCAGACTTTGAAGTGTCCACCCATATTTCAGAGGATAAGTGTTCGCTGAATGGCAGCCAACTTCTGAGGCAGTGCTGGCTCTCTGAGATACACAAGTGACGAGCAGTGACGGTCTCAGGCTATAGGGGAAAGATGATAGCCAAGTGATCCTTTGGCTGATGAGGCCTGAGGCTTTTCAGTTTGATCCATCAATGAGGTGATAAATGTAGAAAAACCAAGAGAAAAGACAGGCTGCTGGACGTATTCACTGACAATTAGCGCAAAGTGCAATCGTAAGTCTCATTTAATCCCCCAAATGTGAGGCAGAGATAATTGCATGTCACAAAGTTATTTAAAAAGTTGGGTCCAAGAAGTGAGACATTCCAAAGGTCTGATTGTCTTGGACAAACATGGCAGATGTGTCTTAAGCTGACATCATCCCCGTTCTTGTCTGTCCTCTTGGAGGGACCAAAACACCCCTCCTGTTCTTCGACAAGAACAATGTGCCGGGGCAGCACCACGAGGCCAGCGAACCCCAGATAGTTGCACTTTAGCGCTGGATACCAAACCGCCCATCATGAGATAGCACCCTTCTCACTGTCAACCACACTTCAAGAAATGAGGTTAAATGGCACTATCACACAACATGGGAGTCTCTTCTATTTTTATTAAATGTGCTGACAGATTCTATTCTGCAGAAAAAGAGGGCGTGCCATTCTTGGAAGAACTTATAAATAAGCACTGAGGCAATGTCGATGATTTCTTTTCATCTTTTTTTTTTCTTGGCACGATTTTACGTTATTTTGGAAAAGTTTTCACAGTGCACAATGATGTATTTTGCAAATTTATCTCAATCTAAATTCTAAGGCATACTTTAGATGGTTACGTTCGGTGAAAAACTGAAAGCTGCTGTTAATAATTGAGACAGACCTGTTTGCCTTTAATTTCTTTGATGTAATGACCCTTTAAACAGCACTTGCTAGACGCRATTTTAAGCGTTCAGAAATACTTCCCTCGGGGAAATTCCTTTGATAGCAACAACCGTGGTGACCAAACAGTCTTGCCTTATCGACTTCAATCTTTTTCCACTGAGCCACTTTGCTGTTGTGAGAAAACCTGTGTAATTCAATGTAACATCACCTTTTAATCACTCATGCTTTAAAAAAACATCAGATGTTTAACAGTTTCCAAAGGTAAAATGGGTTCACGGCTATTGTGAGGTTATGCTCAAATACAGAAGTGCTATAAAGCCCCACTGATGTTTAGGAGTATTTTGTCAGTTTTACATATTACGGTCTTGGATTTGGACGAAGCTGTTTCTCAAATTTACAATTTTTACTTAAATGTAGATGTAAAAATTCAAAAGACCATACTGAGACAAAAAAATAAAACAACCAAAACACAAAGACACAATTACAAGGTAATATTTCCCTGACAGAACTTAATCATGTGACTCACCCAGCAGCTGGACTCCTCTGGTAAGGCCGTAGACATCTATAAGAGCCCAAAGAGGTTCCACAACGTGTACACCACTGAAGAACAGCATGGGGCTGGAGTTGTTGATCCGGTAAAAAGCTCTGCCCTTCTTATCCACCCAAAAAGAGATGACGTTGCCCTCGTTGGACAGTTCCTCTGGCAGGGCTTTTGCCCAGAAGCCACTTTGGCAGACCAGGTCGGGGCAGGCGTACTTGGGCAGAGTGTCTGGATTGATCCTTGATGGGTCTTTTATTGTGAAACCAAGGCGTAGTGCGCCGCTCCAGCAGCATTGCTTCTTAGTTATCTGAAGAGTACATGTTTGGGATTAATAAATAAACTCAGACAAACATGAAAGTTTGCCCTAAATCCATCTTTTTTTTTTCTTGAAGAAAACCCAAAGRACAACAAAAAGGCATTTTTAAATGAATATTGCCAAATGTCTGGCATGATTTGTTAAGGCTCAGAATATATGTTGGAGATGAATCTCAGCTACAACCACACCACGTTTTAACTGAACAGCTGTGATATTTACTGAGCTATGGCAGTGTTTGTGTTTGCAACGATCACTTGGCTGTGACAATAAACTTGAATTGGGTTGACCCCAAAGGTTAATCAGTTGTAGATGTCTATCCASCATCTACTCAATCATTCATAAAATACTTTGCTAAGAGTCAAACAAACACACATGCAGGCAGCTACATGATCTTCCTTCTATGGCAGCAGGTCCTATAATGAGTCGTTGTGACAGAATTTATCCATGTGAAGGAAGTAACTTCACTTTAAACTGTAATTTGCTTTATGGTTATATTTACAGCCACAATCTCAAGCTAATTTAATGTTTGTTCTTCCTAAAATGATTTTCATATTGTGTACATTTGTTTGAGTGCATATTTATCTGCAGGAGAAAAGCTTTATGGCCTACTTTTCATATCAACCAGATCTTTGTGTAACACAAAGTGAATATAAAGTACTAAAGTACTAAACATGCATTATTTGTAAACAACTAAACAAAAGTAACAAAAGCTGCTTCCTTTGACCTAATTAAGTAGCCCGCCTGAGTTTAACCTAATAATGTGCAAATACAAGTACAGTGATGAAAAAAAAGAAAAAAAAAAGAAAAATCCTGTCCTAAGAAATTTAAGTGGCGTGTTTAAATTACGCAACAACTCTGCATCACCCTTCAGCCACACTTATGGGAGCTAGTGTACAGTATAATGGTGACTTAATTGTGCAGCAGTGCGCCAATGCCAAAGGACACTGTGTGTGCACATCTTGTATTCATTGGAAGCTTTGACAGGAGTATTCACTTACTGGTTTCATCATATGCTTTGGTCAAAATGTGTTAATGCGTAAAACGTTAGCAGCAGCAACGCAAAATCCTTTTCTTTGAATTTTAGTTAGAAATAGCGTCAAGAGGTCAAGAAGTTGAGTTAAACAAGAGGAGTATTGTAAATAATATGAATTTATGGCATTGAAAATAGCCATACGAGGTGTAAAGTCTACCTAAAGCCAGTGTCAACAAAGTTCCCAAGATATTTGGACCAACAGAAAGACTAATGTTCCCATCCTGAGTGCCAAGCCACAAACTGGGCTAAAAACAACATCTCCGTTTCAGACTCACTAAATCCGGTTAGCTTGGTACGTTTATCACCTGCAAACAATTTTTGTCTTATTTTGCTCCTCTATTTACTTAGTATTTACTGYGCACGATAAGGTCCTCCTCATATGGCAGTGTTTGCTCTGCTCTCTCACTTTTGAGACATAGATGGTCTGATAAGTGAAGTGGAAACTTGTTCTAAGCTGCCGCTGCCCTGGCCCACACAAGGGGAGGGAGGGAGGTGGGGGGAGAGAGA
>NW_013952402.1:9135963-9139991 GCF_001266775.1 Austrofundulus limnaeus | reverse complement strand
GAGAGAGAGAGAGAGAGAGAGAGAGAGAGAGAGAGAGAATCGAAAGATGAGGGCGAAGTCTTGAGGTGAAGGAAAATGAATGTCTTTTTATCATCCTCAGAAGTCAGTGTTTTCCCATACTTTAACTGTATAAAGTATTATATACACTCTGAACTTAAGTATGTTATATAAGTTTAGAGGAAAAAAATGTATWTCTGAGACAAAATGAATTCTTAAATGTTGTTTACTTTTAGTCGAACTTGCTCATAAATAGCAATGGGTCTGTTGCTGAAGGTGATGGCGTTGCAGAAGCTGGCCTGTCTCTTGACGGTCCTCTGGGCCAGGTCCATGACGATCTGGGAGCCCTTGGTGCTGGGGTGGAAGAGCAGCGGGAAGGAGGACAAATTGACACATGGCTGGATGGGCAGGCAGCGCTTGGACTTGTGGTGGCATCGATGGGACGTTGATGGAAATGGCCCATTCAGAGAATCTATAATAAAATAGAAAAAGAAGGGAAAAGAATGGCTTTATTAATGGGTGTGGCACAAAACATTCTTCTTTAGGCATWATTTACTGCAAAAACACATTTTGTTTGGAAAATTAGATTAGACAGTCCACACTGCAGAGAACATTTTAATAAAAACTGACAACTTGTGGTTGTGAACTACATGCCACATCATTTTCTCCCCAGCTTCTGAAACCTCCAATTAGGTCAAATAAAGACAATACAATAATTTATTACTCATGTTTTGTTCATAGTTTATCAGTGAAGCAAGCCAACTCATTTGTAGGTGAACGAGCAAGGTGACTTACATGCTAAAAGCGCTTGGACAAAAATAAAATAAAATAAAATAAAACAACAACACAGCTGTGATATATTCACATGGTCATATTTCTGCTATTTTGTTTTCTTGCTACACTGATATCTGTGTTTTTGTGCTTCGTGCAAAACAATGTTTTACAATAGGAAGTAAAATGCTACAATGGAAACAGGCAGGATGATAAAAAAAACCTAACAAAATGATATCAACTTCAGTTTGTCTGACAGGAAATTATTTTAGCTCCAGGATTATCAGCTGCTTGATACAATATGTTCAAAACTCCTCTAATTAAATGCAAATACAACAAATACAAGTTCACACACGCCCCCTCCACACAAAATCATTATTATCCATGTTCACCTTTCAGTGCAGATAATAATAGAGGCTTTTAACATTCGTTTTTTTTTACTTCTATGTTTCACTGAGTACAAAATAGTCGCTGAACAAGACAGAAACAACCTGCCTTATTCAGAATGATAAAAAAATAAAATAAATCCCTGCTGTGCTATGTTTTTGTGGTTTGTTGGTCAGAAGAAGTGGCACAGTGAGATAAACAGGTACACGCTGAGTCACTGTGTTCCAGAGATTTCACTTTTTTTTCCCCCTGGAGAAAATATGAACAAATGTTCCAGCTCAAGTCATCTCGTCACAGAACCAAACATGCATATTTTACAGGGATCACAGAGATAAAGGATTGGTTCAAAGGCATCATAAGGCTGATTTCACACAGACTGCCTTTTATTTGGATCAACTCTACATTCTTCTGTCCACACTCCTCTTAAAAATCCCAACACCAAGGTCACGATGGTTTAGTGGAGGAGGCGTTTTCTCACAGTTTTTATTTTTATTTTTTACTTTTATGCAGACATGTTTACAAATTTGACTGACAAACACGATAYAATCGGCTAGAAGTTCCTTCCGTTACATTTAAAATCATTAGAAAATTCAKTCAATCTGCCAGGTTTGGAAATGAGCCGTCTAAGACTAATTAACACTTCTCCAGTCCTCGGGAACGACTCGTATTTTCGCACCTAAACTCGCGAGGCTGTGGAGGAGCTGCTTGTGAAATTTTATCAGCCGCAGTTATTCTTACTTTCCCATGGTGGACTGCGAAGGGCCAAGACAGGGAGCAAATTAATTAGGAATGTAAGAGTTCCGGTGTGTGAGGCCAAGTTCGCCAGGGCATCGCTGTGCAGAGATAAGAATTGAGAGCATGAGACAGACATTTTTTTTTGCCACATTTATCTTTTTTTTTTTTTTTTGCAAACGTCTTTCCCTTCAAATCACAATGAGACTAGCTCTGCCAAATTTCTGGGTTCAGAACAGTCTATTTGTTAAGCTCTCTGCATGCTCGTGTCATTGCAGAACAATGCTGACTTATGTTCTGTGCACGACAGTGGTCTTGAATGAAGTCATAACAAATCCTGAGCCATATTGTGTCCATGATGTCATTTCAGACATGGTGTTTTCAGGAAAAACACAATAGAAGTGCAGTGCACTCCTTCAGTAACAAAGCCTGAGCAAAGAAAGTGTGTTTCCTCTGAAAGCTGAAGACAGAGATGAACCTTCACAGTCCCCTGAAGGCAGAGTTGACAGTCTCATGCTTTACTGGAGAACTCTTTACTTCTTTTATAAACATAGCTACTGTGAATTTGAAACCCCTCAGCAGTTTTTCAAGGAAATCTTTATTTAAAACATTTTCTATAAATGACAGCTGCATAGGATCAAAGTTGCTGATGATAAAATGGCTCCACTGTGTTCAAAGATCATGCAACCTGACAGAACATGAGGGCAACTTTTGGTCCAAAGCCTCAGCGGGGATAAAAAGACAGTGTTAGTTAAAGTATCATTATTTGGAGAGGCCAGTACAGAGACAGTGTGCAGCACTGCTTTGTGTCACCTAGCCCCCTACCTTCTACATATTTAAGGCATAGGCTCTTTCAAGAGGCCTGAGCAGAGGTCCAAACGTGGTGTGACATTAGCGTCAATGCTCATAAGACACAAAAGGCATGTTTATTCTTTCCCTTTTGCAAATATGTCAAAGCTTGTGGGGTTTTGCTGAAATGAAACCAAGGTTGAGTATCAAAGACATTTCAAACATCTGTCACAAAGTTATTTGTTATCCTCATAAACAAGAAGACAAACCGGTTTTAACCCTGTCTACCAAAGGGACAATTCTAAAGATAATCTATTAAAGGGTACAGATATTTGTTCTAGTTTCATTTTAAAGGAAATATTTGTCTCTGAAAAATAGAGGTCCTGTATGTTCAACTTAAAATATAAGAAAAGCTACGAACTAAACTCAGTTCAGGCTGCATGGAGAGAACAGCTGCTTATTTCAACGTTCCACACCAACAAATACCTTGTTTCTCAGATGGGTTCTTCCTGAGTGTTTACATGGTTTTCCCCAAAACCTCAGTGGGCTTACTTCATCTCCCCCCATCAGTCCAAAAACATCGAATGAGAATTTGTGATTCTAAACTGAGTATATGYGTTAAAGTGCATTTTTATCTCCTCCTAACTCACTAGAGTTTTACAGTGTTTTTGTCCCATCAACTRTGCAAAAAATGCTCCAGTTTTAGTGTACAACTGGAGCAACAAAGTCTTTGTACCTTTCTGGAATTGTTCTAATAGACTTAGTTGGAGATTTATTGCCAAGAAGCATTATTACAACATAGAAAYWATCTACCAAACATTAACATTTCTTACATTTTGTGCTAAACTTACTTGTTACAACTTCTGCTGCATGGACCACATTAGTCAAAGGTGAGTTCTCCAAAGATCATAATATCCAAGTCCACAGCCCAGAGATATTCATACAAAACAGTCCAGAAAGCCTCTACATCAACGAAGTGAAGCTAATCATAATATACAGGTTCACCTTAAAACAATTAACTGATTGACCTATAATGATTTTAGAATGCTGTTTAAATTGGCTTTCAAAAGTTATGATTCATTTAAAGAAATAAGCCAAAAATACGCAATCTCTTTTGAAACAGATGAAACAGAAACTAAAGCAACACTCTAAAGGTCAGATTTTACTGTAAACTGGTTTATCTTCATCACATTTCTGTGAACTGAATATGTCAAACATTTAGGATCTAAATGGCTTACATTATTTCACTTTTGCTTTTTACATTTTTAGACGTTTTCTAGAATAATGATAGACATTTGTATATAGTTTTAAACTCCTGATCATGCTGTAATACATACTGTATATACATATGT
>NW_013952402.1:9132948-9134839 GCF_001266775.1 Austrofundulus limnaeus | reverse complement strand
TATATATATAGTTCTTTGTTGTTGAACATCACAATGTCTAAATACCCATGATACAACTACCAAATGGGGAAGAATAAATCCAAGTGTCCTTGAACTGAAATGCGGGCCCTGCAACATGACAGGGATTATAGATGTTTACATTTTCAGGCCCCAGACTGCTCTCTTGTCACAGGGCCAGACTTTTTTCAGTTTTAGCCGCCTTCTTGTCTGCACCTGTATTGTTATTTCACACCAGTGGCCTCTATCAGTGAAATTAGAAAAGGAACTGAAAAGGTTGCCTTGTGTCCATGTGCCCATCTGGGAAATTACCTCTTCCTGTCACCTGCTTGTGTGCATTATATCAGGTAACACTGATGTCATCAATCATATACTCCTTAAAACAACTAATGGAAGGCTAACAGTAAATCACAGTGAGAAACTTACAGCATGTACAGTATATCACAAAAGGTGTAAACTGAACAACTACGAAGAGTTCATCCAGAGTACATCATTAACAGAAAAGTGGCAAATATTTCATCTGGTAACCAAATATACTGATGCTGCTCCTGAGGGCGGTGTCAAATTTCAAAACAAACAAACAAACAAACAAACAAACAAACAATTAGTCATGAAAAAAAACATTTTTTATACAGTTTACGCCATTTTGGTCACAATTAATTTAATTTGAAAAGGCGCAAAAGCATCTCTGAAGTTGAGATGTTTCAGATAAATTTAAAATATGGATCCAGCAGTTTTTTTTAAGCCGGTGTTTTCCTTTCACTTCCAGTAACTCAGTTTCATTATAACTCAGACCTCAAACAGAAATAAAAACAAACAAAAGTGAAGGTATCAGGCTAAGACAACTTTTCGTTTTATTTCATTTCAGCAACAAAATGATCTTTAATTTGTTCTCATCTGYTTTAATTTATTTTTAAGCAAAGAGAACGCCTACAGTTTTCATGCACATGAGGTTGAGATAAAAAAGGGAAAAAAAAACCCCGCATTAAACTCCATTATGGTGAACATCATGATGCTAGATGTTCTTACCGTAGAAAGTATTCCTGGTGATCTGACCCCCCATGGCTGGATGCAAGGTGCTTTCACCTCCTCTGGAACTGCGCGCAGGATCCACGCGTTCAGCCGCGCGCCCTCCTCCGCGTCATTACGGACCAGTCCGCGTGCACGGATAATATTTATAATAGATCTGTTTTTGAAAGTCCTCAGGGTTAAAAAATCAGGCGTCAGGCTGAGTCTGACCAAAAGCTGATGGATGTTGGGTGTCAGGCAGGCAGGCAGGCAGTCCTCAGAGCCACAGCGCTGCGTCTCCCTCAGATCAGGCTGAAATTARCAGAGAAGGTGGTGGAGGAGGTGGAGCTTCTCGGGCATTATTAACGCTGTGGACACCAAAGACACGACTGAGGCAGAGCGATGACTGCTGGAACATGAAACACCTCCACGGGCAACGCATGGGAAGCCCCACTTCTGCGCAAACTCCGCTTATTKTATGCGCATTTGTATGCTTCGTGTGCGCTCCCACTGTTCCACCTGTTGAATCACGTGTCTGTGCTCCTGATTCTCCCTCAGGTCACAGAACATTCATATTTAAATGGATCAATTTCTATAAAGAAATAAAAAAGCGTAGCATTGCTTAAAAAAAACACATCGCCCATCTCCTATAATACCAGAGTTTTAGATTAATTTTCTTTACGGCCATTTTGTTAAAATCCTGAAAAGAATGCAATATAAGATGTCACGCTTTGAATATTGTGGATGACTGTCAGCTACTACCACTTCATTTTTAAGCTCAAGCTTGTTCATTAGATATTTTGCTAACAGACAAGATGGAATCTTGCTTAAGCATCCAGTAAATGTATTTCAGCTACAATTACAACACATTTATTATGATATATAT
>NW_013952402.1:9130133-9131577 GCF_001266775.1 Austrofundulus limnaeus | reverse complement strand
GTATGTATGTATGTATGTATGTATGTATGTATGTATGTATGTATGTATGTATGTATGTATGTATGTATAAGGCATAATTAAAGCAATTTTGTTCTGTTTTCCAAGATGAGTTAGCTGTGGCAAACACATTTGCCTCCAAATGTTAATCAGTTGTTGAAGTACGCCCAGTACTTTTTTTTCTGAAAGTTTCACAAGAAATCCATCCAGTGGTTCATGACATATTTTGCTAACAGACAGTCATTGTTGACTCCACATATATATTGGGCAACATTTTAAACGACACTCTTGTGCAATTTGTCAGCCCTCAGAATACGTAATGCACACAAGTCTCTTGTATTACCACACCAGATTTCAGCTTAACATCTGAAAAACTCTCAGAGAATTTGCCAGTTTGGACTTTCCTAAGACCAGTTAGTTTTAGCGACCATCTTTTATTGGGCTGAATACCAAACTTAATCAGCTGTAAACGAACATCCATCCTTACCTTACTCCAAGCTTCATTAAAATACATCCAGTGGTTAAGGAGATATTTTGCTAACAGACAAACACACACTTAGACATTAGTGCCCATGGCAGAGGGAGATAAAAATCAGAACGTTTCTTCCTTTTTTTGGGCAAATTATATGAAGATGAACAAATTATTAAAATCCTCTGAAGCAGAGGTGTCTTCCAGAAAATAAACGACAAAAACTTTCATTCATTTAAGACTGACTCAGTTGGGGTTTGCAGCACATTTTACATCTGCAGCAGTAATATGAAGCAAACAAAATATTTTATACAAAATGCAACACGTAATGCACCTTGTAATCTTGTACAAGGAAGGCTTGTGTTTTTCACCTCAAAGACACATTTACTTCCATATTTTTATTTTTATTTTTTTTTGCAAATCAGAAGAACTTGTTGCAACACTTGTCTCTGAAGTGTCTGGCTTCACTGATTATGTCTTGGCATGATGGTCCTCCTCCCCCAGTGGGCACCTCTCACAATCTGCCTTGTCGCTTTAGCATTTTTACATAACTTGGATTGGCAGCCAGGCCTTGTGAGACACTGTATTGGCTCGGTAGCGTGGGCCATACTCGCTCCTTCGTTGTTTACACAATCTGATTGCGGTTAACTCCACTGCCTGTAAGCAATTTTCGAACAGCGTCAAGCCATATGACTGAAGGTTTGCATGCAGCTTTTTGAAAAAGGGATGTTCTATGAAAAGTGGTTTGGCGTGTGTGTGAACACGAATAAAGAATTTATAGCTTGGAGTCTGTAGACATCGTAGTTGTGGCTAATTGAATTGATTTGATTTTGATTTWTTTATTTAACAGGAAAAGATTATTAAAAATTAAGCCTGACTCAGCATAATTGCTATTTTACAGCAGGTTCCTGTTCTGCAGCACATAAAACACTCAGAATCACAGCATCATAATCACATCATTATACACCATAGACACAA
>NW_013952402.1:9121975-9129730 GCF_001266775.1 Austrofundulus limnaeus | reverse complement strand
CTTTTGCGTTACCTCACAATACCTTTGCGTTCCCTCACACTACTTTTGCGTTACCTCGCAATATTGTTTTGCGTTCCCAAACAAAAGTTTGATTTGTAAATGAACTGAATTCAATCAGACTTTTATTTTGAAATACCCGGTTACCAAAACAGGATGTGTCGCCACAAGTTTGTGAAATTGACATTGATGTAGCGTGGCTGCGCTGTGTTCAAATATTGGCATGAGACAAACTTCCATGCGTAAAATATTCATTAAATAAGTTAGCAATTTTTTCATGATCAGAAACAAGAAGTCCATTTACTGAGATTTGTGAATTGTTATTAAATGTTTTATTGTTACTTTCACCTGTCACTGACTTAATCGTTTCCCATAATATTTTTGGATTCCTACTGGCTGAAATAATTTTATTTTTAAAATATTGTTATTTGGCTTTGCGTAATTCAGCAACACATTTATTTTGGATTATTAATGAATTATTACTGGATCATCACATGCCACCTGACCACTGCCTTGTCAAAACCCAATTGGTTCTTTTGTAAAACAAGAAGTGCAGTTCTTTGTGAACTGATAACTTCTGATGTCTTATGTCTTACAGTCATAACAACTCTTCATGTCATTGTGCCAAACATAGGTTTCAAACGATTTAGCTTTGGCAAAAACATTAATTACAAGAAAAAGGCAGCAAGATCTCAGCCTAAATCTGGAAAAAAAATAAATTTAACAATACGATAGTCTGTATTTTGGTAAATCGTATTGCCCTTTAGGGGTGTAACGTTACATCTTTACATTGATTAAATGATTAACGATTCAATTATATCAAGGCAAGACAAAAACATCAATCCAGATCGTCATCCTACGCCTGATGTCTGTCAATATTTATGCTTATCTAATACAGCTGTGTTGGATGGACTTATGATATTGCATCATATCAATCACTGACCTGTGAAATGAGTTGAAATTGTATCATACATTTATTGAGTTATTGAAAAAACATTGTATCAACATTCGAACAAATCAATATAAAATCTGATTTGATAAAGCTTCTGATTCAGTTTCAGTTTATTCTTTTCATTTCATTTCATTTCATTTAAACAAAAAACAAAACACATTCAAAACATAAAACAAAATGATTTACACCCCATTAACTGGTCATTAGCATAATACTGTTTTATTACCATTTCTTGCTGCTTTTAAAGATGGTTTGAAAATTTTAGCTGGTTGTGGAAGCTGCTTTGAAGCTCTGTCAGATGATTCTTTATTTTGTAATTCTTTATGTTATTTTAGTTGTTTTGAATAAGTTTGCTGTCAGTTCTTGGCCTGTTTGAATATTTCTTGTAGTTTACCTGATTTGATTGAACGCATTTGTACTTCTTCACAGATACTAGATTATCTGTGTGATCAATTGGTGTATTGCAATAGAGACTACTTACTCTGCAAATGCCCCCTTTTTTTACATGTAATTGTGTTTGTCTTATTTCAGAGGCCTAACAACAACAACAACAACAACAACAACAACAACAACAACAACAACAACAACAACAACACACATATATATACATATAAATGACTAAATAAATAAACTTAGAACCTATTTGAATTAATGAAAAAAGTCCCTAGTTTTGTTTGTAGCCCTGTCTCAAATTCATTCACTTACAAACCTCTTTTTTTGACCAATTCAAATTCACTCAATTATTTTGTTTTTTGGTCATATCTTCAAACTTTTCAGTCAAGATTATGTGTAGAAAGTAAACCCTGACACATCCTCCCACAGTCGATGATCTGTGGCTGGGCTCCTGGCAGCAGCTGCCCGGTGAGGTGTCCTGGAGTGGGCCCTGTGTGTACATCCTGATAACCCCCTTTGAGACAGCCATGTGCACTTTTTTTCTCTCCTCTGGGATGATCCATGTTGAACAAAAACACCATTCTACTCCAAGTTTGGATCCTTGCCCAGCAGCCATGTGTAAAACATTATGAAGCAACACAAGAGCATCATATGATCCCCAACTGGGGAATGTCAGCAAAATGAAAGAAAGAAAAAAAAGAAGAAGGAACCCCACCCAGTGGGCATGCAACTGAGGTGAAATGAATTTGTTCTATATTTCAGTGTGACATTGATTTATTCAGAAAAATGCACAGAGAACTCATAAAGTCCTAAAGTCCTGAACCAGAACTTCTGAGAGACTTTYAGAACTGTTCCAAGTTTATTTTCTGGTGAAGTGTGTTTGGAAAGAAATTTATTGTGATCACAACCACAACTGTTTGGAGCTGTCACCGAAACTGCACGCGGTGCCAAAATGTACAGACAAAAGAAAAACAGATATTTTGCACAACAAAAAGGTACGAAAAGTTCTCCCTTTCTGGTTCTGTTGCTTCAAACAACGAGCTTCGATGGAGTTCATCACACTTTATCATACTGACCTTTTTTAACCTCCTCACACAGTTGTTGAAAGGCTTTAGCTGCTTTAGATGAGTGGATTTTGCAGAAGAACATTATTAATAGGAGCTAGACTCTGGTTTTGTTTTGCCTGGCGTTCAGGACTGCGCAGTCATCAAAACACTTTGGAACTCAAGGATCCTCACCGAGATCATTAAGTGCATTAAAGACCTCTGAGACTAAACGCTATCACAAAGAAGCAATCATCGCAGTGGATCCTGCTCTACAAACTATTAATTAAGCTGTTTAATTATCCCAAAGATGAGATTAACCTGCGGTTGAAAACCACTCGGAGGGTTTTATGGGCTCTTCTTCTTTCTGCAGCGTGTTGGTTTACAGCTCTGTAGGCAGGATGTCCTGAAGGGGTTTTCAGTGTTAACGTGATCAAAGTGTAATATAATAAAAAAGCCCAACGGCACATTTACTCAAACTCTTGAGTCAGAACAAATATACTTCATGGCCCTGAGAGGGAGAGAAAGATGTAAGTAGCCATGCAAACAATAGTTCATACACAAATAGGATTAAAGGCCTGGCATTCGTGGCAAAGTTACAGCCATTTTGGTCAAACCTCAAAAATAATGTGCACAATTTTAAAATTTCTGGAGAAAWAAAACAGTTTTGAAATAGTTTTTTATTAGATGGGATCGTGAAAACCCTAAAGTTGCAAAGTCTTAACCTGACACTTGGGGATTAAATGTTTTTTCATTAAAGCACAAAGAGAGCAGCTGCAATCAAACATGAGCAGAAACACGTGTTAGCTTGTCAAACATTTCTTTAGCTTTCAGAGTGAAGATGGTGCCTGGTCATGAAMAGGCGTACAGAAGCTTAGCCTCACAAGGTCTCAAGCAATTTTCCCCACAACRTTCCAGTTAAGACGAAGCCAGCAGGACTTATGAGCTAAGATACAAATGAAAGCTTTCTCGAGCGAGCAAACACCACATCCAAGAAATGACAAAGGCTGACATTTCAGACTGATTCAAGAGCAGCAAGCAGAGTTGTAAAGTAACTAAGTACAAATACTTTGTTACTCTACTTAAGTAGAATTTTTGGGTATCTGTACTTTACTTGAGTAATTATTTTTCAGCGTACTTTTTACTTTTACTCATTACATTTTTACACAATTATCAGTACATTGTACTCACTACATTTTTAAAAAAAGGTAAGAAGTAGACAGTCGTTACTCATTTTGTTCCGAGTTATTACTTAAAAAATATTATCCTGATAAATTGTTTCTCCTGGATAAAGTGAATTTAATTGTGGTTGGATGAGTATAAATATATACCATTCTGACACCCTATTAGCTTGTACACAACCCATCACAGCTGCATGTTGTTAGAAAAAATATTTTTTGGAGACATAACCTCCCAATAAACGTCATTTTGAAAAATCTAACTGCTCACTTTKACTCAGTACTTTTACTTTTAATACTKAAGTAGATTTTGTGTCAGAAATTTACTTTTGATACTTAAGTACAAAAATATTAGATACTTTAAGACTTTTACTCAAGTAACATTTTTAGAGAAGACTTTAACTTTTACCAAAGTATTTTTATGATAAGATACATGTACTTTTACTCAAGTATCAMTTTGAGGTACTTTATACAACACTGGCAGCAAGACGACAAAGTATGTCTGGTTTAACAATGAACTACKTTAAACGATGTGATGAATGTGGTACTTTTTGCTCTTCTAATAGTAAAAACCAAGAAAAAGAAACAGGGATAAGAAAATTCAAATTTTCTAACTTCGATGTTTGTCACCARTACATCAATAAATGTTGCATGTCCAGAACCTGAGATGTAACTTTTCATTGGAAATGTTGCCAAATTTTATAACATATTTTGTGTGTATTCAATTTATTCAGTTGTTACAATTTTTAAATCATTTTCATGACATTTTGTCTTCCTTACGTCACACAATTATGATTTTGTGTGTGAATACGTCTGTAAGAACGTGTTTATAGATATAGCACAAAAAGTAAGGAAATTTGAGTTTAGTAGATGTTTTTTTATTGTAACAATACTTCTTGGCATTAAATGTTATACAGTTGGAAAGCCTGTTCATTTCTTTTTTAAATGGTGCCACATTTGTAAGGAACAAGCATTTGTGGGAGTATGTGGGATGTGCACATAAAAAAAAAAAAATAAAAAAAATAAAATAATAATAATAATAATAATAATAGCCAAATCGTCGTCTGTTTTTCTTTCATTTTCTAGTGTTTCTCTGTTCCCCTGTGTATCTCTTCCCTGCTGTCTTGCCTTCCAGCCCTACCCACGTTCACCTGTTTCCTCTTGTGTCTCCCCAGGTGTTTCCCATTGTCCTCATTAGTTTGTCTTCTCTGTGTCCTGTCTTCGGTCTTTGTGGGATCATTGTTCAGTCTTCCTCATGTTTGTTCCTCCTGAGAAGAGTTTTGTGTGTTTTTGAGCTGCATCAACAGCCTTTTTGTTTGTTAATAAAGCTTTTTTGTTACTTTTTGAAACTCGCCTGCGCTCTGGGTTTTTCCAGCCCCAATTCTGTCAGCTGTTGACACTTGTTTTGAGCTTCTGGTACCCCCAGGTGATGCTAATCAGGTGTCTGGTTTAAGATTTATTGCCAAAAAGCATTGTTAGAACAAGAAAATCTACTAAACGCACATTTCCTTACTTTTTGTGCTAAATTTGTATGTTCAAGTCAGCATTGCAAAGCACTTTGAACTGTGTCGCACATAAAAACATTAATAGTAATTAAAATTTTCATCAAATCTTACCTAATTATTTGTTCTACGTTGTCTTTTCCCCTGGAGTTCACAGAAATCAGATGGATTATGGCAAACAAAATTAAGCAGAATGAAGTCAGTTCTTCTTGTCCCAAACAAACAGTTTTACAAACTTTTATGGCTTTTAAACAAAAATTGCAACTGCAGAAACTGAGTCTGCAGAATTATTGTGCTTTTTTTCGTCTTTTAAATGAATGTTGTCATGTTATAATCAATAACCAAGGATGATCATTTTGGAGCTTTTATTTGAGACTATGAAGGTAGCATCAGGCTATTTTATGACTTTTATTGCTCTGGAGTGTTCAGATGATTACAATTGATCTTCCTCCAGAGGGGATAAAATCCAAGCTACAGGGGAGGAGAAAAAAAAAGACTACATAATGACAGAAACTGGATCACTACGTCTAGAACTATGGCCAGCATGACTTTCATCACATTTCAGCTGCGCAACTCAGTACAATTTTTCACAGCAATCTGAAACAGTCTGAGAGGAAAAGTGCTCATTGACATAAAGCGGAATGCTGACCCAGAAAATATGCACAATAAAATACATCAGCATCAGAGAAGAGCAAAGCTTTAGGTAATTAGTCACATTCTTTTGTGGACTTTTTTTTCTCAGCATCTGCTGTAGTTGTTGCTAAATCAAACACCATTCAGTCAACAGGTGTTTCCATCTGCTCACTTTCTACTTCTTTTGATGCTACAAAGCAAACACAACAATTTCTGGTTATTATTATTATTTTCAAACAACATCCACTGTTACTGAAATGAAACAATTAAACAGAGTCATTGGTCCAGATTAAATCCCAATCCCAGTGTCAAAAAGGAAAACAGGCTCAAGTCCGATCGTGTCATTTAATGTAGATTATTACAACCCACTGCAAGTGAAAGGGCAATACAGTTATTTTCTTTGTTAGCAAAATATCTTGTAAATCAATGGAGAATTCCAAACATTATGACTGCCACATATTAAATAATAGGGGTGCAACGACACCGAAAATTCACGATTCGGTTTGGTTCGATACTTTAGTCTCACGGTTGGATATTTTTTCGTTACAAAAAAGAGAAATTTCCATGGCCTTCATAACTTGTAATTTGTTGAAATTAATTATGAACATTTGTTTAACCTCAAAAGTACAGTTTTAAAATTAAACGTTGCTGAAACAGCAAGTTTCTTGGTGGATCTGTGCTCGACAATGCAGCCTAGGTGGAGTAGTCAAACAGATCTACTGAGCCTTCAACACAGCACAGCTTCAGAAGACAAGCTGATTAAATACCTTTTATAAATCTGTATTGTTCGATACAAGTGTGTATTGTTAAGCACTGTATTGAACGGTTCGATACGGGTACATGTATTGTTGCACCCCTATTAAATAAATATATAAATTCATAAATATTGAGCTCCAGCTTGGTGTGGGAGTAGCTGAGCATCGTCCCCAACACATATTCTGAGCACCATACATTATACAACATATTTCATTTGGTATTAACTGTTGGYGTGGACCATGTCTGTCTTTTAGCAAAATACCTCACAGATTTTGGTTAAATTCTCGGAAAGTAACCACATAGCAAAATTTGTCTGGTCCAGTTCTGGCCCACACAACGCACTAACACTCGGCCCAGATGTGGTTTACCAAAGGTGGTCAATGCATGGGCCAGCACCACATAAASCAAACCACAACTGGGCCAGATTTGGAATGCCACCTTAAAACAGGGCCATCATCAGATCTGGCCCATGTCCATTTGGCAAACTACTTGTCACGGCAGCAGTGTCAGCTTGAAAACAAATCTGTCCCACGTCGGTCTGCTATATGTTGATATTCGCTGGAGTTACATAGAAAATCCAATAACATTTTGAGTCAACTCAATTCAAGATGGACGCCACAGCCAATCAAACTCAGCAAACACCTGAACTGGCTGAACTGTTATTACCCTATGAACCGCCATGAACCCTAAGATCCTCTGGCACTGGAATACTAACAGTTCCAAGAGTCAGAACACACACATACGGAGAGACTTCTTCTCAGTACTATGACCCTCGTCTGTGGAACGGTCTGAATGAAAATGTAAGGGCTGCAGAGAGTGTTGCTATTTTTAAGAGCAGTCTTAAAGGCACAGTGTGTAGGATTTTGTCAATTCTTTTAGCTGAAATTGAGATAATCACTAATGACAATAATAAAAAAAACATGTCTAATCATTGCAGACAAAGGCCTTTTTTATTATTTTTACCTTATAAAAAGCTGTTTATATCTCCATTGTCGTGGGTCGCCATTATAGGCAGCCGCCATCTTGCACCGCCATCTTGTCTATGAAGGCTCATGAAGGACAAACTGCGGTGGCGGCGTCAAAAACTGTTTTAGTTGTAATACTATAAATGTAATATTTGTTGTCTGCCATTGTAGCTGGGATAATTTTACTTATTAAAGCTCATAATCTTACCACTTGAAACATCACTAGTCCTGAAGCTGCAGGTAGACATCGCGGTTGGAATTATCAAAGGTTTTTGACACCTGAGGGACACCGTAGCAACTCCTTTGCGCTTGGAAGCGGGGGGTGGGGGTGGGGGG